>NC_066363.1:127059827-127391255 GCF_013377495.2 Cygnus atratus
ACCCTTTTTTTGGGTGGGGGGGATAGTAGGGAGAAGTATTTCCACTCTCTGTATTTTGAAAACCTCCTAGCTCCATATGTTTTAAAAATGTTACTCCTCATTCAGTGAGTTACTTCACAGTAAGTTGGAGCCTTCTAGTAGGTCTTACTGGTTCCTAAACAAACTTTAAAGCTAAATTTTCATTCCATTGTAAATGCTTCTTTATTTTTCTGTTGCCGATAAGTAAGACTATTAAATGAAAAGGGAAGCTCTCCTTCTAATCTTGTTCCTCTTATGAGATATTATGGTATAATCACTTTCCTTTTCATAAAGTAATTGATTTGAAACAATGACTTCGTTACCGCGTTGGGAAGGATGAGTGAAGTGACTCAGCTTTCATCTGCATGTAGATACTGCTTAGAGATAGCAGAACTGTGGAGGTACTGCCTTTAGGTGTCTGTAAAATTTGAGACAATCTTTTTCTGTTCAGCCACTTCTTGAAACGCCTGTTACATAAATTGTAAAACATGAGTGATGACCTCATATTTTCCATAAGTAGTTCTGACAGTACTGTTCTCTAGTAATTCCTTGGAAACATGCAGACTAAAATACTAAGCTTTACTAAATATTCCAGAAGATGACTAAGCTTATGGCAAGCTGGAGAAAAATGTGTATTTGGAAATTGGATTGTGTTCTTGTTCACTGAACAGAATATTCTGAGCTCTTATCTAATAGTTGTTCTAAAATGAATTTATGTGGATTTTTCACTGACTCATAGAGGCATGTTTTCATTTTTTTGTCAAGATTATCAAATAGCTGGCAATAAATAACTTCTCTCCAAATGGTTGGACATTTGCTACAAACTTGTGCTAATGAAGGTGAGGGACTAACGTGTTTGTTACACTAATGTCAACATCGCTCTGAGACACCACAAATCCTTTGACTCAGCCATTTGTCGGTATATAAACAAAGTAGAATTTCCAGTCACTTCACTTCAACAGGACTTAAAACCAACTTCTGCAGGAAGGATTGGCCAACTGTTAACTTTTTATATCACTCGACAAGCAAACTCTAAAGTAATTTCAAATTTGACATTTGAATAAATGCAAGTTAGGTCTTCTTTACTGACAGATCTGCCTGTGGAAGAATACGAGGTTGGAAGTGCTGCCTATTGGGATTGTAACTTAAGTCCCTTAACTTCCAGGAGTGTACTTGGGCTGTCACAGTGGTGTTGGAGGTCTGCATTAATCTTGAGTATATGGAAAGCTCAAATGCTGACATGGTAGATCCAAGCAGAAGGATTTGCTTTCTTAAACTGCATGTTACTTTGCAGTGGCTGCTGCCAACTGTATAGTACTTGCTTTAAATTGAATGGTAATTGCGGTTTGGTAGCTGTGATAGTCTGAGGGTATAATGAGATAATGTTTGTAGAGAATAAACATCAGCTCGCCTAATAAGGTATTTTTGGGCAGGAGGGAGGAGTTCAGCTTTAGAGCATGATTACTTTGTCTGAAAGCTTCTGTTCTCATGCTTGGTTATGCCTTAAATTTGTGCTGGCTAGAGAAGTCTGCTTGTATGCATTTGCTCCCAAGTCCCACTTCAGTCTAGGCTTTTTGCAACACGAGGCAGACTAAACACATAGCTGAGCCTCCAACAGCCCACTTAGCATGGTATCTAACCTACTACTAATCCTTCCCTGCCTTTAAATTCTAGTTTGACATTTGAAGTACACAACAAACGCCATTGGCAACTTATGTTGTGCACTTCTGCACTGCTTAAGCAAATACACTGTCTTTCCCCCTGTTCATTGCTTGCTTTTGAGAATCTAATATGACTGTACTGTCTGAGCTCTGCACTGCCTCGTTGGACCTTCTCTTTCCATCTGAAAGGCCTTTAGAGCTAATGAGAAAGAGTAGAAGAAGAACAGGCACTATTTCAGACGGAGCAGGATAATTTATTACAGTCAAAAGCCTGTGTTGGGTAGGCAGAGGAGAGAAGTGACACAGGAATCAGCATCCTTTCCAAGCATCCTAGCTGAGATTTTTTTGTTTATAAACTTGCAGTTAACATAGAAATGAAGAATGCAAAGTCTCAGATGGCTTATGAACTTTTTCATCTGCAAGAGGCAGAGAAATGGTCTGTTGAACAGGGAGCTGGCTTAAGCGGAGAAGGTGCTCCATTTTTCATAGCCACATGAAATCAAAGACTTAGAAAAAGTGGAGGGAAGAGCCCTAAATATACAATCAGTGATTTAAACAATGGTATATACTGATGCATGTATGTGAAGTCATACAAGCTGTTATCTGCAAAGTGCAGATGTAAGTAGGTAAGTTTACGTGCATGTATGGTAGTATATATAAAGGCATGTCCATTAAAGGTAGCTAGATGCTCCTGCAAGAATTATTAGTGACATATACTCATTAGAAGGATCAGACACTTTTCAGGACGGATCTGACATCTGTGGGTGGAAATAATTTTAAAAGCTTGAAAATCTAAATCTACAATCTGTTTCTTAGCAGGAGGAGACAACACAAGAAAGATCTCAGGAGCAGAAAGGTGGACGCTGCATACCAATACCATAAATGCTCTTAATTTCCATTTGCTGGTATAGAATTAACAAGGGCAGTTCAGTCTGAATGCCTGAACTTCTTCATGCCCAGAAAGCATATAAAGCAGTGGCCTGTCTAAACAAAAATGAAATATTCTTAAGGAGAAATCAGGATTACCTTTAGCTGTGGTACATGTACCTACATCCCCGCCCTAGGTAAAGGTGCACTCAAAATCTAGAGTGTTGCTATGATGGTGAATGAAAAAAAGGTTTCACATGAGGCAACTGGGAGTTTGATTAGCACTAGATCACTGTAAGCCTTAGGTAATTATATCTTTTTCATCTTGACTCCCAAGCAGAAGGTTTCTGCAGCAGGAATTGTATTATTTAGGTAGCATGCTTGAGTACTTACCTGCACTTCAGAGGAGGGGAAGAACAAAGCTGTTTGCTGCTCTAGTCCTAGTTGCACAATTTGGGGTAGGATCACAGGAAATGAAGGCCTTAAATGAAAGGGGAGGGGGAGACAATGTAGTGACATGATAAGGCAATAGTACCAAAAGTTTCTGTTGCAATGTCCTTTCCTAACCACTTTTCATATTCCACTCTCTGTAGACACAACCCTTTTTCAGCTAAGCCCTGTTAACAAACTATACAAAAGACAATTTAGCCAGGCTAGGTTCAGTTGCCATAGGCATGTCGTAATTAGTTCTGGTAGTAAAGAGTGGAAAACAATGATTAATGTTTGGGAGATAACTAGTGGTATTAGTTTCCTGTGCCTTTTTTTTTTTTTTTTGAATAGCATTACTTATCTTATCTTTACTGTCTACGCATTGTAAACAGCTTTGTGGCACTAAGTTCTGATTAAGGAAACTACTTAATTCAGTTTCAGCTTTCTTCTGATACACTCAACATGAGTTTACTCGGTGTAAGAGGAACCACTACAATAACCGAAACATTCTCAGGAAGCAATGGTAGCTATTATTACTGAAAATTCAAGAAATTTTATAATTGGACCGTAACTACTACAAATGCTAAGCAATGTAGAAATGTAAATTTTGTCTGTAATATACTTTTTCTTTAGCAAATGGCATGACAGATGTAACCTACCTATAAACTTCAATAAATAAAGTTTAACCTACTTTCGTACAACTTTAATGCTTCTCAGCTGGCTAAGTACATCTCTTGAGAAGCAGAGGATTTTATGTGTATGGATCAGTCACGAAGGAGGAGAGAACAGGAACGTTAATTACTGACATGATTTAATAATGAATTAAAAACCAAACAAGTGATTCAAGTAATAGCTTATGTTTTTACTAAGTGAAGACTCCGTGTACTTCAAAGCAGTATTTCACACAGAGTTGGAGAGAGGAAAAAAGATGCTTATTTCTCTGTAAATCAAATACAGTTTTAAATTAACTGGTGTTGCCTTTCATTGTGACTTAGTTCTTCGGGGTATTTACTTTATTTTGTTACCTTTACCTCTTAACCTGGATAGATCTTATCTGTAGTTTCAGTCTATCTGCAAATGTAGGGCATGCGAAGTATTAGTGTGTGCGCGTTTGTGGCTTTGCTTCCTTGTTACTCGTCATCGTTATAGACTTCTGTTTAAGTCTATCTTGTTCTTTCATGAGCTTCTGGTTGCAAGGCAACTGGAACATTATTACTGTGCATGTATGTTAAGCATTAACTGCTGTAGCAGTTCAATATTAAAGGAATCCCCATGGCCCCAAAACAGTGGGTTTTTATGTGAAGGACAAGCAAAGCTTTAGTGAGAAATTGAAGGTTGTATTGCCTGCCAGGAGCTATATAACTAAGGGACTCCTTTCAAAATGAAATATTGGAAGCTCTAGCTTTTTGTTTTGAACGCAAGACCTGTTCAAGGCACACTTGAGGGCAATCCTTGAGTAGTTTGTTTTCATGCTTTTAATACAGCTGTCTATGGAAGCTTGGCTTGAAGAAGTCATATGTACCTCTTGATCCTTTTTACTACAGAAGGATCTGGGTAGACCCACGAACAATCCAGAGAAATGCATGGCTTTCTTTTTTTAAATTAATTACTTTATGAAAACTGCAAAATTCTGGCCTATTTTTCATTTTGGCTTCTTGAGAACAGAAACTGAAGATCAAAAATAGTAATGATTTCCACAGCTATTTAAATATTTACCTAGACAGTGACTAATTATCCAGAGGGGACCCAGCCCTTCTTGAAAACAGCCAGCCGAGACATTTTTACGTCAAGGCACAATTTTGGTCCGTTACCTTAGCAAGGTCAACAGTAGTTGTAGACTTCTGTCTACCTTCTGTTTTCAGCATGTTATTGACAGAGCCCTGTCCAGTGTGCTGTGCAGTCTCTTTAGTGTCCAACACAATACTTGGTATTTGAATGTAGTCTTTGCACAGTTACTAATCTCACCTTAAACAGATTTCAGAGATTCTTGTATAATGGAATTTAAGAAGGTTCTGGGGATAATACGGAAAAAGTAACTCAGATGATAGTGCAAATGTCCAGTTATTATGCTCAGTTCTCTTTGGAACCAAATAAAAAACTGAAAGGAAAATAAACGGTTAAATCCAGGCTTGTAATAGCATGTTCTGGTGTGTGAGAAGGCATTTTGGATATTATAACCTCTAGTGTGATTAAATTCTCCTTTGAGAGCTGCACAGTTCTAGGGAATACTTTCAAGACCTCTTCTAAAAGTATTTGGCAGTGACTTTTGCTGTAATCCTGTAAATGAAGTTTTACCCAGTGTTTTTAAAGTGTATTTAAAGTGGTTATCCTCTGAAATAAGATGGGCTGTGTGACTGTAGCTGAAAATAACTTTAGTATATGTACCGATAAGCTTGCCATGTGGTTTTTTTTTTTCTGCCTTTCGGGCACCTCTCTCGTTTTTTTTAACGTGCAGGAGTGCGTTAGTGCTATTCTACCCAGTTAGGAGAAACCTTCTTTAAGGCTTAGGCTGCACAGCCACTGTGCGGAAGAGTTAGAAGTGTTCTTTTGTCAGACTTTTGTGCCTAACTTCCCAGTTAGAGGCATGGAAAGGGAAGTCGAGGTGTGTGTAATCTCTGAATTTCGGTACGTGGTGGAGCGAGTGGCCATGCACTGTCCAATGATGAAGCAGGAGAACTTGCAGTGTCCTTCTGTGATCGGTGAGGAATGGGAAGAAAGGGAAAGTGAATGTCCGTGTGGGGTAGAGAGAGCACGTAACATGCATTTTAGACAAAAACTGGAACTACATTTTCTTGTCACTGGCTCCATTGTTTCATGATAATATAGCATATAATATAATTGTTATTAGCCAACATGCATGGCAGCAGGCTGTTATGATTTCTGGTACCTTAGTTCTAGGTTTAACCAGAGCTGTCTGGATGAGTCCTTGACTACTCACACCAATTTTGCCTCATGGGTCTGGCTGAAGGGTCTTAACATGAAGATAAAACAATGCAGTTACCCAAATGTTGCACCCTTTTATATGTTTATGTGTCTGGCTGTTCTGGCAGTCAGGAATAGCTTTGGCTTGGGGGGAAATGTCGTATCTGTTATACCAGCATGGCACTCTTGTGGAATAACAGTGATGTAAAATCTCAGCTCTTTTGATCAGCCCCTGAAAAACAACTGTGCTCCATCCACCCTATGTGAAGGGGCCGTATGGAAAATGAGCTATTCCTTTGGCATAAAGGAATTTCTGCTTTAGAGTAAAGCAGCTTGTTTATGCCATCAAAATAGTTTTAAATGGCTGTTGGGCATTGACAGAAGGCAGAAAGTGTGAAAAAAATTACTATATTGAAAAATATAAACTTAAAGGACCTTACGTGTTGGTACCTGCTTTGTTTGTGTCTTTGATATAAAGACAAGTCTATAAACATGAGGCAGCATGTACTTTTCCACTTTGGTGTGCTTTCTGCATTCAAAATTCATTGTCTTGAGCTGCATTACATCTAACATTGTTTTCTGTGGATGCTTGCTTTCTACTTGAAGAATAATTACTCCAAAATTTAATTAAAAAAATCACTTTCCCAAACACAGTATTTCTTCATATTCTCATTTGCTGTGTTTAGACTAATTTGTCTTGACATTGCAGCTGTGCTGTTCTTTGTGTTGCACAATCTTTTGAGTTTTGTTTCATTAAGAATGGAACTGAAGAATTTGGGGAAGGGGAGGGAAGAAGTGCTAGACTGTTAGAAGTTAATTTGCCGTAAACCAAAATGTTGAGAACAGATTATGAAAGCTATGAAGTGACATGTAAACGCTTGTTCATTTTCACACTTATGAGAAATAAGTCATTAAAGCTGCGTGCATATGAAATACATGTTTGGTTACAGCTACTGGGAACTGATTGTTCTTACTGGTATATTCAGAGGCATGGAGGAAATTGCTTAGAAGGTTTGGAATTGGTCTTTAGGCTCCATAAAACTTAAAGATTAGACCTCGAAAAAATAGCTCTGCTCTCTGTTCAGAGCAGCTTCATATGTCCTGTCTATCCCACCTATCTGCTTTATCTAATCTGAAATACGGGTTAGAAATGACATATTTGTACTGTGGTTTTTTCTTTTTTTTTTTGGGGGGGGGGGGGGGGGAGGGAATAAAGAGCTAATTCTGAATAAAGAGGATGCTTAACGTCAATTTCTTGATGTTAAACACTCATATCATTCATGAATCTTCACAACACAATTCCTTTCATTTACTATACTCACTAGTTTCTCCCCAGTGTTAAAGTGTGCAATGTTTGTCGTTAATAAGAGACCTAAGTACTGACTTTAAGTACTTAAATGTTTTAGTTAAATGTCTTCCTCTGCAGCTGTGAGAGGTAAAACTGAAATTAAGGGATCAAACCAGAAGGCAGATAGCTTGATTAAATCAGTTGAGTCAATTTGAATTATTCTGGGGCCTGGTTCTTGACCTCTAATGCCATGGACAATACCACATTTCTTGCTTGGCATCTTATAATACTTTTTTTTTTTGTGGCGGATTAGCACGTCCATGCATCACCTCAGAAGACTAATGTGGGCTGTGCTACCTGTTCAGACAAACGCCAGATGGGAAGGCCACCCAGGAGGCATCTTGCCCCTGAACCAGTCGAACTCTTAACTAGTTTCTGAGCAGCACAGCAAGCACACAGAAGACTCCAGGTCTGGTAGGCAGATGTAGCTGAAGCTGAAAGAAACTAGAAACAAGAAACTAGGTTGGTCTGGTTTATGTAACAGGCAGAAAAACTGGGGACCAGAGTATGGAGGAAGCTGCTTTGATCAAGGAAGTGGGCTGTGCCAGGAGCTCAGTAAGAACACTGATTTATTTGGGGATTGCTTATACCACGAAAGAGAATAACTTCACTTTGGGATTGTTTATCCCAGCCAGAGGAGGCTGGGAGGAGCAGTGAGCAAGCCTTTACTCTGAGACTGGAAATGTGTCCCCCGATAGGGTGTGTCTGCCTCTTACAGCGCTTGTTTTTTAAGTACTGGCTCCCAGCTGTAGCAGATGGCTGGAGGGTGGCAGCAACCGAGATGACTTTCTCCGTCATCCATTTAGCTGAGATGTTGATAGTTGGCTGCTAAGTTTTGTCCATAAGATAGTTGCACTATCTTTATAGACCCCCTTGGTTTCAGGTTTTAACTGGATTAGCAGGATAATGTCCCATGACAAAGTACAGGGCCCTGCTCTGAATGGGCTGTTTCAGAACACGGAGGTCTCGTGAAGATTTCCATGAATTGCTAATTGTCCTCAGAGCAGAGTGGCTGCGTTTTTTCCTTTGCAGCTGTAAAGGGCCTCTGAAGAGATGACTTGCATGAAGTGACCATAGTTCTGCTGCTGGAAGTTATTCAGTGCTGAAGACATCATCCCAAAGGTCCTTAACAGAGTTCATTCGTCATGTGCCAGTTTGCTCTTGACCAAAAACGGGTTACTTTAGTCACAACCTCTGAAAACTCAGGCTTTGTAATCATTATGCTCCTCTGAAGAAGCATCAGACAGTTAAGAGTATTGAGATTTACTGCTCTGCAGTTGTTCTGATTATTTCCCATGTCTATGTGCATGCCTGGGAAAGTTCTGGTCATCTTTAGCCATAGGTAAGTACAGCCATTTATGGACACAGTTATAGAACAACATGTTTCCCTCCCTCCAAAAAAAAAATAGAGGGGAGAAGGAATAAAGGCAGTGTTATAGTGAAGATAATAGAAAAAACAGCCCAAAGAAGCTTCGTGCGCTTTCCTGTTGTTTATCTTATGGAAGAAAACAATGATCCATGCTTTGGAAGTGGTAGGAAAAAACCTGTTACTGTTTCTTTTCCTTCTTTCTCCCCCGCACCTTCTAAAGAGAAAAACTCCAAGGCAAGTGGCCCTTCCTTTCTGTACTTACTGTGCTTTGCAGGCATAGCTTCAGCCTGCATTATCAAGCTTTCTGGCAGTGTGGGGTGGCAATCAGTCATTCCAATGCGATGTGGACAGATAACTGAGACGTAAGTGGAAACTGCTGAGGGAGCTGACTAATGCTCTGGAGGGGAGTAAATTGTTAGCAGGACTGAGCTGGGAGCACAGTCCTCTAATGAGGATGGTGCAGAAGATCTGGGCCAACGTACGTTGGTCAATGTCGGGGGGAGCGTAACGCAGGCTGCAGAGGAAGGACGTGCTGTAAAAGTTGAGCAAAGAAAAGTTTTGCTTCTTTGCTCTTACCTTTTCAGACTGTGCTGCTCTGGGATGGCTAAGCTGCGTTGCCACGCAACCTGGGAAGAGAGGCTGAAACTTCGTGTGCCTGGCACAGATTAGTTTAACAAGTGAACTAAATTCTTTTCCAAGGCTCTGTATAAGAGGTTTAATGATCCCTGCCACGAGGAAAGAAACAAATGCAAGGCGGTTTGCTCTCAGATTATTTTTTATAATTAGCTTCATTATGCGGTTATGACAGAATCTAGGAGTTATATGAATCAACAGTAGAAAAGGCAAGGAGTCAGGAGGTCTGTTAATCTTCTATCATCTGCCAGCTGTCCAGTGAAAACAGTCTTTTGTGTGGTGTTAGGAGGTCTGGATTAGTCATTTAACACCTGCAGGCAAAAAACATTGTACAAGAACATGTGAAAATCATTAGAGCAAAACTGTCCTGACGTCTGTGATTGGAAAATGCAGACAGCATAAGAATGGAATTAGATGGATTCAGCTGTAGCTTGCACGTCTTTTTAACAATGCAGCTGACACAATTCAGACCAACAATTAAGCAAGCAGCAAATACTTCAGGGGCATTTGCATGCTTTGGGTTTGGATCCAAATTAGATGGGAAGACCTGGTTTCTGGAAGGAAGAAGCATTTGTGGTTCTGAGCGAGTTAGAATAATAGCTCTGCCACGAGAAGATTTACGTATTAACTAGACCCATTTGTGATTAACAAGCATTGTTTGAAGTTGTTTGGCAGTTTGAAAGTGATCTAGTGTAGTATGCTGATAATCTACAAGCCAAAGTAAATCATAACTAAACAAATCATTTTACTACTTAATTGATTTCTAGCATCTGTGTTGCTCTGATATTTCAAAAAAAAAAAAAAAGTATTGAGTCAGCTTCAGAAAACAGATGACAGCTAGGTATTCTAAGAAAGGTGATCTTCTAGCAACTGCCTTCAATTTATCACTTAAAACTTAATTTTTTAAAGGTGTTAGCTCTGATTTGGTTGTTTAAACAAAAACAAACTTTGAGATAATCAAAGCATAAAGATTGGTGGTTAAAATCATTCATAATTTCATCCTGACACTTGATTTTATCGTTGAAATCCTTTTAAAATGTGGAATTAATAATAGAAGTATACATCTAGTTTTAGTTAGAGCAATGCTTATGGATACTAATAAGGGTGGAAGGCAGTTTAAACTAGTAGATGTTTAGTGTATTTTATATGGAAAAGGTAAGATCAGCAAAACCTCTGTCTCCAGTACTTCTTTATTGTAAAATGCCCAAGTCGGTAAGTGGATAAAACCAACCATATCTAACTGACAAAACATGCTGTCAATAATTAGAATCGGTAATTGGCACTGATCTTAACATAGATGTACTGGATGGCATAATTAAACAGTTTGCATTCCTTTTTCTGTCTTTAAAAAAAAAAAAAAAGACTTCCATTTTAGGGGCAAATTATCTCTTTCTGATAACTAGTCTCTTGCAGAAAAATAAACATGTCTGAGCCCAATTGATCCTTTAACCTTAGGATTTCTGGAGATACAATCCTTGCTGCCTTGCTGTCTGAATTCACAAACATGCTGTAGATACTCTGTTGGCATTTTTGAAAAACTTAGAAGGTCAAAACCTGTACGGTGATCTTCTAAATTCGTGATAACAAACGGAGATAAAGGTTTTGAACACCTGTAGCTAATGTAGTATGTTCATGGTGTTTCTTTGTTTTGTTTTTTACTTTGTAGACAACTAAAGCATTCCTTCCCAAGATGCTGGAAATGAATCATGGGCACATTGTGACAGTTGCAAGTTCCTTGGGACTGTTCAGTACTGCTGGAGTGGAGGTTTGTTAGACTATTTATTTATTTATTTATTTGGTATTAGCAGCAGAAAATAAAGTCAGATCTTCCGGAGATACTTGGGAGTTATGGTGCTCGCTACCATATCACCAAACAGCACAGGGCTCAGTGGAAGCCTAGGACAGCTAAGGACTTCAGAACGCTGAATGATCTGTGAATAACCTGGTGATTTTTAGTAACCTGAAAGGTGTCCACCTACCTGTTCCTGCCAAGAACTTAAGTGTTAAGCCTGAAGCCAAAGGCAAGGATTTTCAAAAGTAATGTTTCTTGTTTCCTGTTTCTGTGAGGAAATTGCTGCCTGCCTTCCTTCCAGACTATATGGCTCACTTGCTTCACTAGGCTCCAAGTTATGTGTTAGGTCATCTAGTTGCTAGCAGCCATTTGAGGACAGCAGTTTTTGTGACTTGTTTGGTACATAAAACTAGGTAAGGATTAGAGCATATTAGCTTGCATTTGGGGTCATTAGCACAAATGCAAATGGGAACAAAAAGTATTCACTTAGTGAAAACAAGTTAATGAGTTTAATGGAATGACGGTCATACTACCCAATAAGATGTAGGCTTCTTTGCACATGGTTTAGGCGCAGTCCAGGATCTTAACCTGCAGTGTTTCTCAATAGAATTAAGCTGGTGTAAGTAAAGGTTTTTTAGAGTATTTGTTGTCTTGAGAATTCTTGAAAGAATTTCCTAGACTGTGGGTGTGACGACCAGCAGAGGTGGACACATTCAACTGAAAATTAAATGTTACTGCTGTCTCTGCAGTTATTTTTTAGTTTTTATTATTTTTATGAGATAAGCAAGCTATATAATTTTCTGAAAATTAAGCATATGATACACTCAAATCTCCATTATACCTCCTGTTGAAACTAACATAAAAAATAAAGCATTTTAGATTTCTACACCTATACCCTGCCAAATATCCAAGCTTCTTCAAATCTGACCCTAGGTAGTATTAAGTTTCTTAGTCCTTTGTTCCAGCATTTAATGTTAAGCAAAGTGGTAATCAGAGCAACTTGCCATATGAGCCTGCCTGATTCAAAGACTTGAATCCCAGGTAATCTCCTCCTACATTCAGCTTTCCTGCTTTCATAGTTCTGTGCTAATTGCCTTAAAAGTGAAGTGATAAATGAGTTTATGTTATGCTATATTCAGTGGGTGTCTTTTGTTTTTGCTTTGTAAATCTGTGCAGGATCACATCAAATATGTTTTGGCTTTAAACACGATTCATATCTGTCCTTTTTAAGTTGCCTTTTTTTGCCTCAATCATTGCCAACACAGGATTATTGTGCCAGCAAATTTGGAGCTGTAGGTTTTCACGAGTCTTTGAGCCATGAATTGAAGGCTGCCGAAAAGGACGGAATCAAAACAACTTTAGTCTGCCCTTATCTTGTTGATACAGGAATGTTCAGGGGGTGCAGGATCAGGTGAGTGTAAAATTTTTTTTCCCTGTGTATGTAATGTTGCAAAATATACTTGAAGGTAATTTAACTTTGTTACCATAAAAATATTAAAATAAATATTGTCTGCTTTAATATATGTTAATGGGAGCTGGGATATGTTAATCCCAGCTCCAGAAAAGGACTTCTGAATTCAGTGATCTTCTTTTGTCCTGTTGTTCTTAGCACAAGTTTTGCCTTTTGGCAAGTTGTTGTAACTGAATAGTGAACACAAAAATTGAAGCCTTTGACATTGTTGAGGCATTCCAAAAGAAAGTGGGTTAATGGACTTCTCTGAGGTTGGCAGTCCTTTACATATCTTCTTAATCAATCTTAATCAAATATTTCAGAAAAGAAATTGAGCCTTTCCTTCCACCCTTGAAGCCAGAATACTGTGTGAAGCAGGCTATGAGAGCTATCCTTACAGACCAGCCAATGATTTGCACGCCTCGCCTAATGTATATGGTCACCTTCATGAAAAGGTAATATCTGAAATGCCAGTTTGTTGGTAATACAAGCAACAGAATGCTAGTGGAATATGTGAGCATGTCCACTTTCTAGATATAAACGCCCTCCTACTCACACAGGGGCCATAGGTGCTGTTTTGTCATAATTTCTGTCTCTTTCTTGGCTTGCACAAGTGTAGGTTTCTTTAATGGAAAGCTCCATAAAACTGAGATCCTGTGTATTATTATGCATCCTGGCTTTGCTTTTCTGCTATCTTCCATCCTCCTTAGATTCCTTTTCTCCTCAACAGACTGTTCTTCCATTTTGTGGACCCCTCTTTAGGAATGGGGAATGAGGAAGCTTACAGTAAAGGATCCTGTAGCTGTCTCTAGGACCAGTATGTAGGAGGCCCTGCCTGCAGATCCCCTAGGACTTGCATTGATATGGTAGACAAGCTGCAAATCTGCACATTCAGAACCAATTTGCAGAGCTGTAGGAAAGGATAATTAACGGAATTATCTCCTTTGTCCTAACACAGTACAGGTTTTGGATGGGAACTCTGTTTAATCTCTAACTAGGCTTCCATTTCAATGATTCAGGGTAATACAGGAGTTGGCTCAATTCCACTGATTCAACATAACTTACTAGTTCATAGAGAACAGCTTCACAACTGCACAGGTTTTTCTGTTTTGTTTTTGTGTTGTTGTTTTTTGTTTGTTTGTTTTAATCTGTAGTGTGTAGGAGGAACCTTTAAAATATAGTGTTGTCTTACTGTCCTTCTGCAAGGGATGGTTGAAACTGAGAGTCTTGGTCATTTTTATTCTACTTACAAAGCAGTTGTTCTCTGCTTTAAGTCCCTCCTGATGGACAGGATCACCAAAGACTAGAGACCTTGACTGCTCACCTCTTTCCTGAAAGAGAGTATGTATGTGTCTCTTCTGTCAGTGAATTGAGATCACTATTACTGTCTTTAAGAGCTAGCTTCTTCAGCCAGATGCTCAGAGGGTGCTTCAGTGCTACAAGCAGTGCATCCTGCAGCAGCAGTGACATCAAAGGGCCTTTGGGTTGTCTTGCATTCAACACTTTAGCTTCCAACAGGGAGATCAAAGTTCCAGCATAATCCATGCCCCAGGCAGCAGCAGCACTTAGATCAAAGGCCCTCCAGTGGCTACTGCACAAGCAGTACTACTGCCAGCAAAGACACCTTTACCAGTGACATCTACTTCAGTGCTTCAGTGATTCTTTCTCCTAATGCCTAGATTCTATGTATTGCTTTCCACTGAATGAGTGTCTGTCACTCTGTTTTCAGGGGCTGAGGAAAGCCCATCGTAGTCCTTCACTAGAGCTCCTGAGTACCACCCTTGAAATAAACAGAATATTTTGTGGATGCGGGAAAGAGGGGAGGGTCCATAGCCAGGTATTCATCATGTACTCTTTGAATTTTATCTGATGGGGGCAAAAAGGAAATTACTTTCTTTGCTTCAGACCTCTTTTTGAGGACGGATAATTGAGTTTAGAACATGTGTAAAACTTGTTAGACATCTGATGACCAAAGAATTGCATTAACTAATACTAATCCCAAAGTAAAGAGTTTCCTAAATGTCTGGTGACTTCTGTTGATGCTGTTTTGAGCAGAAACTTTGGTTTTAGTAGACTTTCTGCGGTGCAGTTGCCCCCACCTCTTTAAAACAAGCTTGTAAAGAAGCAGCAGAACATCCAGTCTAAGCTGGAGGCATGTGAATAAATAGCTTCTTCCTCCTTTCTGCCTACCTTTATGGCTTAGACTCTCTAGAATTTCGCTTTTCTCAGTAAGTATTCCTGGCAAATAAAAATCCTTTAAGTCTCTTAGGAAGCCCCCACAATAGCTATTATGTTGCTTTAAAGAAGACCAAGTACATAATATGTGGAGGTTTTGTTTTATACTGTCTTGTAACAACTTTATAACTTCTCTTTTGCAGTATTCTGCCCTTTGAAGCAGTTGTATGCATGTATCGGTTTTTGGGAGCAGACAAGTGTATGTACCCTTTCATTGCTCAAAGGAAACAGGCTACAAACAACAATGAAGCAAAAAATGGAATTTAACACTGGTTTGGATGGACTAAGATTTATAGGTGAATATGATAATGTTACATAAGTAAATTGTGAAGCACACTTGCATCTATGAGATGCAAATGTCAACATCTTACTGTGGCATTCTCTTGCGTCCTAAACCTGTGTATTGAACTCTAAAAATCTTTTTTTTTTTTTAATATACTGTAAATAAAACTGACTAGAGTACTTGGAAAATGTGATAGGTAAAGTGAATTTACAATGTAGCTGCCACCATTGTCCTTTAGAATATCACTGTATGTACAGTAAACTAGTCATACTACTACTTGTAGGGATGCACTGTGTGATATCTCTTCCTCAGCCTGCCAAGGTTTATAAGAGCTGTCTACAGCTAGAAGATGCAATGTTTCAGAAGCTGTTCATTTTTCCCTATGGTATTTGAGAAAGGAGGGAAATCTTGAGATTTGAGCTACTACTTATGACCTTTTAGCAAATTCAAGGACAGTTTCTGAATGCATCTCTTGCTATATTATCCCAAGCTCTCTAAAGGACACATGGCCAAATTGTGCTGTAATTCTCTTTTGTAGCAATTGTGTGTGTTCTATTTAAACAAAGATAAAATTAAATTTGTAAATCTCTGCCGATTCAAAGGCAAGTGAATGTCTCAGAAATACTCTGAGCAAACCTGTACTGGGCATCTGGTTTTCTAGGAGTTCAGTCAGTGATTTAAACTGACTTTTTTCAAGTTGCTTGATTTGAAATATGCTCTGTTCTGTTTCCCTCTGCATATGTCAGAATCCAACCTGTTGTTACGGACTATACGTTTCTTTTCTTCCTACTTATTCGTACTTCCGACAGAGTTTTCCCACCCCCTGAGGAAGCTGTTGTATTAAGTTTCTGTAACTGGACTTGTGCCTAAAAGACAAAGCAACTCAGCTGACATACAAACTGTTTATGTAACTGCTGGTCATATGCCAACTATTAGCAAAGGAAGAATAGAATAACGCCTGATGCAACTTTACATGTGGAGTATAGAAGGGTGTAAAGATTTTTTTGAGTTGTACTCACATTGTAGAACAGCAAATGACATTTTTACAGTATTTTTTGTAAAGCGAACAATTTTGTGCCTTGAATTTGGTAATCTGTATTAGTGAAGCATTGTAAAAGTGAACTTCTACCTCTGTATCTTAATGTATACCATCCACTTGTAAACTACTATTGGACAATTTGTGATTACTTTTTTAGAATGTCTTGTTAAATAGTGACCAATGCCTGTGGTTATTAAAGTGAGCCACCTTTTCCTTAAAGCAGTGATTGGAATGCTTCCTTGAAAGACTACTTCAAACTACTTTTGCCTGCTCCTGCTATTTAGTATCAACACAGTTCACATATTTATTGCTCAATTCCTGTATCCGCTTTGTCAACTACATGGTTTACAGTCTAATCTCATAAATTGATCAATA
Source organism: Cygnus atratus (assembly GCF_013377495.2). Classification (NCBI taxonomy): domain Eukaryota; kingdom Metazoa; phylum Chordata; class Aves; order Anseriformes; family Anatidae; genus Cygnus; species Cygnus atratus. Next base: position 127,076,249 of record NC_066363.1, read on the forward strand.
AGCACTGTGAAATAAGGCTTTAGGAGCTGACAGTTTTCTATCATTTCTAAACTCATCAATGAAGTAGCTGGTCAAAGAGCTTCTGAAGAGTACCCATTTTGGTTTTCTATAGCGTTTCACTTAGATCTACATAAAAATAGTCTGGTGTGGATGCAGTTTTAATGCCTCAAAAAGTAAATGTAGTTTCAGTCCAACTGCAGTTATTACTGCGTATATATAACATGCAAAATAAAAAAAAAATCCAATATCTGTATAGAGAATAGTGTTGTTAACTAAGCCTGTTTAGAGAATAGTCCAAAGTAGAAGAAACTGTTTACATTAGCCCTTATTCCAAATTCCATGCTCTTTTGAAAAAGACTCTTAATTTGACCCTGGGGAAGTCATTAACTTCATGTTCTTACAGCAAAGTCACTAAGAGCAAGTACAGCAAATTTCGTTCCATTACACAGCATCATTTTAATGCACTTTTTTTCCCTCTAAGATGTCTTAATCTATACTGCTGTCTCAGACTAAGAAGCAGCTTTTCTAGTTGACATAGTGATACCCAAGACACTTACTAGCCTGATGGAAATGGAGAAATGAAAAGCTGACCAGTAATATCAAGTTTCTGTAAAGCAACGTGACATTTTATGATGGTAATAGACTGACTTAAAAAGCAAATTTTAGGGCTTGTAAGGTTCTATTTTAATTAGCAAATATGTTTCTGTGAATTCAATACCATTCCTGAACATATGGTTCATCTCTGTTCTTGAACTGTTTGACTGGAGCGCTCTGTGACCATGTTTCTAAAAGGGTTCAGACCCTTAACTTTGAATTTCCTAGTCAAAAGTCAATTAGACACGTATAGAGAAAGGAGGTAATGGATGCCTTGTAGATATGGTAAGAACTAAGTGCTTTTCAGGAGGTTCACTGAGACTAATCTTATATTTTGGAGACAGCCATGACTACGAACTTAACAAAATGGATGGTATGTCTTGCAGAATGGTAGGCTGAGCTTAAATTCAACTCAAGTCTCAAAAGAAACAAATTCAAAGTGTTACTTCTTCCTGAAATGGAGAAGCTGATTTAGAAACAGTCCTGGAATTTCTGACAACTCTAGCCACGCCTTAAAAGAAATAGCAATAAGAATGATAGTCACCCATCCAAGATGTTCTTGTTGACTTGGTGGCTTTCCAGTTGCATGGGTGCCTTAGACAGAGCAGGAAGTGAAGACTTGTGACTGAGCATGGAGTAGGAACTGGGATTTCCCCCTTTTAGATTGCCCTAAATTGCTGCAAAGACCACGTGATGCTGAGAGCTTCCTTTAAAGCTAGGATCAGAAATTACGAGAATTATTGTGTCTCTTTGGGGTTCTGCCTATGCACAAATCAACTGATAAAACTATTACTTCAGCACAAAGCCAATGTAGTTTAAATAACTCAGGTAAAAGTTTTAAGTTAATGCAAGTAACAATAAATAAATAACAAGTAATGACACAGGAACATTTTCTTTCATTCTGTAGTACAATGCCACAAAAGTTTACTGTTGAGCTTAGATGAGCAAATATGGCACATCTCTTAGTATCTTTCTGTCTTTGTCTTGCTGTAACAACCAGGTAGAATAGGCAGCTCGTTGAAATTTTCACCAAAAGCACCTATCTTAATGATGCCAAGCTTATAGCCTTGTAAACCAGGTATTTGAAGGTCATTCTATAGCATTGTGTTTGCTAGTAAGCAGGACAAATCACACTGTCCACTTAGCAGCACAACTACAGTGGCACTCCAGGCTTAACAGTCAGTGGAAAGAAATAGGCACTACATGAGTTAGGAACTTGGCAGGGAGAGGGGTTGGCCTGTTTGAGTTGTGTGCCTACCTGGGGATCAGGCACTTTCACTATGCAGGAGTTGGCTACTTCTTTCTCTCTATAGAAGATGTCTCTATGACTAGTTCAGATATTATCATCTGGGCTTGGTCAGAGGAATGGTACCTTAAGGGTTTACACGTGTTCTGTTTAAACCAGACCTCAGAAGGTATGAGATAATCCTTTTCCCTCTCTAAGGAGTAAACTTCCTCATGTTTGCCCCATGGTAAGTATATGTGTACAGGCAGTTGCTGCAGTGTAACTGGTATGTCAAAAATGTGTTCATAACCAGGCTTATCTTGTGGTAGCTTACTCCTGGGCTTACACTTTGAGAATTTATCCGTGTAGTTCCCATGGAAGTGTCTACACAAATAGTTCCTTAGAGCCAGGATCTGTTCAGTGGTGCCCAGTGCCAGGACAAGAGGCAGTGGGCACAAACAGGAACACAGGAGGCTCCCTCTGAATACCAGGAAGTACTTCTTCACTGTGTGGGGTGATGGGGCTCTGGCACAGGTTGCACAGAGAGGTTGTGGAGTCTCCTTCCTTAGAGATCTTCAAAAAACACTGGTGTTGAGCAACCAGCTGCAGGTGTCCCTGCCTGAGCAGGGGGGTTGGACCAGATGGCCTCCTGAGACCCCTTCCAGCCTCAGCCCTTCTATGATGCCATGATTCTTTCAGACAAAAAGGAGCCTTGGTTCTGGTTAGTAGACATGCTATGAAAATGAACTAGTATCTCTTAAGGGCTTGGCCATGTAGGAAGAAAATTTACAGTAATCTGAATTGACATCTCAGTGCACCAGCCTCCTATATGGACAGTCCCAATGGGCAATAGAACCTGGATTAATCTCGTAACTTTATATAGCTAAATAAGAGCCTGTAAATGTCAACTTTCCCTCTATCCCTGTGACAGAGGTGTCTGGGGGAGCAAGCTTGTCTGTAAAATCTGAGCTGTTCTCAAAGTGAGTCTTCGTTCTCTTCTATTCCCTAGGCTTTAAGGGAAATATGGGGTCACCAGGCTTCTAAAGCTGGGTGTATCCATTAAGTAGTTGGAGTGAGATAAGACAAGTTTGGGTTTTAAATATCTACTTTCAGTGTTAGTAGTTTCTCGTACCAGGTACGTGTTGGTTATTTTATGTATTAATTTAGTTGCAGCTTGGAGCACCAAAGCTAGATGTCTAATGCAGGATAAATTGTTCTTTCCCCCACACCCTGTTAGGCCTGTTCAGGTGGTGAATTGTTAACACACAATAAGTGTGTACCTTAGCTTACATCATATAACTTGTGCAGAGTTACCTCAGTGAGGTAAGCTAATCAGGAACAATACCCTTTCACTTTATAATGAATAAATAATTCAGGAGCAACCATTGTTCTCTGCTTTCAAACACTGCCACAGTCTGTCGTAGCCTACATCTGTAGACAAACTCTGAAAAGCCATGTCTTCACAAGGAACAGGGGAAAATTCAGAGGAACCACAGCTGTATAGCTAATGCACATAAATAAAAGAATTACATTGTGGACCACTATGGTTCTGAAAGCATGCATCCGCACAAGAGTTTAATGCCTATAAAAGCGTTAACGTAACCTCTCAATATGATTCCTAATATTTCTCAGTGTCTCTGAGTAAACAAGTTCTAAGCATCTTTTCAACCAAACCAGATGATCATAACATAAATGGTAATCCATTAAGTACTTAGCCTCAGAGTCTGTTTCTGTCCATTAGTGCTTTAAACCTAAGTTTTCCAAGTACAGAAACTTGGGGCTCTGCTTGCTTTTCCATTGCTGCCAAGTTCGTACCCCACAAGCAGGAAATAAAATTGTCTATCACAGAGAGAAGATTTTCTCACAGCCCCCAAAACAGGCAGAAATAGTTGATGAGGGCAGATGATTTAAGGATGACTTTGTCAGGAAGCTCCAAACCCTAAATGCCAGGTGTTCAGTCACACAGCTGCTCCTCTTCCTTGCAGAAAAAGCTGGGAAGTCTAGGGACAGCTCCTGACAAAGTTAGAAATGTAGTTACAGGAAACCCCAAAACCTGATACCCTAATTAGCCTGCCATGCTCCAGCCTGGCCATTCAATGTTGATGTAGTAGCAGACAGTATGGCTTTATCGTGCCATCAAAGAAATGAAGAAATTAATACTTTATTTAAACATAGTTTAAGTGGACAAACCAAATATTTAAAATAACTTCAGAAATGACATTCCGGCTTGCATACTTATCTAGCTGCTTAATGCTGGCAATACACAAACAATTCATTTTGTCCACAAGAAAAAAAAAAATGCTTTTGAGCTAAATGATGAATGTGCAGAAGTCATGATCAAGTATTTGTGTGTGTGTGCATACGTTAGATCAGCAGGATGTTTGTTTCCCTCTCCCTAAACTGGGCGACTGTAGCTTTTAACTAAGGAGATGCAACATTTTTTCAGAAACAAACTTTTAAGCACAGCCCTGCCCATACAGCCTGACCAAACTGCCTTCAAAATGTTAGCCTGTTCTGACTGAAAAGTTCTCAGCAAGCAATACGCCTATCCCAGTGTCTTGTGGCACTTGGATAACTGGAGCCTTTCTTTCCTAATCCCATTACCGATAAAGTGGCTGTGGCACTGAGGCATGGGGAACAGCTCGAGCTGAGCTGTTAGCAAAGCCAGGCACTGCGTCCAGGGCCAGGTTTTTAGCAGGGAGGAGGAATGGGATGCTGCTAAGGTGGCTCTAGGGATTTCTCCTCTGTACCCTGTGTTAGCAGCTCCTGTTGCATCATGTGCGCATGCACAGCACCCTGGCTGTGTGCTGACACCCAGCCCTCTCTTCTGCTGGCAGCTGCGGCCAGCCATAGCCTTGAGCTCATTTACCAGGGCTCATCCACACACATCCCAGCTCAGAAGTTATTCTGGAATGCGTCCGCCTAAGTGTATGCTTGTGTGTGTGTGTGTGTATCCTTATATTTTGCAACCAGCATAAACTGTTCCAGCTTAATTTAAACAAGAACAAGGCTCTGGGGTAAGAAGGTCTGTGCGCTGGGAATTATTCAGGACCATCCAGCGCATGTTGAATGCCTATCGTGCTCTCCCCTACATTAACTGTCACATCTAAACAAGCCCTTAGAAGATAATTACAAACTTTCATTGGGACACGGCCACTTAAGCTGTGGATAAGCAGAGTTAGCTTGAACTTGTTCTATTCCCCTACCAGGCAAGAGCATTTAGAGCCACTGTTTAGAAGAAACCGTTCTCTGTACAAGTAGATCTTTACGTACGTCAGCAGCTAATGGCCAGGCGGACGCGTGCCAGGGTAATTAGGATGTTAGGTTTTCAGAGTGCGTTCCTGCCGCTCTGAGAGCCAGGAATATTGAGCTTTCCAGCTTTTTTTTGGAAAGGCACACCTGGCTAGTTAAACCTCTGGCATGTAAGGTGGGGAGTGTCATGTCAACAGCAAGATCGGAGGCAAGGGTGGAATTAAGGTCTCAGAAGTATCTCAGACCAACCTAGTGCCAGTGCTCTTCCCTTTGTGGGTGTCTGCACAGAGGTTTCATCACCAGCTCTTGCCGTGTTGTTCCTCCTCATTCAACCTTGCTTCTGGTGGCAGCAGTGGGAGCCCTAACGCAGACACATCTCCCAGGGCCCGGTGTTTCCTCAAGGCCTCAGCTTTCCCAGGGCTGGCCTGTGAACGGCAGTGCTTGAAATGCTGAGGATTGCCAGCTTCTTGTCTAACAAGTGCTCACAGTTGTGGGAAATAAGCACGAGGCAGATGAGACCGAGGCTTCCAGCGGAGGGATCATAAACTAGAATGGTCCAGAAAAAACACTGATACATGGGTTTTCTCATCTCTCACTTGTATCCACAATCCAAACAACCTGATAAGAAATGCCAGCTTTTCTCTGTTTGCAGTGACTCAAAATAAAAATCATTTAAACAATTGCTTTCTATATTTTATTTCTGAACTTACAGAAGTGACCATTTCTCTGGTTGTTTAACTAACAGTTCTGACATGTAAAAATAATGTGTGGCTCACATAATACATCATCGTCTAGCACGTGCAAAATAAAGCAGTTCGTTACTCCCAGGACTAAACTGGTAATTTCTGAGGAGTACTTGGATGATTATGAAAATTCAGATTGATCAAGTGATAGCTCAGCCTATCTGTTTGGGCACAGCATTCTTTCACATCCTTATTTTGTGTAGCAAAGTAAAACAAAGAGAACAATTACAAAATGTGCAAGTGTCTTTACTAAACGGGGAACAAACTAAGCTCTCTACAGTAATGCCAGGTGTATGAAAAGGTTATAAGCTTTGCAAGTATGTTTCAAAAATAATTTGAAATCTGTTTTAGTATGTAATCCTTATGTATAGGCAGAGAATTTACAAGCCGCGGCTGTTGGTGAGATGGTGTTTTCTCAAGAAAATAACTCGTTTCACATTCACAGAAAGACAAGTGGCTTTGGTCAAGCCACTGTCCATCTTGTGTTGGAGCTGGGTCTGGGACAGGGACTGGAGGAAAAGTTCTGCCCAAATTCTCCATTCCTGGAAATGGGGCAAGATTTTAGCTGAAATGAGAAAATACAATAGACCTGGAGGTACGTGTTCCCAGAGTCTCCAAGACGCAGCTTTTAACTTTCCCTGGCTTTTTGGTATTTTAAATATTTGCAGTCCCCTGTGAAGGTTCTTCTCCGAAGACCTAGAACATCTATTATGAACAGTCAGGTCAGCCAAGGCAGCCCCTTTTTACTGAAGGGGCAGAACTGCACATGAAATTCCATGACCCTTGAGCTTGTGAGACCCAAGTTTCTTGTTTTCTCAAAAACGCATATTTTCATTTTTGTCTTCCTCCTGATGCTTGAATGATCAGATGTGGAGATGCTGTCAGTGTTCCTGGGATTCACCTTGGGAAGCCGAGCCTTTGTTACTAAATATTTGGAATTGGACCTAAAATTATTCCCTCACTGGGGACTCATAACACAATCTGCTGCCTTGAAAATTCTTACACAGAACAGCTTGTGGGACTGGGATGGCTGGGAAGCGGAGAAACTAATACGGTACTCTGGGCCAGAGGGAACGAGGCAGAGCAAAAGCTAAAGCCCCACAGGGAAATTCATTAACCGCAGCTCCTACAGCTGCTGTAACTTCCTGTTCTGTCACTGTCTGGAGTTTTTCCTCAAGTCCCTCTCCCTGAAGATAATCCCAGTGTCATGGTCAGGACTCTGAGGTTTCTCACCTGCCGAGGTGCCGAAAACTTGCCCCCTCTGCCTGCTGGGGCACTGGGGTCTGACCCAGAGAGGCCAGGAGCTGACCCGCCTGGGCAACCACATCAGTCCTGAGAGGGGAAAAGGGAGCTATTTGTTACTGTCATCTTCATGCTCTTGCATCTCCCCCATCCTATATTGGGAACTTTCAAGCACCCACAAAAAAAAAGGGGGAAAGGGGGAGGGATCTAGGTGTGTGAACAGGAGTATACATAGATGATTATGCTACTAAGCAACCCAATTTCCGGTATTTAAACTAATTTTCCAGCAGCAGATATATCTATTGTCTTCTTCTGCCCTGAAAGACAAAGGACAGCCGTTTCCCACTTCATTACAAACCTGGAGTGGAGCTGAGACCTTTGGTAGGGCTGGCTGTGCTGCTGTGTGGGCTGAGTCTGCTTTGGCTCCTTCTTTCCTTGCAGGAGCCAAGAAAAATATTCCTGACACACCCAGCACACAATAATCACCCAGGCTGGCATTTTGCACTCGCACAGATGAGTCAGATAGCAGGGGTGGGGTGGGGGCAAGTGCCACATGTCTTTAATGAGGGATGTGGCGAAAAGCTCCCGAAATCCTTGATGTCTCCCCAGGTGGGGGCAAACCTCACATGCGGCCTTTTCGAACTGAAAGCAGCCACGGGTGGGGGAACCTCACCTCCCACCTCTAAAGGGGACAAGCCTTCATCAGCTGGTGAAACACCAAGATGAGCCCTTGCCAGCCTCACAGGTACCCCGGTCTCTGCATGGCATGCTGTGCCCATCTCTGCTCTCAGCCATGCTTGCCCTTGAGGAATGGCTCCAGACCAAGTCCAGCTGTTCCAGATTGCCACCAAGGCTGAACCGATTGCTTTTCAAGGATCGAGGTTGTTAGGCAAGCTCTGTCACTCCAAGCCATCCTGGCAGGCTCCCATTAAAATCCATGGAACTCCTTGGGAGGGTGGAGGCTTTCTCTATTGAAACAGGCACCATCTGTGTGCCTCCTTTTTTTTTATTTATTTACTCTATAAATAGCCACCTTCCTAGATGGCCTGGCAGCAGTCTGAACTAGACAAATTGTTGGCTTTCCACCTGGTGTCCTGCAGAAGGGTCCTACTGCCATTCTGCCTTACAGCTTTGCATGTCCTGTGCCAGCACTTAAATCACTGCCTCACCGCAACCCAGCCTGGAGCCCAGGCTGCAGCTGCAGCCTCCCTGGCCCAGCAGAGGAGCTGAGATACAAAGGGAAGGAAGGCATAAGGGCTTGCAAAGGAGTGTCCACAAACAGTGCTGTGAAGCATTACCGTGTCTCCAGTCATTAAATCACAGTACTGCGTCTGAGTGCTTCACTGTATTGTTCAAGGCTACAAATTCCTAGTAAAAAACATTATTTAGATCTCACATGCCACTAAAAAAATGGCTTTCGTGTCATTTTAACCACAGTATCATCTTGCTTCTTCACAAATCCTTGTTGCGTGAGTACCTCTGCCTTCTTCCTGAGATAGTCGTGTTGTGTTAGATCAAACCACAGGTTTTCATTGTGGTCTAGGTCTTTGAGTTTGCAGTTTACCTCACTTGGACACTTCATTTAACTACTAAATCAGCCTCACAGATCGTATTTGTGGATGTCTAAGCAGTGAGTGTGTTTACAAAGAGCAGTGATTATTAGCAAGCGCACATACAAGGCAGACTGGCATTTGAAAATTAAGTTCAAACACAGAGAAACAGAATTTTATAGCTGTCTACCATGCATAAAAAGCAGATCCAGCACACAAAAATAGCCCCCTCATTCTTAAATATGTATTTTGAACTGACTTTCAACCAGGTGTTTCCACTTTAATTTGATCCCCGGCATTCCTAGAGGTGATGTAAGATCCAGATCCACAAGGTAATAATGAAGTCAAGAGTTGAAAAATTATCAAGGCCTAATCTGGCAATTTAGTCCCTTGTAAATCATTGTGGTTAGTTATTGCAGGGCCATTCTTACCAACCAAGTTCTCCTGAGACTTAGCATTAACTTCGCCACCTGTTAGACTGTCAAAGAGATAAATTTACTTGAAGGGAATCTTCCACTCCTGGCTTTATTTACGACTGGGGAGAAGAGGATGGATCGACTGGGAAACTTCAACTGCAAGGGTCTGCATACGCTGAATCAGGGAGTGATGCAATTCATTTAATCTGTTTGATATTACACATAAATTCCCAAATTTTAGCGTATAGGCTTAAGAAATTCTTCTGGCTTGTTTGCTGCACTGAAAGCTCTAATGAAATGTAGTCAATTCCTGCTTCTTCCTCTTTTTTTTTTCTTTTTTTTCTTTTTTCCTTTTTTTTTTTTTTTAACAATCAGCCCCAAAAGTCAAAAGATCACATCAGAGCTATTCTGTAACCTAACACTGCACACCTTTCAGAGCACCTGTGCTCTCAGTATCCCAGTGGCTTATTCACAAAAAGTATATCAATGAGTTTGGCAAGCTCCTCCACTGGGAGATAAACAAAACAACAACAGAAAAAGGCAGGATAATAAAAATAGTTCAGTGGGACAGATCCTTCAGCTAATTGCCAGGGTTATGGAGCCAACCACGTGACAGCCTGTAGGATCTGAGCTGTGTTAGTGAACTGAGAGGCTTGTGTCTTGAATCAAAGATACAGGAAAATATTTTCCAAGCTCAGGCTTGAGACTTACACAAAGAGTACGCTCAAATTGCTGCTCAAGCTTTTTTATTTCTTTTCGTCAGGAAAGGCCTTTGCAACTGCTGAAGTTGGAAAGGACTAGAAGTAAAGAATGAAAAAAGAGATCTTAGGTTTTAAACCTGTTATTTCCTGCACATACCATTTGCTTCTGACAATATTTTACTGAGTTTCTTTACTTTGAAATGATACAGCTAACAGCGTTTGGTATGTACATGCACAGCACAAAGCTTTCAGCTTCTCTTATTTGGTGCCCTGAATCCACATCCAAACCATGCAGCTTACTCTGTGTCAAATCTGTCCACATGGCAAGCAATTTTTTTACTGCTCACATCAGTTTTGCATGTATTTGCCATAAGTGATACCATATTAAACCCAGCCAACTGATGCTGCCTCTGGCAAAAGGCAAGCAAACAGCTTCCTCAGCCTCACTACCCCATCAGCGTTCTGACCACACAAAGCAAATGGCGTAAAGAAGCCTCGTATCCAAATTTGCACAAAGCGTCTCATTTGCTAGGCTTTTTAGATGAACTTATGTTGTTATTCTGTAGTCTTGGAGACTGCTGGCTCTGGTGGAGGCAAGGCTGAGCCTCCATTGGCATGAAGGCAGAAAACTCCCTGTTCCTGTAGGCCAATTCACCTGCCAACACAGCAAGAATAACCAACAGGCTGGTCTTTAACACCAGGTTTTTTTAAAGATTTATGAGAAGGTTTGGGGTTGGGGGTGGTGGGGGAGGGCATCCTTTCAGCCAAGGAGAATATCTTTATTGAGAAATGTAAACTAAGGAGCAGACTGGTGGGAAGGAATTGGCAGAGCTCTTGAGGAGGCCGTGAGCAAAGCTGGGAACTTAAGTCCATCCTAAGGAGCTGGACAAAGTAGGAAAGATGATACAGAGTTGGGGGAATAGTCAGGATATGATCAGGACATGTTTCTTTCAGGGTGTGAATCCTGCATGCTCTTCATATTCAGCTGTACAGTGGTCAATGTCCAGACTATGGCCTTCAGCACTGGTCCCATATTTCTCGGTGGCAAATGGGGGAGAGGGAGGCAACCAGAGCTGAAGCCCTAATGCACCTCTTTTGAGGGCATTAGAAAGGTCTCCGTGTGGATGGAAGCTGTTGTAGGCACCTGGGAACAAAGGGTCAGTCAAGCTGTCGGTGAGGATATGCTCAATATCCTTTCTAACGCTCGCTGGTATTTCTGGAAAAGACTGACAAGTGTTCAGGTTCAGTATCCCAGCAGTCCACAGCCCAGAAGACCTTGGGCTGTTTAGAAACCATTCACTCCGTTAAATTCATTACATTACTTTTGATTATATTAATGTTACCCTTTTTTTGACCCAAACTTTAGCCAAGCTTGTGGAGCTGCAGGTGTTGCACGGGAAACCAAAGATGGAGTCAGCTGTCTCTGTGAGGCAATCCTGTTTGCTTACAAAAAAAAAGTCAGAAACTATGCTTTCCCCGGAGGTCTCAGGCTGCAGGTGACAGTCCTGTTGCTCCCTGTTTCACAGCGTTGTCAGCCAGCGCTCTGCTCAGGATGCTGCCTCTCCCCAGGCTTTTCTCAGGATCACGTTTCTGAACAAGTTTAGCAATGCAGGAACTGCACAAACAGCAAAAGAGGGGGCATGACACTGCAGCCCATTTTGGGGGAGCCTTGGTCATGCATTTTTAAGCTGTCTTATCATTGATTTCAAAAGGAAAAGAGAGGAGAATTCATCTGTTTTCCAGACAAGTTCCACAACATTTGGCTGCAGAGCCATGGTCCTGTCCATGTCGCCTTGCTGGCCCAAGAGCCTTGCTCTGTTCTGGCCCAGCTTCAGCCCAGGAAGGCTCTGGGAAGCTGCATGTTGGGAAAGGCCCTTTCTTGTGCTGGGCAGGCATAGCTTTCACCACTGCTTCCTCCTTCAATTGAAATAGCACAGTTTGCCCAGAGAGGTTGTGGAGTCTCCCTCCTTGGAGATCTTCAAAAGTTGCCTGGACATGGTCCTGGGCAAGCAGCTCTGTAAGGCCTTGCTTGAGGTTGGATCAGATGGACTACAGAGATTCCTTCCCATCTCAGCCATTCTGTGATACCGTGATTCTGTGAAATGTTTTGGGTTTGTTTCCCAAAAGAAAGACCCAGCCTTTGTCCAGGACCCAGTTTTCTCTGCAGATGCATCTTCCACCACCTAATCAGCCCCCCCCAGGGCATCACAACACCCCTTCCTCTGACCCATGGGTAGCAAAGGCTGCAGGCAAAGACTAATGCGTTGCTGCAGAGGCTTGGACTTTTACAGAGCATTTGGCCTAGGGGTCAAATGAACATTTAAAGCAAGCTGGGAGGAGCCAGGTGCATTTTGAGGCCTGTGGGACAAAGTGTCTTGGGAGAGTGGCTTGCAGCTCCGATTTCTTGTTTGTTTGTTTGATTTTTGTTTGTTTGTTTGCTTTTGTTTTTGTTTTTGGCCTACCTGAAGGCTCACTAGACCTTCATGCAGTGAGAGATCTTCCAATTTCTGAACATTGAGCAGCTCAGGCAACCAGATGTCCACAGCTCCCTGACAAATGGCTACAGCACATCAGCCCAGCTCTCTGTACATCTGTACATGTATAGGGTGTCTTATATGTCCAGGCTTAAGCAGGTTAGAGGTGTGAGAGGCCATGATGAGTGCTTTGGGGGACTGAGCTTGGCTGGCCAGGGTGACAGGGACACAGGACAGGGAGGGCAGAGGGAGCTGATAACGGCAAGGGCCAGAGTGAACTGGGATCAACCCAAAGTAGGAGCCATCTCCCTGTACACAAACATAAGAGAAGGGAAAAATGCTGTTCAATCAATTTATTTTGGCATTTCTTAAGTGTTGAGTCCTTGGATCAGTTAATTACAATATTTTTTCATTGTGTTCATACAAACATATAAAACATATACATGCTTAAGACATATTAAAATGAAAAAAAATGCCCCAGTGCTTCCAAAATAGCCCTAGTCTTATAGAAAACTAATTAAACCTTTCCCAGTCTCTTTTTCTAAGTGTTATCTTTTGAAAAATGAGCAAGAAAGGTTGTAAAAGATAAAGCTGAGAAAGGAAGAGCCATTATGATCAGGGCTACATAGAATTTTGGGGTTAAGTCCCACTGGCTATTTTTAAAATATAGCCCTATAGAGAGAAGAGTTTGTGTGTTCAAAGGTATGAATTAAGGCCATGTGAGACTGAACTCTGAATTTCCTGGCTTGTGTCAGTCTAAGCCTTTTTAAAAATGCGTGTATAGGGGTGTGGGTACTTATAATTCTTGCCTTTCAGCTATCTGGGATACACTTCTGTGCTGTTAGTATAGGAAATTTAACAAAGCATTTGGAAGAACGAAGCCTGAAGAAATAAATCTTCAATTATAATTTCAATACACACTCTTAATTATAACAAAAGAGCCAAATCAGCCATTAATTTTCCAAACGTGTGAGTTTAAGATGATTTACTGGCAACTGGGTGTGCACACATGTACATGCACAGTTGCTTGAGTCCAGCTTTACAAGAAATCTCGGAAAATATCCCAGTCTGCTTTACAGGATTACAGTAAAAAGAATGTGACACCCTTTGCCATTATGTTTGCTGCCAGTGATTCAGGCGGGGGTGGTGGGGGAAGGGGAAAGCTTTTGGCAGAACAGCTCAAGGTCCCCCTACACTTGAACTTTGAATAAGCAGTGACTGTATCTTCAGGAGAACTGTGGGTGTTGGAGCAGGACAGTGAGATAGAGTGAGAGTAAAAATACCTCAGCAGGGGTTTTCCTTTTACTTTATGGAAAATGATGCAAAACAATTCATCAGTTCCTTGTAATGGCAGTAAAAAGGAGCATGGGATTTATTTATTTTTTTTTCAATTAATACAGACCACGGATTTTTGAGGTCATCAGTCTTAGTCACGGTTATCTCAAAGTGACTGAGCAGCTTTTCTGCCTCCATCTGGCCACATTGCTCATCCAGTGCCATGGCAGACTCTTCTCCTGAGCAGGTTCGAAAGAGGAGTTTGGCTGAGAGGATGTTTTAAGAACAAAGCACACTTCCTTGTGACTAATCCCTTTTTGATTTCTTTTGAGTGATGCAAAGCTATCTACTGCCGAAAGTGCGACTGATACTACATATACCAGTCGCTCCAGGGACTTGCCCATTCATCTTTGCCCTGGAGGAACAGCTCAAGAAATGTCTGAGAGGGTTGTAGCCTTTCCCATCATCCTTGCACGTGTGGGACTACCGGAAAGTGAGGGTTAAAGGGCTGCGTGATCCTGGCGTGATTCCAGGATCCCGACCCTCGCAACATCTGCAGGGCTGGGAGACGCGAGCCCAGTGTTTTGCTGAGGGCAGAGCCCCATGCTCACTCAGCCCACCCATCCCCACAGCCGGGGGCTTGGCAGCAGCCGGGCTCCTTAAAGGCATTTCCCCCAGCCAGGGGGCTGCGAGCAGTTGAACAAAGTCCTGCGTTTGCATCACTCTTGCCCCCACTCATGTCTAGGGCACAGAGAATGGTGGAAACCCAGAAGTCCCCCAGATGTTTGAAATGAGGACCCCTGGTGTGAAAGAAGAAACATTCACATCTGAAGGCAACTGGCACTGTCACCTCTCGAATATCAGGGGGGAAGCTGAGCTGCAATCAGCAGAAGGGGCTGTTGCCTACTGAACACCCACCTACACACACAGACACACACACCATTTGCACAACCAGAACCTGATGGGCTCTCTCCCTTCCTGCCTGAACTTAGCTAAAAATATAAACTTATTTTACACATAGATTTTGATAAAGATGTGGGCAATTCCAGTGTATCTCATATATTATGATTAAAACCTATGTTAGACTGACCCATATAACGAAGTCTTTCCTCTTTAGTGGTCATCGGATCAGACCTGCAGCTAGTATCTAAGAGCTTTCTGACTGCCTGTAATTCAACTGTATCCCTGAAATTATCACTAAATCCTATCAAATTCTTCTCATATTTCCTTACAGAGCAACTCTACTCTTACGAGTTGAGAATTATGTACTATGCCTCATGGCAGGTTTTTAAATAACATACCAGAGCTGTGTTTGCCACTTGCTAGCCCTAGTAAATTTGATATTTACACTGTCATCAGCTAAAGTGCATTGGGCTCCTGTTGTGTGACTTTGGGGATTTGCTGGGTTTTCTATAAAACACAGTCCAGCTGCAACAGTGAAGGCAGTTCAGTTTAATAAGCTAATAAATACTTTTAATGACCCTCATTATGTCTCACAGTGATATCTGGTATTAAAGTCCAAGTGTTAGTCCAAGTAGAATGTAAAATAGAAAGTCCCCTGCTGAAAATGTGCTGTCTGTGTATGTGTGTATACATACATAAATACACATACATGCGTGCATATAAACCCACTGGAAATTTCCTACAGAAGAATGCTGTGGCATTTACTTTTCATTAATTCTTGAGAGATTTCATCTGTCTTTACAGCTCAGAAAGAGTAAATCATTTTAAGTTGCAAAAAAGCTGGGTAGATAAGAGTCGTGAGATCGATCTGCCCAAATACAAAGGTAAATGGTCACTTGCTGGCTAGCAGGCATACGGCTGTGCCACTGGTGGGTAACAAAAATAATTTCCCATGGGGTTCCCTGTCCTTTTGAGTGGATAGAATCATCTGAACCCCCCCCAGCTTTGAGTTGTAGTAAAAGTGTTCACCAAGTCAATGCTGAGTGTATGCACCAAGAGGCTCCCCTCAGGGCTGATGAGAAAACAGATCAGTTATCTTCATTAACACAACTTGGAGATAACGTAGGCAGCAGAGGCACCAAATCCCAGTACCCCTCTGGAGCTGCTGGCTTTCTGGGCACTATCCTCAGAGGACACCATTGATAATCCCCCAGGCCAAGGTCCCCCAGGTGAGCCTCCAGCAAGTGTGAGACCCTTCTTCTTTGATGCACGGCAAGGGGCCACGCTAAGGAATCCAGAGCTGCTGGACGTCAGTGTATCAGCTTGCTTAGCCAAATGTGTATCTGCAGCAGAAAAAGCCAAGCGGGAGCCATGGTCATGAGAAAAGGCAAAAGCTTGCATGTTCCTCCTCATTGTACGGTGAAGGCCACGTAAGCCACAGCACACAGCTCAGAGTGGACACCATTACCCCAAGGGATATCTCCAGCTTAGACTTCTTCGAGCTCTGGACTGGCTCACATACAGCATTAGGATACAGAGGTTTGACACTTCAGGCTAAGCTGAAACTGTAGAAAGCTTTTGAAAATCTCCTACCTGATCAGGCTCATAAGATTGGAAGGATAAAATGAAAGGGAGATGCTGTATGGGAAACAAACGTGAAGTAACTAAATCAAAATAAAAAGACCAATTCTGAAGTAAAAAATAAATCTTATTGTTAACTCTACAGCATGTATTTGATGTATCACCAGATTGCCAATCACCAGATCATCTGGACCCAAAAGTCAGCATGTACTCTAGATATAGACATATCTTTCTCATGTGCAGTCTAGATGGATTCATCAATTAACTGGCTAGTATGAATTTGAGCTCTACGGCAAGCATGGGAGAAGGACTTGAGTGGCTGAGAAAAATGAGATTATCCTAGAATTCCAAATATGTCAAATCTTTATTTTTAGTTATTGTGTTAATCTGCTTAGCAAAATCTCCCACTCTTGCAATACCCCTCTGCTTTCCTGCTTGTGGGATATAAAATGAGCTTGATTATAAAAGAATTCTCTCGGGTTTTGCTTTTTGTAATTTTACCATAAACACAGAAACTTTTCTAAACTTGCCAGGTCAGGCACGGTACTACCGCTGTGACTTTCCTAGCCAAGAAATATTTCTGCCACCTTTGTATGGTAGGGTATCAGAGGGAGCACCATGTGCATGCCTACGTGCTGTCTGTGCTTGGGGCTCCTCTCAAAGGCTGCAGAAGTGCTGGTGGCAGTTCTGTGGTCATTCACTCTCCCCGCAAACATGGTCTGTCCCATTTGTAGGCACCCCAGCTAACTTGCTAGCCCCAGCTAAGCCCTGTTTTGGAGGCACTAGACACGATTCCAGTTAGTTCAGATGCCGTGAAGGTGAGCGCTCACATCAGATGTGCTGTGAGGTCCTCTGATAATAGGAAGAGTGGCAAGCTACATATCTGCTTTGAGCAGCTACTCTCATCAGGAGCAAACTGGAGAACGAGAACAAGAACGATTTTGCAGCAGGTCAGGGAGATGTAGGACAGCCCGTAGAGCTTCAGACCACAGGGTTTCAGGGACAAGGAACACGGTGGGCCTGGGTTCAGGCAACAGGCTGCAAGTGGGGACAGCCAGAGATGAGGCCAGGACCTGTAAAAAAAGCTGGTCACCCAGGGTGAGAGAGGTTGCCTTCACTGGAGTTCGATAACACTGTTAGTCACCATGAAAATATTGGAAAATATAAACTGTGAGTGAACTTCTCATGGGCTAAAAAGTTAAGCTGACTCCCAGAGCATCCCCTCTGAACTAGAGATTGGAACAGTATGCAACTGCGGGCTCTGAAGTCAGTGACCCATTTCCAGTGACATAGCCCAAGATCTTGTGTCCCCACTCAGAGGCAGGGGCTAGAATCAACTATCTCTAACCAGTGTAGCAGTGTTTTCCTTCATCTCACAACAGAATTTAGTGTGGCCGAGTGCTGTGAGTCATATTGGGGATCTGATACTATTTTTCCTAGAAAGACCTGCAGCAGAGAGAAGCTGTGAGAAGCACAGGCCTTGAAGTATCAGAACCTCAGAAGGACACAGAGATCAGCCCACTACAATAATAATTTAAATCTCATGTTGCTTTTTTTTTTTGTTTGTTTGTTTGGTTGGTTGGTTGTTTACTTGCTTTTTGTTGTTGTTGTTGTTGAAGTGTGTTTTTGTGAGCCCTGTAGTAGTAGTAGGCACACTGGCCTCGTTGCTTCTTTCCCTGGCGTGTCTTTCTATAGGTGGGCATGGATATTTGCAAACAATTTATCTGCTTCATTTCCAGATACCAGGTGCATGCCATCAGAGGATGATGATGGCATTTGCAGGGCTGATGCTGAGATGCTCTGAATACTCTTTGGCAGAATGACAGATGGCTGGTTACATGCTAAGAAGCTTCTGGAAAAACCTTGGAAGCAAGGGGAGCCAAGGAGTGACAACCTCTTCATTAGATTTTTCCTTTCACCTTATCAAGTAATTCTCCAAAACACTGCTGACTGTATAATAACACTAACAATTCACAACCTTCACAACCAACCACTTTAGAGAGTTGTGCTGAGCTGTGTGTAAACTTGTCCCCAGTGTCACTATACCACGATACCATTGTGATTCATGCCATAGTTTATGTGTTCCTTAAACACCCCACCAGCTGCAGCATATAATTCTGTTCCTGTTACTCTTTGGTTTTGTTGCCTATTTTTTTTTTTTTGAGTGAGTTTCCCTTCCTAATGGACCATTACAAGGTAGGGATGGGTGTGGAAGGTAGCTGAAATGTGACCTGGTGATGTTAGCATCAGCAGACCAGCCAGCTCATTGCCTTCTATTGTGGGTGTTTCAGATTATTTAAGTAATTCCCAAACCCACATTGCCACACGACTAGTCACAGGAGAACCTGTAATGGCTTTCGAGCCAAGTATGGCCCCAGGAGCCACATGCTGGCAACAGCTAAAAGCTCATCATCTTTGTTGGATAAGGCAGGATCAATACAGACAAATTCACCATCCCTGGGGGTGTTCAAGGAAAGGTCGGACGTGGTGCTTAGGGACATGGTTTAGTGGGTGACAGTGGTGGTAGGGTGATGGTTGGACCAGATGATCTTGGAGGTCTTTTCCAACCTTAATGAGCTGAAGATTCTAAGAATTCCTTCATGTGCTACAAGGGGTTCATTTTCCTGAGTGGAAATATGCTCGCAGAGAGTCCAGGGAGAATGCTACTTAAGGGAGGATACATTTAAAGGAAAAGGCTATGTTTAAAGAGAGCTGGAAGATGCTGCACCCCACAACATCATGGCAAAGCTAATGTGCCTGTTACAGCCTGAGGAAGAAGCAAATACACATTGGAGAATTCACCCAGGCTGGCAGTGTGGCCTGGCAATGCTCTTTAGTAGGAAAGTCACAAAACATCTTTTTTTTTTTTTTTCCACAGAAACTTTGAGGGCCTTCTACAGAAAAAAAGAGCAAAGAACTGCTCCATGGGTTCATAGGAAAGTATAAAACCTTTAAAAAAAAAAATCTTGACTCAGACTGTGATGATGACAGTCCAGAAGGATAGACCTCTTAAGAGGCTCCCACAGTCCCTGCAATCTTTACTTTGGTAATAGCTGCTCATTTGCTTTGAGAAAAACAAAACCATCTTGCTGTGGGACTTCCTCATGTTTTAAAAACTAAAGGTGCTTTTCTGAGCACTTTGCAAGACAGAAGTCCTGAGCCTGTCAAGGCAACTGGCTGAGCAGGCCACAGAAGCCCAGAAGCCATGAAACAGCCACCCATGAAAGAGTCAGAACTGGTACATTTCCGTTGAACATTTAAATTTCAGTATATCTATATTTTCAGGAGTAAGAAAAAGCATTTATCTAGAAAACACTTAACTAGCTCTGGTGGCAGGGAAGGTGCCACTCTCCAGGCCTCAGCCACAGCTTGGGGATGCCAGAAGAAATCCTTCCATTGTCCTCTGAAAGGAGCTCTGTAAATCTTCAGGAGGAGGACATGTGGTTCCTCACAGAGTCACTGAATTGCTGCTTCTGGACTTACCATGCATTGCGTCATTTGCAGTGGCTTGCCCTGAACAATTTTATCTTTAAAATTAGGTGTCTGGTATTCATGGTGACTAAGAACCAAAGAAGAAATGAGGTTTTCATTACCACTGCTCACAATGCATTGCCCAGTTTTTATTCATCTTGATAACCTCAGTCATTCTCTGCTCCTGGGTGAAAAAAGAGTTGGGTGAGTCTAGTCAAAATGTAGCTCTTGTCACTCCAACAATAGGCTGCACCTCATTGTTACGATGACAAGAAGATATAGGCTTGGGACACATCAAGGGCTGGGAGTCCATTCTTTCACATGAAATGGATGAGAGGTATTTGATTTCTTTTTATTCCTTTGAAAATGTGATTGAGACTATACAGACACAAAGCAGACTCAGCCTACAGAACTCTGAATGACAAGACCGGTGTGAGACAGGTGGCAAAACTTTTCTGCTCAGCGAAACCCAGATTATTTCACAGAAGCATCTCCAGAAAGAAAATGGAACTTTGTGCCAAACAGGAAAATCAAGATGTGAGACATTTCGGTGTCTGGCCTGCCTCTCTGGTGCTTTTACCCCACCTTAATTCTTCCTTGTGTGCTTTCTGTCTTAGACCAGTATACCCAAGGTGTTGAGGGAGAAGAAGTCTAACTGAATATTCATTTCCTGAAAGGGTTTCCTGTATGATGTAAGAACGAGAGAGGGAGCAGCAAACAGCTCCGCAAACATTAACAGTATCAGGACGCTTGAGATTGTGCGAAGCAAACAGTACTCAGAGGCTCAAAGGAAAGACTTTTTCTTCGGTGAGTTTAATCATTAGGGGATTTTTTTTATTTTTATTTTTTAAAGTTTTACTTTTCCCCAGCCCTGCTAGGAATCTGAAGGTTAAGAAGGGGCCCAACCAGCTAAAAGGAAATGTCCCCTCTCTTCAAGTTTATTATTGAAAGTGGCCAGATGTCATTTGTTTGTGACTAGAAAAGGGAAGTTATATTACAGAATGTGACACTTCAAACCCCATGGTAAAAACAAAAGCAAAAATGGAAAAGCATTCAGCTGCACTCATTTACATTTGTGATCCGCAACCTGGGGCCCTTTAACATGGTGATAAGAAGGGAATTTTATCACGTTTAGGTGCATTCTGATTGTTGCATGTGCTGTATATTCAATTGGGTGTTGATCAGACAAATTTGAAGTCAGCTGAGATGGTGGGTGGTGGAGTGCTAGTGGAGGAAATGCACTATATGAGCTGGTTGGAAGTAATCTAGTATTAAGGTTCTTTTCTTTCCCAGTCCCAGCTGGAATGCCCTCTTATATTTTCATGCAGAACTGTGAACCGGTGCCTTGTATGGGATTTGAGATCTGCTAAGAAAAGCGATATGAAGTTCTTCAGCAATTAATGAATTATTCAGATACTTGATTCTGGGCAATAATTGGAGTGGGAGAGGTAGAAACACCGTAGTTTGTAGATATCCTACTAATTTTAATAAAGAAGAGGCACCAGGCAACACCTCCTCTAGTATTCATGGATTCTTTTTCAGAATCGAGAATTTTCTGCCACTGTCAAAGAATGAGATAGTTTGTACTACCCTGCAGTGCTTACACCAGCAAGACTTCAACATGCCCACTTGAAAACATTTAAGCTATTTTATTTTTTCAAGACATGTGAAAGATACAAATTCACCAATGGACTCACAGATAACAGCAGAAATTATATAGGCAGTATGACACCAAATTCAGATTCCCTAGACCCAAACAGCTTTTATGAACCTCTCTGGTGTAATAATATCCTGGAATAAAAGACACATTCATCTACAAGTATGATTCACCCTACCTTCTCCATAAGTCTGCCAACACCCAGTGACAATTTCTATGCCATGAATAGCCGAAGAGTATGAAAGGAAGCAAGACCAGCAATTCCTGTCCCATAGGCTTCCAAACATGAGCAGAATGCCATGACTTCCAGCCATATCACCAAGTGCTGGATGCGCCCTGAAAAACAAACAAAAATCTGTGTGCTGTCACTCAAATTCTCTGCAAATTCTTTCTTACGTATGGTTGCTTTCTGTGCATATGGATGAGACCAAGTGCTGTTGACATAAATGCCCACAGAAGTGTTGTCCAGAAGTTTTTGTTTGTTTGTTTGTTTGTTTATTTTTTACCAACCAGGAATTATTGTCCTTGAGTAATTACATCTTGAATCTAGGAATTCTTAGGTTGGGAAGGGGGTAAAAAGTGCTCAAGTTTCCTGAATAATATAATAGAAAGAATAAAACGAGATCTGTTCCAGATATGCTGGCTATTTCTATGTTAGTAAATTAAATAGTACCAAAGAACGTTCCCAGGCACTGAAACATGTTATGTCAAATTTTTGGAAGAGTCCCTGGCACAGTTCTGGCTAATGCCAGCTTTCATTCACCTAAAATCTTCCCTGTATGTGTCAGAAGATGGCACAGGCCAGGGGCCAGACTTGTTAGGTAGAGTGAATGTCTATCCCTTGCTTTGGTGGGAAAAAAAAAGCTCAGGAGTATGGATATACTAGATCATGCCTCCAGGTCTCAGGGTTGAACATTATTCCTTGTTCCTCAGCAGAGTTTGATTTACCAGTATTAATATACCTACTGGTAATAGAAAAAGTGAAATGATTTTAATGATTTTGGCTAATTCCTCTCCCACTTTATTAGTCATTCAGCCAGCATGTGTTGGAAGACTTACCGGAGACATACTGGAAAACTGCCGGACACAAACTCCAAACATTCTGGGGATTAAAAAAAAAAGGAAAAAAAGAAAAAAAAGAAAAAAGAAAAAAGAAAAAAGAAAACAAAACAGGGATGGGGGGCAAACACCTCACCCAAGCTTTCAACAGAGAAAGTAGCCTGCCTGGGATGGGCAGACAAAGCCTGAGGGTTCCAGGTGTGCTTTCTCAGGTGCCACTCCAGAGAAGCTGCCAGCTGTGTGCCAAGTCACGTCGAGGCAGAAGCATTCAGCTGTTCAGACTGTATTTGCCCAATCCTTTGAAGAAGCTTGACTAGTGCTAGTGACACCTGTGCCACAGAATAGGTCTCCTGCTCCTGCTCTGAGGTAACTCTCCCTAAAGGAGAGCTACCAGAAAGAGAAAGAAAGAACTCAGAAGTTCACCTAAGAGATAGCTTTCTGCTCATACTGTCATAAAGAAATGGGATCTTATCAGGATGTCTGTGAAATTTGCTTGGGTACCAAGAAGAAGAAGGGTTCATAAGCCATAAGCAAGGGAATATACATCAGAATTCACAAACTGATTAATGGCATGTCCTCTGAAAATGAAAGACATTCATTTTCAAGGAGATCTGCCAAGTAGCAGTGAAGAGCTGGGTGCTTGCCTCAATGTCAGGGTGAACAAGGCTGCCTGGACTATAGCAATAAGGAGCACTGCTTACTATATATCCTTGTGTGATTGTCCAGAAACTGCAACAGGGATGAAGAGCCACTCAAAAATCTACATGGACTCTGTACCTGTGTGCCACATGCAACAACCAAAGGTCAGTGTGGATGCAAACTAACTAAACTGTTTTTCATTACAATAAATCTAGGATGGGATCACTGGAAGCCTCTGTAACAACACAACACCTGTTAGTTACACTGCATCCTGTTAATGCCTCTGTGAGATACAACTATTGGCTCTGTCTCATGTGTGTCAGCATTATCCATCCCAGCTGGTTGAAATATTCTGGATTGCTTCACAGATCTGGTACAGATAGGCTGTCTCTGAGTCAGTGAACTAATAGGTCACAGCAAAAACATGTTTTTCCTCTGTGCTATCTCTTTCTTCACTACTAGCAGCCTAATTGCTTTGGAATTTGACTTACACAGGTTATGAGTGATTTTGTACATTCTAATCTGATCAATTGCTCACACTAATTTATCATTTTCCAAAAGTGAAGAAATGAAGGTATTTCAAAATGGAAGTCCAATTCTTAAGACTCCCATTTAGGCTGCACAAAATATAGGAACTAAACACTTGCTTTAAATGTATAAATGCAAATGGTGGACCTGGCCCAAATCAGAGCTTGACCTAAGTGGGGCATTTTCAGTCTTTTTTTGTTGGGCATTTTCAGTCTTTTTTTTTTTTTAATTTATTTTTTTTTGCAGCCTAAGGTCAGACTGTCCCAACTGTATGCAATACAAACCCCTGCAATATATGAGGGGTAAAATTTTGATAGGTTCATTTGGTTTAGTTTACTATAATGACAATACCAAATGGCCAACATAAGACTGAGAGTGCATCATCCAGCAGCCAATCTGCAGGACCAGGTCTGACTGTGGTGCAGAGTTCAACCCCCTGCTCTCTCAAGCATGATTTATGCCTCGATGTAGGAAGTCTGACACACTCTGTGGAGCAGTCACCAGTCTTATCTGGCCAGGACAAAACCAAAAGGCAGAGAGTGAGAAGAACCACTTCATTTGAAAAGAAGATCTCAAATATGTGTGTTCCTGGCATATTCCAATATTCATCAGGGCTTTCCAGCATAAATTAGCGATGGACCAATTTATATGTGCTTGGTGGATTTGAGCTTGCAGACCAAGATCAGTCAGAGGATTCCAAGAACATTCCTAGAGGAGCAGTATTTGCCCTGGAACTGGACTCTGTCCGCACAGAAATACACCAGATGAAGAAGCAGCTGCTAGAAAGGAGGCAGAAAGCTGGCTGCCATGAACCCTGTACATACTGCTCTGTGTCTAATATCCATGAGGAAAGGGGGATTCTGATCTGGCTCACGGTTTTACTAAACAGCTAGGACAGATGATGAGTTTATGCTGCAAAATAAGGGAGGCTGACAAAATATGGGTGAAACGTCAACCATGTGGAAAAACATCAATAATAAAACATCAGTAATACAAAGGAATTGTATGAGTACAAGTCAGGATGGGGCAGAAAGGGCATCATCACTGTCCTCTAGTGCAGGACATGAAAGGAGACCAACCTGAAGGGACCAAGCCCCAAGAAAAAAAAAAAAAAAAAGAAAAAAAAGGATAGGTCTATTGGTGAATAGCACTTGACAGAGGTTGAATGACAGAAGACAGGAAAGACACATAGCTACATTGATCCAGGTAAACAAAAGTAATTATACCAACTATGTTAAGATTGAACAGAGGGTCCAAAACTGGAGCAGCTGATAGCACATCTAACAGAGAGCGATGGGGGAGTATGGACTCATCCCCACAGTGGTTTCGAAAATGGAACAAAGTGAATATCTGAGTCAATGCAGTTAGTGCCTGACTATTTGTGTAACAGGGCTCTGGGAGAAGGCGCAGCATAAGATGGTTCAGAAGCACTCCTGCAAAGACACTCGGGTGAGTGCACAGAGCCAGCATGGCTCCCATCCATGGGTGTCAGCCCACATTGGAGACCCCTTAAGCATCCATGTGGGAGTCTCCATGCTGTTGTCCCCTTCAGTCTGGGGACACAATGCAGTGACACTTTGCCTACCTCTCAAGGCAGCCATCTGTGGCTCAGCAGGTTGTGTTGGTTCTGGCTACACAAAAATGATTACCCCATTTCCATGCTCAGGCTGATTGTGGCAACCACATTGGCCTGCCAACATCATTAATCTGCAATTGTCCACCAGTGATGGAGAAGACCTCAGTGAAGTGGATTTTATTACAGCTGGGTTTTATTACAGCTGGGTAACTATAGCTAATGGCATCTGAATATATGTTTATGCCCAAAAAAGTGATTATATGGGACTTAATCTGATTATTATTTGAAGACCACAACCAATGTGCCAGTTGAAAAGCCAGCTGGGATTTAGAGCATGTCTCACTCATATTTAATTTCTTAAGCAGCACAGAGCTATCAGGGTCAACATAGTGAAACATCAACCAAGAATGCATATATAACAGAGGAAAGTTGTGGTGTGCATGCAATAAGGATGTATTCTGACAAATTTAAACGTGGCTCATTTAGCTGCTAATCACAACTGTGTCACAGAAGTGCTGACTGCAGGAAGTGGAGGTTCAGACTTGTCACGTTCCCTTTCTGAGATGTAATACAAGCTGCCTCACTGGGTGGTGGATTAGTCTTCTGTTATTGCTAAGTCAGGGTGTAGAGCTCCATGAGCCTTTATTGTCTTTAACACATCTATTAAGTTAAATATTCGGGATGGTCGTCTTTGTGAAAAGAGAATTGCTGCTAGTATATGTTGTATATTGTTGTCACAGATTGTCATTGTAAAACTTGGAGGCAGGGACAATTAGGAAGAAAGTTTTACTTCACGGTGGTCAGAATTGTCTATGTATGAAAGGGTGCAAAAAGATTTTCCTTAGATGGTTTCTAAATAAACATCGAAATGAGACAAGACCTGGGAAATACAAGCCACGATAGTGATATTTCAGAATTATATGTACAAGATACAGTGGAAAATGTTTTGCTCTTCAGCTCAGAAAACTGAGGGGGAATTTAGAGTTTGGTTTGCTTCCTGCTGTATGGGGTGGTATTCCCAATTCCCTGAAGAACTTTGGAAATCCCTACCCCTTCTCTTCAAGATCCAAATACCGTGTGCATCTGTGGATTTGGACACTTTCTAATAAGACCTTTCTTGCACATAGATTAGCTGAGGAGATTTGACCATGCTGCTGAGCATGTGCTATCCAGGCTGGTTAAAAAAGGTGAGACACTGTTAAATTCTGACACTGTCAAGCAACACGTTGAATTTTCTTTAGTGGTCTTGAATCTCTGCGATTACATCTTTAACACATCAATAACTTAGCCTCTGGTTAGCAAGGATCACTGAAGCATGACTAATCAGTAGATGAAAGTGTCTTTGTGGGGATTAGCTTTAATGAAAAGAAAAGGGATAGTTATTTTGGTAGTTTGAAATCTTCCATAAATCAAAGCGAATACTGACAAAGCAGGTTCATACGGTAAGAATGAAGCCATTGTGAATAAAATTAAGGGAACAGCTACTTTTATATAAATCACAGGCCAGGACAGCATTTGTAAGAGAGTTCATGGGAACAAGATCATTTAACTTCTTCAGGTGTAAATAAGTGATATTTCGCTAATGTTAAAGCATCCCTAAAGAAAAACAGATGGATGAGGGTCCTTATTAGGGAGTTTCTTTTTCGGTTTTCATTTTCTTTTCTGTTTTGCATGCAAAGAATACCCAGATAGTTTATCTTGGTCACTTTGTTCTGTGCAGGGACAAACAGCCAACATATGACTTGTTTTTTACCACTGCCAGATAGGAGGTCATAGCCAGAGAAACTTAAGTCTGGGTCACTGATAGCGGCTGCTTCTAACTGGTGTAAATTAGAAAGTGTCTTGGGTTTCTATAATGTGGTTTAGAGGAGCTTGTGGGGGCCAATGAGATAGTGGCAAACAGAAATAAATGCAAACCCTACTCCTTCTGGGGAGTATTCATGTTCAGCTCCTGAACTTTAGACCTCCTATATACTCCTGTGCAGTGGATGTGCTGTATAAATAATCACCCTTTGAGCTCCTCCAGGTAGTGACTCAGAGCACCGATGCTCAAAGCTTAACCCTCTCTGATGACTGTATGGGAAGCCTGAAGTTAGGTTGTACATATCGATGTAACCAACAGCTCTCTTCCCTTTATGTTCTCCATTTGGTTTGTGCTATGTCTTCACCATGGCTTTATTGTAACTTTTAAATTTAATCCTTGTGGATGTGAGAATGAACTCCAAACTCAGATTTATAATATTGGAGTGAGTGTCTCTGCCTCTGACTTAACTGAAAATCCTCTCAGGGAGCCTGAGGAAAATTGAAAAAACACTCAGATCCAGGTTTCCTTGTTTTCATCTACGCTTTTTTCAGGTACTGCTATCATACGTACATTTCGAAAAAAGCTACTTAAACGCTTGAAGTGCATGTTGCAGGGACCATTGCTAAATGGTGGATCGGAAATCACAAATACTTGATCATCACTCTAAAGATATGTGGCATTGAAGGTAAGGCTTTATTTACACATATTGATTTAAGGTGCTACTCAGTTACTGTACTGGAGGGTTTCCCACACTCTGGAAGCTTTCAGGTTTGGGTGTTTTTTTTCTTACCTGCCTTCATTTTACTGTGCTCCCACAGCACAAACTTCCATTCAACTCCTCAGTGAGTGACAGAGCTCTACTGAAAAATTTGTGAATTAGGTTCTTATTCCTAGACCATAAGCTTTATATAATACAATTTATTTTCACATTTTTAAGACGATTTCCATGTAACTAAGGCCAATGATCAAATATTCGATATGAATCTCTTTTCCAAACAGAGCAATTTTTTCCTTCTTCCTATAAAAACATGCTTTCTATTCAAAGTTAGTGGGATTGCATACGTGTGTGTGTGGCTGGATTTTAAAATCATAGTTTGGTTATTACAAATTTTCTAGGGAAATTGAAGCAAATGGCTGGGTGGTTGCATTATTCCATAGCAACTAGAATAGGATTAAAAAGTCATTATCATGGAAGAATTTATCATACTGCCTGGCATAATTACTCTTCCATTATAAAGCTTATAGGATCATTATGAAAAAATAAAAACCCCAAACCAACTAAAATCTGTTATTCATGATGTTTGCATGATTCATAATTTACAATGTGAAGGGAAAGGAACGTTATGTGAAAAAATGCTATGGACATTTTTGCACAGCATTCTATTGATACATGAATCACGCTTGTCTTTGGTTAACTCAAGGGAAATAATCCCAGTAATGTATGTAAGGCAGTCATGCCCACATGTCTGGGGTTTTTTATATCCAGATTTCAGTGGAAAGAGAGATACTTTTTAAACAGATGGCAAACAAGCCCCTTTCCCCCCAACTACTTATAAAATTTAATAACACAGCTAATTATAGGACTGTGTATATTAATCCATTCATATGTTAGCTCCATATATTTAATGTCACAAGTCAAAGAGATCTATGGAGCTGCTGGGCAATGGCAGCTAAATTACATCCAGACAGTATTCCCTGTTTAAATACCCTTTTGAGACTGCATCTTTTGGGATTTTTGTTGGCAGTTCAGTACAAAAGTTAATGAAAAATGGTGTCATCTGCAAACTTGCTGAGGGTGAACTCGATCTCACTTTCTATTTTGTTGATAAAATATTAAACAGTACTGGTCCCAGGACAGACCCCTGAGGGACACCACTGATCACCAGCCTCCACCAGGACATAGAGCCACTGACCATCACTCTCCAATTTGTCTCTCCAATTTGGAGACCAGGATGTCATGTGTAACCATGTCAAAGGCCTTACAGAAGTCCAGGTAGATGACATTTGTTGGTCTTCCCTTGTCAACTGATGCAGTCACTCCATCATAGAAGGCCACCAGATAAGTTAGGCACAATTTGCCCGTGGTGAAGCCACGCTAGCTGTCTCAGATCACCTCCTGGTCTTGCACGTGCCTTGACATTGCTTCCAGGAGGATCTGGCCTGGCTGTGTGAAGGGGCCATGATACTGTCACGGCTGCGGAGTCACAGCCACGTGCAGAGACTGAAGATCTTTCCCTGTCCTCACTCAGATCTACTGCATCTCTTTTAATCTTTCTGGGCCCTTCAATCCACCACAGAGGACCTGGTCACAGTTGCTGAAATACTAGACTGGGTCAGCATTGATTCAAGCGTGTCAGGCACCTACACACTACTGAGAGCAGCCTGTTGGTTGTCAGTGAGGACTAGGAGACACCATTTAGGCCTGTGAAGCATCAGCCCTATCTTTGATGTTAAGTAAGAGAGAGCATGCATGCTTCTTGGTAGTGCATCTAAGATTATTTTGCATGCGTTACCGCTAAACTATGTGTGACACCACTCATGCTGGAGGTCAGAAGCAGCTTTGAAAATGCGCCTGTACGAGGGGAGAGGCACTCTAATTACCTGTGAGGACAATGGCTCATTTCACTGTGACTGGCAGTCTGATGTACCTTGTGCTAATAAAAGCCTCATATCAAGTGTCAGATGCACTAGGTAAATACAAACAGGGTTCTTACATCAAAAGCTGTCTGCGTGGTAAGGAAAATGAGCTCAGAACCACGCTATCTCTCGGTTAGTTTTGTGTTTGTCATATGTAAAAGATTTGCCAGGCAGGAAGACCTGGTTGTTTACACCACGAGTTCTCTTTACGCAGAATTCAAAGCATATTACTAATAAAGTATAAAAATTCAGGTTAAAAAGTGTGAAACCTGTAAGAGAAAGCAGGAATGTTGTCTAGAACAGGTTAAACACCAAAAAGGGAAGAGAAAATTTAGAGCATCCAAGTCCCATAATCTGTGGATCTGCCTTCATGTATCTGTTTGCTTCAAGTGCTCTTTGTGAGCTGTCTGAATTATTTAAAAACTTAAAAAAATGTATGAAAACAAATTTAGTCACGTATCACGGGCTAGTTTAGGAGAGAGAAACGTCCCACAAATCACAGAGGGATTAAGTTGAGGGGATTCAGAAAAGTGAGGGCTGGCAAGGTCTGTTTCCATACAAGTGCCATCCTCACCCTCCAAGAGTACCAGTGAGGTGTCTCTCAGTTCCTTTAACCATTTTGGCACCCGTTCAATTTCCATAAAATGCTGAAGCTCAAAATATTCAAGCTGCAGAATGTGGCCGGAAGTTCATCTTCCTGTTTGAATTTCACTGCTATTTTCTGTCATTTTGATACTTTCATAATTACAATTATTTTCTCCCAGATTTAACCCTTGGAACTGTGAGAAAAGCAAAACTGTAGTGAGTTTATGGGCTCCTACCTTACCCCAAAAGGTAGAGGTTTTCTCCAGCCACTTAGTCCATTCCTCCAGCCATTGGAGAGGTGGAGGTGCTCCCAGACAAGCAGGAATGAAGAAATGCTCCTGTCTGCTGCTCGTACCCTTTCTGCTGCTGGGTTGTTACTTCAAAGCCACATTTGTGTGCAAAAATATTTGCCTGAAGATCCTCCCGGGGCAGATTTCCACTGATATCAGGCCAGCAACTCAAACATCTGCTCAATCACAAACATCTCAAATATCACAGAGTCACAGAATGGCTTAGGTTGGAAGGAACCATAAGGGTTCCCTATTTCCAACTCTCCTGCCATGGGCAGGGACACTTCCCACGAGTCCAGGTTGCTTAAAGCCCCATCCAGCCTGGCTTTGAACACTTCTAAGGATGGGGCATTTCTCTGATGGATGGGGTATTTCTCTGAAGTGCTTTGAAATCCTGGAACAATCTCCCCCCATGCCACACACAAATCCTATATTCTTGCTAAAGAGTGTAGGTCGCTTTTTAAAATAGAGCATGCCCTGGCTGCATGTCTGTCTGGGCAGAGGGCCTACTGTCTGTCATCCTTGATGTCTCTCTTACTACTTGTTTCAGCTGGTTGTTTTTTCAGTATTTAAAGGCTCCGCTGTGTTCCACACTTTCAATTAAGGAGGAAAAATGCTCTCTGTGTCGTAAGAGTGAAACTGGCAGTTGTACGCTTTGGTTTGTAGCATAAACAGTTGCACAAGGATTCATTGGCAACCTTCCCTTCACTAAGGAGGCTATCAGCTAAATGTCACAGATGTGTCTGGGTCTTGCCAAGAGCTAGAAATGTACTGGGAAACTTCTGAAAATGCCCTCAATTAAAAAAAAAAAAATGCTCTCAAGGATCTAGTGGACACGTGCTAGCTGCAGCAGAGGATGGAGCCTCTCAGAGCATATGGTTAGCGTCTCTTCTTGCGCATTCCTCCTTACCTCTGGAGTCCACTTCCTCACATAGCAGGCTGTGCCTCTCCCCTACTTCGAAGCAAGTCTTCCTCCTCAAAATAGCACTTCTTCCGTGTGGCCTATAAAGCTGAGCTTTTCCTTCTTGGTAACAGGATCACAAATAACATAAAACATTAAAAATGCCCTAACCCCTTGACACCTTCATTATAACCAAAGCAACAGCATGATCTTACTGCTGGAACACTTGCCCCCCCGCTTCCCTCATCACCAATGATCACGTCATGTTTTAACTACAATCTAATCCTGCAAACACTTCCTACCCAGCAGAGCACTTACCGGCACGTAAGTAGCCCACTGACATCAGTGTATTATTCCAGGTAGTACGTCCTAGGAAAGCTAAAGAAGTGTTTGCACCCCTGGGCCATTCAGTTTGCAAGCTCTTGGGGGATATTATCTTTTGTCTATAAAGAATCATGCACACGCATGGTGCTGTATAAATAATTAATACTAACAGAACTCACATCAAACGAGCCCAGATGGGAATTCATACCACTGGCTTTCCTGGCTGCTAGAAGAAATATTACAGAATTATGGAGCTTGGAGTAAACCTATAGCATATCTGGGTTTGTGGATTTCACCCCGCTTTGGGAAAGAGTTTTCTTTTCCTCTGCACCAGAGGAAATATTGAAGGACCTTCATCAGGAAAGAAATGCACAGGAAGCATATTTGAAGTTAATCCAAAATCTGATGAATATTTCCCAAAGGTAAGTTAAAGCTCTTATCACCCTGTCTAACCTTTAATTGCATAACACAGGAGGTCTGGGTTTTATCAAGCTATTGACTCTTTTTGTGTTAAGATTTCTTTGGCTTTCAACAACGTTGCACAAATTGTTCCTTGGTGAAGGCCTTAAGCAATAAAATAAAACTGTTAATTTTATTTCCAATACACTCGCCCCTTTTTGCTCTCAAATTTTGTTTTACCATTTTCTTCCTGAAATATGATAGAGTGAATCTGAATGAATCCAATCCGTCACACAAAATAAAAGGATAAAACCGGGAAAGCAATATGGATGCAAAAACAGAGCTGAGAAGACATGGAAGCTTGAAGCTTATAACATCTTTGTGATGTTATAATACAAATTCTGGATTAGAGAAAAAAGCAAAATACACAGTTTTGTATGTTTGTTGCTGTTGGTTTTTTCCAATGCAATTAAGAAGGAACAAAACTAAGACGCTTGTTAGAACTTAATGCCCTCTTGACTTCAGATGTTATAGGTGGTTTCTGAGTTCAAGAATCCTTGAGAATGAGCCTATCTCTGAAGATATTGACTATGTCAAGGTCATGCGTTGCTCAGACTTACATCAGCTGTTACTCAGAGGAAGTTCATCATTCAAGTGCAGGAACCATGAATAAAGGTAGTTTCCTTCTCATCAACAAGGCTTCTGCTTCCTTATGGGGAGGGTGACATATGTACATCATGTTTGATTGCTGTACTTTCCAAGTTCTTCTGCAGTCCAGACCGAATTGTAAGATGCACAGGCTGAGATTACTGTGTTTTTTTGTCATGCCAATAATGTCTTTGATTAGCAGGTAGAAAATACATTTCTACCTTCAAAGAATGCTTTGACCATCAAAATACTGAAGTCACCAGGCTACTCTACATCTCCTTGAAAACCATTCCACTTTGTACAGAATACTTTAATATTCACCGGATGAGAGTGCAAAAAAGTGAACATGAGTAACTGCCTCATGATTAGCTTATATTGATATTTCACTATTGTATGGAAAAAACTTGGAACATTGGCCTCCTCATCCCACCCTGCAAGTATCCTAGGTGCTAGGTAATAGGAATACCTTCCTTTTCTCACTGATTTAGTGAATGCTGAATAGATCTACCCAAACTGAAGAGAACCGGCTGGAGAGAGGGATGACACCCTGCTTCAGAGGAAACTACAGCCTGATGGTTCAAGGCATTCTCCAAAGAAAGTTGCATAGGAAGAAGATAAACTCCACTCTTAGCTACTGACTAAAAAGCAGGTTTGTTTGTTTGTTTGTGTTTTGTTGTTTGTTTTTGTTTTGTTTTTGTTTTGTTTTCCAGTAGAAAATGCCTGAAAAGGTATTTTCCCCTTGTGAGAAGGTGAGAATCCACTGTCAGAATCCCCAAAATGTCTGGAGGAGGAAATAGCTCACCTAGTTAAGATCAGAGTGTTTCTGAACATGCCTAGATATGGAGACTTATGTGGGTGATCTTCTGCTTTGAACAGGTGACTGACTGCCTGTGGACTTCAAGGCCTTTTGTGTTAGCGCTCGGGTGCATAGAGATTTTTCCATACCTGGCTTGCCCCGAGGTAAGGTACCTAAACATTTGTTTGACTAGAATGTAGGTGAAACACACAGGTGTATATATATATATATATATATATGCATAATCTATACATTAGAATATACTATATACTGATATAGTATAGCATATATATTTTTATACATATATAATGTTTAAACCCATTCAAAAGAGCCCAGCACTGTCCCCTTTTCCAGATTTTGCAAAACTATTTTGTGTTTATTCTTTAACTGAAAGAGAATGTGAAGAATTGTTTGTAGAAGAAAAAGCAAACCACGATTTTTTGGGGAAGGATTTGTTAGGGACTTTTTGCTAAGTCAAAATTTAATAGAAAATAGAAAAAAAAAAAAAGAAAAAAAAAAGGAAATATTAGGTCCCTGTTTTCTCACAGACTTTTGCTTCATGAAAATATTTGCATAATCTTTCTGAGATCTGTTTGGAAACCTTTGCATCAGCTCCTGCACAGTCCCAACATTTAGGGGTGCAAACAATGCAGAGGGAAGGGCCAGAAGTCTTTTGCACTTATCTTCGGATGCCTGCGAAATCTGCAGCAAAATTTAAGGGTACCTAAGGGTGTCAAGGTCTTGCTAGTGTCCTTTCTTCTCACCAGGCCACGTGGATTCCTCTGGAACTTTTCAGCAGGCTGGTAGATCTGTCAGTATTTCAAAAGCAGTTTCAAAATGGCTCCAAAGGTGATATTGAAGATAATTATGCCCAGCTGGGATTAGATTTTCAGAAGACGTCTCAAAACCTTGCCTTTTCTGTTTACTTTAACTAGGTCAGTGCCATTAACATTCTGGCCCTGGGTTATTTTGTCTATGAGTTGGAAGAAACATTGAAATAGTAGCAACATCTTTCTCTGTGCTGTGTTGATCATATGCAACAAATATTTCACAAAAATAAGAGAAGCATTGTTGCAAAAATCAACTGTACAGCCTTAGGCCTGGTGACTCTCCTTTTGTAAGGAACTATTTCTTTTCTGTGCTCATTTAATTGTTTACTCCTACCATCTATTGTACATGGGAAATAGAGTCTCTGCTTACCAGATACTTACCTGCAGTATTTCTAATGCGTCTGCAAACAATTCCCAACTTTCTGAGTCATCCCTGGGGTTGAACTCACAATTAATAGCCCTAGTGATATGACAGTTGGGGACTTAGTAAGATCGTGTGTAATAGCTGGTCTGAGTGTAGTTACTGTGCTGCACTCTTGCTTGGTACATCTTCCATGACAAGGAAAAAATTCCGCATCACTTTTACTTTATATTTTGTTCCAATATAAGAAAAAGTCAAGTTTCATTTGTCATAAATTGTCATTTTATGATAATATAAGGCAAGACAGTTCACTTTAAGTTCTTCTTGACTTACCAGTACTATATTTGATCTAGCTACATGGTTTATGGGGACAAAACTGGATTAAATTTAGGCTTTGCTGAAGTCAGTAGACAAACCTCAGTAGATCCTGGAGTTCAGTCTTTCAGTTTCAAAGAATTCAGGCCTATCTTTAGGCATGAGTAACACAATTTTTGCACCACAGACAGATATCACATTTTCATTTTGCCTACCATATTTAAATGTGTGCTCTTTGCTTAGAACTACACATAATGACCTCCTATTTTTAAGCCTAAGTGCAACAAAAACAAATCTCCATCCCAATTCAACCGCAGTGAATTGAGGTGGAGAATTTGTAGGGGGATGACTAGAAAGGGGCCATTTTAAGGCAGGGCACTGTACTATATTGACTACATTATTACTGCCCTTGAACATTTTTAATAGGTAACAGTGGCTTATAAAAAAGAAAATATGCTGCACTTTTAAACACAAGCAAAAGTAAATAAGCAGACTTAGGTGACCTGTTTTAATGCATGAAGAAAATTCTAATATATTGTAGTGAGAGGCATAACCTGTCTTATCTGGGCAAATTTTCCCCTCATGTATTGAGTGCTGTTGGATAAAACTTCACTGGCATTTAGGCTCCCCTAGATCCTGGTTATTGTAAATAAAAGTAAAGTTTGGCCCTTGAGTAAATTATATTTTCAGATTAGCAACCATTCTGTTTTGCTTTCCCCCTTCTCATAAATCAATTATTGAGGGCTATTTAATTAAGAACAGATTAGAAACATTTTCATTGTTGTTCTTTAAATTTCCTTTGTACTGGAGTGCTATGGAGTTAAAACACCAAGCACAAAAGTGCACAGCCAACCATGACTAACAGCATAAAGCAAATATGTATAAGCTGTATGATCAAAAATGAAAGCCAGCGCCGGTCATGTGGAATAATAGAAATCATACCACCAAAACACTTCATACGCATCTGATCTACCAACATACATACTTGCTCAGCCCATATCATGCCTCAGGAATGCAGCTGCAAACAGAAAGAAACCTGCACAAGCAGTAAATACCCAGAGGGGAAGCTGTTTCCCGTACCTCATACGGATGGTACCTAACCTCTTCCGTGGGAGGTTCACCGGCTGTGGAGAGCAAAAGGCAGCAGTTACTCAGGACACACTTTTCTTTCAGCTCTTGTGGAGGTGTCCTCAGGGAGCTACACCAACTATACCTGCCAGTCACCATTGCTCCAGGTGTAGCTGGGAACAGATAACTTCCTGCGTTTTAGCAAGGAAGCTGCTGAAGAAGAGGCATGGGCCATTCCCATCTGTCACGGAACAAGGTCCCCCCAAAGAGCACAGAATTATGCAATACCGTATTCAGGGCTCTGACAAGTCATCGTCTTCACCATCATTAAAAATAACCTTCCACACTCTGCTGAGTTTTCTCTGGGGTTGCAAAGGACATTCTTAACTGAGCAAAGAAAGAAAATTTTATCTGATTATGGGGTGCAACTGAGAGTGGAGAAAGCCTGAGTGTTTCAGGGAGAGGATAAAGAGATTTTACCATGTGTATTTTTTACATCGGGTATTGGAACAAACAAAAAAACCCACCACCAATTCTCTGCCTGTTAGCTAGATAACAAATCCAGCTTAAAATTTTTTCTCAACTCTCACTGCAGGAAGTGGGAAACTTTCTGCTGGTTTGTAGGGAATTGGAGCAAGCCAAAGAGAGCAGAAGAAAAACAAGCAGCCACCTACCAACAAAATACGTGTAGTGAAGTACTGTCAGGGAGATCAAGGGCTTTGCTTACTCTTTAGGAAGGATTTGATTTCATTGTCATTTCAGGCCGAGCAGAAGGGGATTCCATATTCCCGCAGTCATCCATCTCAGCTACTCCCCCTCCCCTCGTGATTCTCGAACCCTGCTGTGACTCAGCCCCTTTCCTCATGCTTGAGAGCGGAGAGGTGGCAGAGGGAACAAGAACCTGCTATTCAAATACCCTTTAAAAATGCTGCTGATGAACACCAAATCTTTTAAATCCTGTAACTATAGCTTCAATGAGGTGAGATTACATGCTGGTATAACTCTCTGGTGAATTCGGTGGGGACTATAGCTGAGGGATAAATTTATCCCCACTGTAAGTGGCAGGTGAATGCTGCGATGGTTGGGGACGAGCCCCAGAAATCTGTAGTATCCTCTTCTCCAGCTCTGCAGCCCTGCTGCTGCTGTGTTTCACATTTGTTGGAGGTAGCACATCTGTCCTTTTGGAAGTCAGTGCCGCATGTGTCAAACCGAGAACAAACTTCCAGAGTGTGTTGATTTGTTGACAGGCCAGTGTGCAACTGGAGATGATAACTCAGATATAAAAATAACCATCTGAATTCTGGTCCTTCGAGTCGTATCAGATACACTCATTCTGCGATGAGGCTTTTCCTGTGCAAGTCCTTAAGTCACTGATCTCCAGAAGGTGTTGAAAAGATTTTCTGAGAGGATACCTAAGGGTCCTATTTCCTCTTAAGCATAATTCCTCCCGATTAATGAGGGTTGTAGGTCCAGTACTGATGACAATTTGGGTTCTGAGTGCTTAAAGAAGAATTGAGCACAGCACTCACCACAGTGCCCTCTGTAGTCTGCTGGATAGGCATTGTTTCCAGCCTTGTTCCTGGGCACCAGTGTGCACCTCAGCTCCACATCTGTAAAATATGGCACTTGCTCATCTTTGAAAGTGCTCTGGGATCCAGGATGGGAGATGTGGGATGCACACTAAACAGGGAAGTAAACTGCTCTTGGTTCTTTGCAAACAGAAGATTGACCAAGTCTCTACCTCAAATAAAACAAAAATAAATAAATAGAAATGATTAACTGCTGTCAGAAAACCCATCTCAACCCGTTTAGAGCTAATAGCATTTGAAACATATTGATCCTTTTCCAGTGTTCATTGGTAGCTAATTATTAAACAAAGCTAAATAGAAACATTGTTTTGTTCTACGTGCCAACTCTTATCTGAATTTGGGAAGCAAAATCAGAAAAAAAAAAATGGGCTGCTGAGTGAAAAAAAAGAAACAACTGTTTTTAAAATCACTGGACATAAGTTCTCCCTGGGAGCTTTCAGATGCTGCCAGCTCAGGAACTAAGAAGAACAGCTGTGAACCAACAGGATCGGAGATGAGCCCATCGGCTGCTGCAGCACCTCTGGTACCATAATCTTCCTTGGGCTCTTGGGAGGTTGCTAGCGATAATGCCAAACTACATCTGAAGTGCATTTATGTACAAGCGTGTGTGAACACTGCAGGGTTTTCACAAAGAAACTTCTTGTGCGTGATATGCAGGTAGATGAGATGAAGCCTCTGCTCCGAGACAGGAGCCTCGGAGCGCATTAAGCACTGAAATGCCGTAATGGAGATCAGGTGCGGTGTCTGATGAGCTCCATACTACAGTCTCTGTGCTCCCCTCTGTATCTGCAGGGAGCAGGAACTCTTTCTTCAGATTTATGTCAGGAAAAGCTCTGTCTTAGCCTTCACTGGATCCTCTTTGGTGAGGCTTTTAACCTGTGGCTTGGGAGGTGCTTTAAAACTGCCATCTGTGTGTGCTTTTGTTCAGGCTGCACAAAACCGCCTGACCTGCGATTACGACAATCATTAGTCAGTCCTGCATTTGGAGAGTAGTTAGAAATCCTGCTACTATATGGCCCCCCGATGTTTCTATAGTTTCAGAAAAAGAACAAGCACCACCACCTCCCTCCCTACCCAGTCACTTGCTTTGTTTTTTGCCAGAGTGAGGATCAGACAT
Organism: Cygnus atratus; assembly: GCF_013377495.2. NCBI lineage: Eukaryota > Metazoa > Chordata > Aves > Anseriformes > Anatidae > Cygnus > Cygnus atratus. Next base: position 127,114,799 of record NC_066363.1, read on the forward strand.
GACTTTGGCCAGCAAGAGGACCCGAGATGATGACGGTTTCTTAGAGATGGCCTTTCTTTACTGTTGTCTCAAATGGAGGGGGCTGAACGAGCCACCTTGAGCCTAGACAGCCAGGTGCCTGCATTTGTTTGCAATCTGCTCTTTCAGAGCGAGGTGAGCTCTACCACACCCACTGGAGCGAGCCCCGCACTCAGGGCAGAGGCCGTCTGCCATGAATAAAACCAAGCAATAACCTGAAGATTACTGGACACTTTTTTGCGGCTGTGCCTGGGGAATGGCACCAGGTCGGTGGGGTCAGAGGCAGGTGAGCACTGTGAAGCTATTGCTGACACCTGTGCTGGAAATGACAAAGGCTTTGCCGTTCCTGCTGCTGTTGAGCACAGGAAGCTTTCTTCTGCTGTGACTGTATCTTCAGCTACCAACCAAGCCAGTACAAATTACGTTTGCCAAAGAGTTTCTCTGTGGTGACTGCACTGGGAACACACTACAGAGGTGCTGTTAGTGCCAAGGATACCACGTTGCCAGTCTTATTGTCACATTCTCCCCAGCAAGCTCACCCTCTTGCCCTGAGGACAGGGTCTTCACGGAACCTGTTTGTCCTTTCTTTTGCTCTTGTTCCCCATGAAAGGAGGCACAGACTGAGCCTGCTTCTGAACTTAGCTGGCTGCTAAAATGAAGGAGCAGAAGAATTTCTCCTCTTGTTGCCATTTGGGCAGGTAATGTATCCCTGAGAAAGACAGTGTGCAAGAGCTAAGTATTTCTGTATTCTGCTACCTTAATAACTTGAGGCTGCCAGGTGCCAAATGCCTCTGGAAACCTTCCAGTTCCGTGGGAACTGACAGGCTCAGCTTGTTCCCGACTCCTTTGCATGCCATGGAGTCAGACCCTAGAAAAACTGCAGACTCTTAGCACAAAGGCTCCTCATCTGTTGTGGGGAGAGTGAATCATACCCCTGAGAAACATGAAGTAGAAAGAACTCCACATTTTTAGTGACTACTGACTCTGTAAGAGCATGATACACATTACTCTGAACGCCTGTCCCAGAGGTGAATCAATGTCACTGTACCTTGCACCATTTCCTTACAGTCCTGCGTGAGTCACTTGGGTTTTGAGCCCTGGTTTACACACTTCTGAAATCTCATGCAACATCATCACGGCTGTTATGTAGTGATGCTTTATGTGTTTATTACAAGAGGTTTACAAGAGGTATCCATCTATTTTGGATAAATAGATGATTTAAATGCCATGTTGACCGATCTAACAGGGTAAATTTGTAGAAGGTGGTGGCACGGGGAAAGGAAGGTTGAACACATGCTTTGGCGTGGTAGCTAGTTGTTCATTAGTTTTTAATTGTTTTTTTGTGTTTGTTTTTTTTTTTCTTTCTTTTGTTTTGTTTTTAACTCATTCTTTTAGCTGCCTACCTGTGAACGATAAAGAAAGAGACGACACTGTCATTGTACACATGAACTGATGTGGTTTTACTGCATTTGGCCACATACTTCAATGAAATATGCTGGTACAGAGTGCAGCCACAGGTCTTATCTCTGCTGCTACTCCTTTCACAAAAGAATGACCTTTATATCAACTCTTTTCCTTCCTTGGCTTGATAATGTTGCAATTGTACCTTTTGCTGTTGGTCAGAATGCAGAGATTAAAAACACTCAGTTGATGCAAACGGTGGGTTGATACAACACACAGAATGGGGTGTAGATGTGCTTCACACAACAGAGAGCAGAATCGAAGGAGAACATGTCGCTTGGAGGCAAGACGCCTCTTTAATTGATTATGGCAAGGAAAATCAAATACCATATCTGCTTTTTCCTGGAGTATATCGAGACTGATCATAACTAACATCTGTTCATGTTAAGCAAATACTTGTCATGATTTCAACTTCTGTTTGCATACAACTCTGAGTAGTGCATTTTAAAGTCATACATATTCATATAGAATGAAGAATGCATAATGTCTGCATAAAAAGATAAGCTGTATGACTATATATGAAGACAACAACTACAATTCTCACAGCACTGTCATTGGTTAATTTTAAAATATTCAAGCATTATTTAAAAAACAGTAAGCTGAACTTAAAACTACACTACGAAAAATTGTATAACTGAACCAATGCTGACTTCTTTTCCTCAGTATTAATCAATTTTAAAGTTTCTTTTTTTTTTTTTTTTTTTTTTTTTACCTAACACTTTTGTTAATTAGTTGTCGTTTTAACCTCCAGTAACATGATCAGATTTCTTCTGCCTCTGGGCAATTGAGTTATGCTCTGATCTTGAGTTCTAAGGGAAATGTTCAATTTTATTTTTTTTCCACAGTTGAATAAACAGTACCATGTATACTATCTCTTGTGTTAGAATAGTGTTGTCTTCACATAAGACTCAAATAATGGTATTAGTCATTCATTTCCTTGTACACATACACCCTATTGCGTGTTGACAGGTTTATAAGGATGCAGTGGCAGCCGTGGGTGCTGGGAAGCTCCTAGACGACAGCCTTTGAATCCTTGCAGTCCTGAGCAATGGTGCCTGAGTTAGTCTGTTTATTGTCTGCTTTCTCTCCCAGATGCTTGACTTGTCTGAAAGATTAATACATTAACAAGAGTGGTAAGGTCCAGGGTTGCACATCTTTAAGACATGTTTATTAGCAGATGGCACATGAGATTCAGAGGTCACCGTGGAAGGTAACATTTTGAAGTGAAACAACAATATTTATGTTCAAATACTATGCTGATGAGATCATATGGAAAAATGTTTCTGATTAAATTAGTTTATAAATAGCCACGATATATCTATCGAAGACTCCAAATGGCACTTATAGTCTTCTTTCTCCTATTCTATTACTCCGTAATTTATTTACTAATACCAGACTTTCTCTTTATGTAAACAGACTAACAGCTGGAAAACAACTTCTATACTGGACAGACAATCCCACTTTCCTGAATAATTGAAAATCCAGTGTGAAACCCGGGTCTATTGTCTGCTACTTAAAGCTAATATTCCATATAAGACTTTTTAAGACCTGAAAGGATTTTTAACTTACTTTTAAATTCTCTAGGGTAAAATTCACCTTGCAGACATAAGGACTTACTGGCAGATAACTATCCTATTTACAGGCAACATCATGTGCTACAACATTTTGACAAAAATCATCTTATGCTACTTAAAAAGAATCCATACAATAAACAGAAAATCCTTTTCCTTAGGATTTCTATAGGAAGATTGACTGTCTCATAGTTCATTAGCAAATATTATCAGTAACGCTGAACCTGAAATCCTGTGTATCCTCTCAAACTGTCAAAAACTGTATGCAAATTCCAAAGGAAATTTTTTTGCACAGGTTTAAAAGGGCAGCTAAGCTCTTAATTAACATTTCTTATCTCAAATGCCACATGGGCATTAAAATGCAGAGGATTTAAATGGTACTTACTTTTCAAGTGATCCATTTTCAACTTTCATAGCCCCTTCCACTGGATCCAGTCCTTGTTCTGAAAACTGTTTCAAGGCACTTAATGCTGCCTAAAGAAAAAATGAATTGTTAAAGAAAACACTAACACAACTGTATTAAAACCAAATGGAAGAAGGTGTGTATTTTGTGGTATATTGCATCCAAATCTTTCCCTGTACATAGAAGCCATTTAGACTACAGAGCTAATAAAGAGGGTAAAGAACAGTGCCATGACAAACATGATAAACATGATAAACATGATAAACTATGTTTGTGCATAGATTTGGGGACACCTTCTTCCTGGGTACATGAGTGACTTCCATTTGTGTTAATGAAAGCTGCATTACCTACATGAATAACATGATATACTTTTAAGATTCTTGCCTTTGTGCTCTGTAAAGTCTCTCCAGCTTCCCCATGTGCTTTCCTAGAGCTTACACTTCCCGGAGCTCCTATGATGTTTGCAGATGATTGCAGAAGGTGTGGGCAACGGGGCTGCAGGGCACTACCACAAGACTGGATCTTGAACAACACAGAAGACTGATGTCTTATACATAGGCCATTGGACTGTACTAAGCAAGGTGAACCAATATGGATTGATTATGAAGCACTAGCAAAAGAAGAATGATCAATTTTTAGCTCACATTTTACTGCATGATTGCATATTTTATTTACCAGCTTCTCTCTCAACTTCATGAGTCCTGCTTTAGTTCTGCAAAGCACATTGTTCCTCTTTCCCCTAACTGCTTTGGCAACAGACAAACGCTTTTTTGGTAATGAATTTAGCAAAGGTTGGTTATGAAACTGTCAGACACCTTGTGCCTCACTTTGAAAACACAGCCAGCACGATAAAACAATTGAAGTCCGTTCTGTCTTGAAGGTGAAAGGCAAAGGAGAGTTGAAAACCAGATTTTTCTATTTAATCACTCCCACCTAATTTTCATGTATTAATCACAGGGAAAAAGGAAAAATAGACACTGCCACCCAAGGTAACAACACAAACACTGGAACTGACTGCAGGCCATGTGGCATTGTTGTTCACAGTGAGGCCAGCAATTGCTGTTTAGAAAATTGGAAGTTGTTCTCTTTTTCATTGTTGGGATAGAAAGAATCGGTCTCTATCTTCTTTTCCCATTCCTTTTGGGCAGCAGGGGCTCTGTCCGAAACAGGAGCTGCCATTGTAATGAAGTACTAGATTTGCTCTCATACTAATTCTTTGCCTGGATTCTCTCAACAGCTCCTTCCCTTGAAAGGTATGTTTATACAACTTAAATATTATTAGACAATGTGTATTTTGGCAAGATGAATAACAGTGCAAAAATTGCCAGGCTGCCCTAAACTAAAAGACCATGCATCCCGGATTTGTCTATAGTAATGACTAGCTGCTAAAGCTACAGAAGGCTGCATGAGGTACTCCCACCCATAACATGTGAAGGTGGAATCCTTCTAGTCTGTAAGGTTTTATGTTTTTTGTCCTAGTAAACAAATGAAAAGTTAAACATTTCTTAAACTGTCTTGCCAAACATCAGATTATTGCTGTTACTTACTCGTCCACTCTTCTTTTGCCATGTGTTCTGGGCTCCCTGAATCTGACAGCCACCCTGCACTCTACTTGCTCCTTATTCCCATCCTTTCACATAATTATTCCCTTCATTTTAAAATCTCTGCTGCCCACATCTTACTTTTTATTACTTTTCCATGCCATTGCTTGTCCCATAGGGGCTGAGCATCAGCCCCTCACCTCAGACACAACTTCTCCCACTAAAGTATCTATCAGTTTTATCACCCTTTAGGTTCCTCAATGAATTAATTCTTCCTTTCCTAATTTTTTTCTGTTTTTCTTGACATTTTGATATATTTCCATTTTCTTGTAAGACATCTCTTTTTCTACCACCTCACAGTGTCTGTTGCAGTTTCAGACTTATATTCTCAGCTCCTATAGGCTCTGATCACCATCTGCCTTTCCATTCTTGATCTTGACTGAACAGCACAATCACTAGGTTTGCTCTAGCCAAACAATTTCTCCCAGTGGCAACAAGGTTTTTCATCTACTCTCAACTTCTCTGTTTGTTCCAGTAACCCAACACCTTTCTTCATCCTGATTTCTCCCTTCTGCTCCTCTTCTTGGGATTCTTCTCATCACAGCGCAAGCACTACTCAGCAAGTGAGGACGGAGGGATTTGGGCTCCTGTGCTTCCTTGCTTCTGCGGTGTACTTCAGTTGATCATGGGCTAGCAACAGTCTGCACCTAACAAACCAAGGAGTAAGGACTGGCACACAAGAATCTCCTTTCTTCTCATATTCATGTTTCCTGATCAACATTAGCAAAACAATCAGTCTCATTTATTCTTATGTATGGTATAGCCCAGAAGGCATTCCTAGGTAGCACTGTAAAGAGAGAAGGAAGCCAAGACATCTGCTCCTCCTACACAGCATTATTGCTACCTCATCTGTTTTTCAAACCCACCTTGTTTACATTTTTAAATACCCATTCTTAGCTTCCTGGTCTGATGTGTGAATTGTAAACTTGTGGAAGAACTGTTTGTTCAGGTTATTTGTTTGTATAGTGGCTTAGATGGAGAGCCCCTACTCATAGTAATAAGTAGTGTCACGATTTGAGATTAGATCATGGGGTGAGTGTGTGAAATACAGAACAGACTGATGTTGATCAGTGGTCACTGAAATCCACAAATCATCAAGAGATTAATTGGACCAACACAATCCTCCTTTCTAGAATTGCTTCGAATAAGCACATTTGTTACTCGCTTCTGCTTTACTCATAGAACGAGCTATTGCAAGGTAATCACATAAATTACAGAGCAGCCTTCATGGTTGCTTTCCAGAAAAAATGCTTTGGAACATCCTGGAGGAACACGAGCCAATGTCTCAACAGAAACAGATCATGAGGGCATCTCTTTTCCTCCTCCATCAAGAAGGGAAGTGCTGAAATACAAAATAATGAACTCCTTTGCCTGTAAGCATGGATTTTTACTATATGGGTGTCAAGGATGTAAATATGGAACACTTAGAGGAAATATATAAAATGAAGGTAAGATTCAAGGTGTTGTCTTAATAAGACAACAAACATTTTTAATAACAACACAACATACAAATCCTAATGCTTGTAATGTGTGTAGCCTCGTTTCTCCATCTCACCCTTTTTCAAACCATGTCCTTCCCAAGCTCAAATGTTATCTAAAAGGTGAGATCTCAGATATATTTCTGAAACCAGATTTTAAAAGGGGCAAGTAGCAGGAAAGCAGTCCTGCACCTGTATCCCTGATCTTCTAAGTGAAGGTGTCAGGGTGTTTGTGTGAGCTATGCTGAAGAACCAGCCCTCTACATTGTCCTTCATTGCTGGGTTTCTCACCTTTCCTGCTCTGGAAGCTGATGATCTCTTCGAAAGCTCTGGATTCTCACTACTGAGTCCCCACTCTCTATCTTCTGCCTCAGTCCCATATCTTTCCCAAGCCACCCCAGCGTCCCTGGTCTTCCTTTCTTTAATATCTGCTCCAGAGTTATGACTTCTTTCACAGCACAGGAAAAAAAACCTCTACTTCTCCACAAACCTCCCTCTACCTAGGCCCCTTCTTTTTCCTGCTCCTAAATGCTCTCCCATTCAGGAGCTCCAGCTGATCCGAGCTTCCAGAGATAAGCTGCCCTTCCTCAAGCCCTCCCAGCCTCCTACAACTTACAGCCCCTCTTTATCTTCCAGTTTCCCAATGTATTCCAGGTTCACATGAGACTTGATTTCTTTTGCATGGAAAAATGTCTCTCTCCCCATAGGTCACTTGTGGGGGAATCCTAACTACTTATATCCTGACTTTTGCAACATTTGTATTTTGGGAAAGTTCCTTTCCTTTAAAATGTCCATTAGTGTGAGGTGACTGAAGGGCAGAAGAGGAATGATAGAATGGGCCTTACAATCTCATTAAAATTCCCACTTCCCTTTGTCCCAGTTCTCCCATAGCTCACTCACATTTGGGAGGATCAGCAATGCTGAGAGAAGCTGGTAATTAAACAATACTTTGGACCTTAATAGATGTCCTTAATGGTTCTCCTTGCCCTGTCGTACCCCTAGACAGACATGAAGGTGCTGGATTCAGGAAGGAAGTTGGTAGCAGGGAGGCTGTGACCTGAATAATCAGCAGAGTGACACAGAGCCCAAGTAATCTGCAGCGAAGAAGAGTTACAAGCAGACGCTGGGCTAATTTAATCCATGATTCAATTCTATTAGTCCCAACAGATTTACACCACTTGGCTTAAACATAACTTGTGAATGGCAGATAACTTAGGTTAAATGAAAAGGAAAGAAAAGAATGGAACATTTGACAGTGAATCTGGTGAACAATTTCCTCTTTTAAAGGCTCAACACTTCCTTCCATTGATATTTTTCTTACAATAGAGCATCTGCAGAGATATAGAGAAATTTTTCTCTCCCCCAGAAGATTTTACAACTGTTTTGTGAGAGAAGCCCCATAGGTTACAGAACAGATGTCCTTACACATTTCTTGTATCACTTTTTTTCTGTGTAGCTACAACAGTGCCAAAAATACGATGCCAACAGGATGCACTGCACTGCTAGCTGTTTCTCTTGGCTGCCATTTCCACTATTAGTGTGTGTGTGTGTGTATCAGGATGGAGATGGATGTTTCCAGTCATTTTTTAGCTTTCCTCAAGTCAATTGGCAATTAGTAAATAGCACTGAAACTTGTGAATATTCTTCCTGTTTTTCACCCTGGGGATTAAGTGTCTTGTAATGACAATCTAGTAACATTAGATCATACTTTTAGCAAGGATTGCAGACAGGCACTATACTACTCCATGTGCATTTAAGCCCACATCCTCATGATAAATTTTTCATGTTTGTTTTAGTATGTGGCTTGTGTTTTTCCTCTTAAATCTATATTGTATTTCACATTATTCTATGAAACTGAAAATTGTAAAAGTTTGTTGTTCTCTGTGACCCTTCCAGTTGACTTTACCAAGGAGGTCTGAGACAATCATAATAAATACTCTGCTTAGTACTGTTAATTTACTGGTGAGATGTCTCCTAACCTCAGTTTTCTAAAAGCATGAAAAAAAAAATTCAGCTTGGCCTTCATCAGTGTTTTCTGAAGACGTAAAATTAGAGGCAGAAACAGTTATCGTGCAACATTGAATGAAGTCAGGGTCCAGAGTGGATAATGAAGGACAAGATTTTCTTGTATTTAGTAGCTGGGTCTGAGTTCAAGGTTGAATCTGCAAATGACTCAGTGTGATCATAATGCCTGTAGCCACATGACATATGCATGAACAAATCTCAGGCTGCACTGAAAGCTGTGGTAAAAATGATAGACAGATAAATCCCTAGTCCTTGATTTCACTTGCAAGCCAAAAGCCTAGAAAAGAGCAGAGTTGGTGCATGAACTAATCTCCCAACAGTTATATTTACAAACACTCAGTATTCATCTGCTTTCTATGCTAAGAGAAAAGATGCCCCCCAAAGCAAGGAGGCTCTTCCCTGCTTCCTGACATTTGAGGCCTCAAAAGACAATATCATCTGTGCAATAACACTGCAGCAATGCTGCCAGCATCAGTAATGAGATGCACTTCATGACTTTTTAATATGAGGCTTTAAATTTCACATTTAAAGGCTATTGAAAAAAAAAATCAACAACAACAATATCACAGCTGTTGAGGTGAGTTTGAGGACTTAGTGTCCCAAAGCAAAGCAACTATTTAAATTTGTATGTATTTAAAATTATTGTTCTTGGTGATTGTTTTTGCTTTCTCTTGGTGAAGATATTTTTGACCAAGCCTCTACTTTGCTTTAACTTGCCCACACCCAAAATTGCATGCACACACAAATGCACAAAGGGTAGATATATTTACACGTGTAGACCTAGATACATACACACAAAGTAGCTAAGATTTGACTCCTGCACACCTACATTAAATCCTCCTTGACTTACCAGGTTGGCAACATACAAGCTAGCCAGAAATTAGCTGACAGGTATTGCAAACAAATTCCTTTTCCCAACAGCTTCTGCTGTAAATGAATTCACTACACTGCATGCAATAACTTTTGTTAGGAGTTCTTGCCACTTTCCTCACAATGTGCTGTTCTCCCCAGATGATTAGATTTCATTTGAACCAATGTTAACATCTGTTTAAAAATTAAATTCAGAAAGGCTTTTCACATCATACAACGCAAACCTTAATTAAATGACTTTAAGCCCTTTCCTCATACATTTTATGATATGCATGAAAAATGGAAGGTTATAATCTGATTAGCTCATGTAGTTTACATGGAAGTAGTGTTTTCCAAACTGATTAATCTCTACACAAAGGAACAGTCACCTGATAGGCACTAGAATTAAGGCTACTGATTGCACCTGTCAAAAGAAGGAGGCTGGAGGATAGAAGGAGCCCAATGTCTTCAAACAAAGAATGATGATTCACGGATGTAGCTTAGAACAAGTCCCACGCAGTAGTTAATGCTACCCCCAGGCTACTCATGCAGCCAGCACTTAAATGACACGCAATCCACATAGAGCCTGACCTTGCCAGCTTTCTGGGGGGTAATCCTAACGTAAGGATTAACTGTTCTTGAACATATTTTCCGATATATTAAGCAGAATTTCTATCAAAAACAGCCTGCATGTTACCTTCTTTCAGCTAGTTTTATCAGACACGTGTATTCACAGTTCAAATTCCTCCATGCCTCTCAAAATTCCAAGTGGATGGAGTGAAAGGAATTCAACATGGAACTTGATTTCTGTAGATCTTCATCTTCAAAAATCTACTTAAGTAAAGGGGCTGGTTGAATTAACAGTAGAGTGAATCAGGCAGTTTTTTATTTCAGCATTTGAACTACCACGCTAGAAAACCAACAGCCATTCTTGGGACTATACAATAATTCCAGAAGTAATAATAGCAAAACATTACATTAAAACCCAAGAAACAGCTGCATGATCATTTGAGCTGAGACAGTTCCATTGCTTTAATGGTGATTCAAGAGTTTCTAGCCATGAGGAAAGAAAAACATACTGAAAAGCACCTAACTTTTAAAATAATGAAAAGGTATGCTTTTTTATGAAGAGTACCTGATTAAATAAAACTGAATATGAAACTTAACACTGGCGTAGGACGATCTGGGGCAGAGAGGCTAGTCTATTTGCCAAGTTTAGGTTTCATACTTACTTTCAGGTAGGCATAAGAAATGAAGGGATAACTAAAAGATCTCTAAGGAACTCAGAGAAGAAATGTTCTTAAATCTTTGTTTTCTCAGACTCTTTCCTCCTCAAGTGTTCTCAGCTGTGAGGAGCAACATTTTCAAGTGCTAAAAAAATGCTAACTTTGCATTTACAGTCTATGATGGAAACCATCACTTCTTTCTGAACATCTCAGAAGAGTTTTCAGGTTCAATGCCAGCATCTACTGAGGTCTGTCTAAATCCTCAAACAGTGAAGCGAGGTGTGAAAGTTCAGCCCAAGTACCAACAGTTAAAATAAGTCCTGATCAAGCCTCTTTTGTCAGATCATTTCAGTACCTCTTCAGTCTTTACTGGATCTGATTGAAAAGTCTGGAAGTTCTTCTAAAGTGAATTTATTTCTCAATTCAAAACATTTTTTTCCTTCAGTTGTTACAATTGAAAGAATAAAGATGGAAAGAATAATGCATCATCACAATTTACTAATCAGAATGGGGAAAACAATTTAAAATGTAATTTCCAAGCATTTAGACTTTCACCAGACAGCAATTAATATTCAAATCAATCTTGCTTCTAATTTCGTATCTTCATTCAGAAGCTAGTTAAACACTAACTTTCAGAAGGAGGTAGAAACCTAGGTAATATAGGTGCTTTCAATAATTAGAGACTTCCAAATGAGAGCATTTAGATGGCTAATTAGTGGATGGGTAAGTAGAGGTAAATCATGGAATTTAGACAACACTCAAAAATGGCTGAGAAGCTGCAGACAAAAATTACAGGAGATTTTAAGGAACATGGCTTTAAACCTAAAACTGAAAACAGCAGAATGTATATCCTCAGGCAAAATGCTGCACCAGCAGGGAAGAAAGGCCATGAATCACTGTCTCTTTCATCACTGATGGCTGGAAAATATCCTTGTCAGCTGCGTTCTCAGAACAATTTAGTTTATTTAATTATTTATTTATAGGCATTTCTACACATTGCTGTGTAGATTTGCAAGTCCACTGTCATTAACCCTGTGTGTATTGCGGGAGAAATTGAGCTCCTGATTTAAAATAAGTAGACGGAGGTTCTTGGCAGTGTAAGATTTCTGGGTGACTTTGAAAATGCATTGGAACAGACAATCCCCTTCGTCAGCGTGACTGCCACAGTTCCATACAGTTTTGAACATTGCTACCACAGCTTTCTCAACATAGCTAGCAGTACATAAACGGAGTAAAGACCCCACCATTCCCCACTAGGGAATGGGCCTTGACCCATATTAGTAGTGTAAATGTAGCCAGAACTTGTTTTAACAAAATGGATGAATTCTAAACTGAGTTGCATTTTAACAAGATATAAGCATTTACTCTGTTATCTAAGCAGTTTTCTTAGGCAACTGCTGATTTAAAGTCATTTAAAAAAATGGGTATTAAAAGATTGCTATAAATTCTCAGAGAAGATTCACAGCAAAATTGGTATACAACAAAGTAACGCAAAAATTGGTATAGAAGATCCACAGTTAAATTAGTGTACAACAAAGTTCAAAGTATCGAGTGTTACTCAATGCTTATTTCAACATGGTTATATTTCCACATAAAGTAAACTGAACTTGTAAAACACACTCACTAGTGTTTAAATGCTTTTCATCTCTACTTGCAAGTGTCTTCTTCTTCATGAAACTATATGGCACAAAGGACCAGGGGTGTTTTTATTATTCCTGTTTTTAAAGGTAAGGAAACTAAAGTAAAGGGAGGGTTCATGAGCACAAAAATGTATGGCCCAAGGTCAGGCAAGAAAATAAGAATCACTTTTACTAATCTACATGCATTTTATCATAGCCCAAGATAGACAGAGGGAGATCCTGGAAAAAAGAAAAAAAAAAAAAAAAAGTAATGATAGAAAATAAAACCACAGGCCTCATTGTAGCCAGGACTTTCATTCAAATAACTGATTCCTTTCACTACCCTCCAGCAAGGTATAATCTTCCCATTAATGTTAAACACTTTTCACAACCTAGCAGAGAAAAAAACTCACTTTAAAGAGAAGCAGGCAGGTGAAAGCCTCTAACAAATTCATTTGTTTTGCCTAAATGTCTTAGAGAATATAGTGTTGTTTTTTTCCCCAATGTTTTACTATATACATATATATATATTATTTATTACTTAAACATTTGACACATTATTATCTCTAAAGACAGTAGATTTAGTTTAGACATGGGAGCGATTTCCTAAATATCAGATTCCTTGGTTTTAGCAATTTTAAAATGAAAGAATGTTTGTTCTTTCACGCCAAGTCCATTACCTTCGATTATAAGCGTGTGTCAGTCTAAACATGACTAGAAACCTGAGTTTGAAGACAAAAGCAAAAGATCACACAATGCAAGGGGCTGCCCATTGGCTCATTCAAGCAGCACATTACAGCTTGAACAATGGGGAGTTTAGGGCTGTGGATTCTTACATTACTGCATCTCTAACGAAGCCCACATACTAAATTGCATGCTATCTCTGCTTCTGTGTAACTCTACTCCTGCAGCCTGAGTACAGGCGTTCAGAGAAGGACACTTCCACCCTGAAAGCACTAGGGACCAATCCCCCTCTTCATTCTCCAAGTCTCATTTTACAAGTGTGCATGTATGTCCAACAAAGTACCAAATCTAGACTGACAGCTAAAAGTGTTATATTTAGCATATATGGCATGTAATCAGAAATTTGAGTGTTTCCAAAAGGCAAAAGTTTTTTTGATTCTGATCTCAGTGTATTTTTATACTGCTTTAGCTGGTATTTTTCTCCTAATTGAAGATGATCAGAGTCAGGCCCACTCAGCTACAGGCTGAAAAATCTCCTCTGAAGCAGTTCATAATGTAATTTTGTCCTTGCTAACTGTCGATGGCTTGTCCTCATCCCATTTTAACCTACAACCATCAGCTCCTTTAATGGAAGTGTCTATAAAGATCTTCTCTAAAATATGCTTTTCCAGCACACTTAATGTCTTTTAATGTCTTTCCAATTAAATCCAGATGTGAAAAGCTTAAGGAACAGTTCTCAGGACTGAAAAAGATGACATAAATCTTGCAGCTGACAGAGATCCCACTGAGCTCAGTTGGGGAAACTCACAGAGGACTTCTTGTGGGCCAGAAAAGCTGCTGGGTATAAAGACAGATGTGTATACTCCTATTAAAAAATTTTAAATAAAAACTGACTCCTACAATGAGGTATCCACAATTATCAGGGACATTACTAACTCAATCCCTCAATGTGCTGAGCACATCCTGTGTGGCACAGATTTCCCTCATCTTTTTGGGAAGTTTATCAGAGTTGAAGGGGGTCACATCTGTTAAGGAAAGAGCACCTCACCTTTCAGGATTGCAGCTCTTAAACCAGTGGAGGGGCTGATTCTGGAAAATGCTGTCTGTCTTCATCTCATACTGCTATCAGCCAGGAGATAATGTGCTCAGCAAAGCGAAACTCTGAATTTCTGCCTCCTTTACCTCCTCCATAATTAGGTTAGCAGATTAAATTGCGGTTTCATTACAGAAGAGACCCCAAATGTGCTATTAATTAGAAATTCTTACTAATCTGATGGGAAACTGGGGCATTCCTAGTGACTAACTACCACTGATGGTCAAGTGCTGTTTGTGCAGCTGTCAGTTTGCGGTTTATTTTGCTGTAATCACATGTATACTCTCAGACATTTTTAATTTTTTTTTAAATTTTTTTCTTTTCACAACAGTAGGTCATCTTATTTTGCCCCTCCACAACTGTTTGTAAATGCGGGTTCAGCTCAAGCCACATCTTTCAGGTATACAGGAAATCTCTCTCCTCTCCCCACCTCCCCCCCCCCCCAGCTTGTGTTAAATAAAGTTTCTAGATAACTGCCCAATGCTAACAGCTTCAATACTTTCCTACCCCCTGCTAATTTATTTTTTTTTGAAATTGGTAAAATATCCAGACAGATCAATGCTTTTTAAAGAGCTTCATGCTCATAAGAAGCAAGAAGGAAAAAAGGAAAAAATGTTCCAGCACAGAAGAAAAAAAAACATTTCTAATTGAAGATGAAGCTTGGGTCCATGTTTATTGATGACAGGGACATCAGTAGAGATTCTTTGGATAGTATTACTTAGTTTCATTTTTCTAATGTCCATAAAAAGGACACAGCACAGTTTGTTGTCATGAGTGAGTGTGTGGAAACATGAAACTAGATAACAATTAATGGATAATCTTGCATACTCATGTACAACAATAAACAATCAAATATGGGATTTAGACAATAGTGCAAGCCTAACTGAAAATGTCAGGCTCCTAAACACCTGGACAAAATACTTGAAGATAAAATTCCTCCAGATCTCTGCTTGCTTTATTTTCCACAATGGCCAGCACTTTTCAGACCATCACTCCTGCAGGGCTGAAGGCTGGATCTGACTCCCACCAAATCAGTGTTTCATGACCATCACTCAGGAGACACGAGGAATGCCCTTCCCTTGGAATGAGCTGCTGTCTCCATGAGGATCCCAGTCTTGGCTAGCTCGGGAATGAGCTCAAATCTCCTGTGCTTTGCTGCCAGGGACCACCAGGCCAGCTCTGATTTATTGCTTTTTCTTTGCAGTTTTATGATACAAGAATGTTCACTTGTAATTACAATAGCATTTTGTTGGCTCCCTGCCTTCACTTGGGTATGCACAACACCATATCCTTCATTCCAGCCTTTTTATGTCAGGACCCAAAATTTGAGAAGAAAAGCACATCAGAAGTATTATGAAGATGCTGCACATCTTGCTATTCCTCAAAGAGGTGACTTGTATGTATTTGTTGTTGGGGATGCATGACCAGCTGGATAGGACACTGAACTAGGAGTAAGGAGGAGAGCTGGTCAAAATTCTCTCTCAGAAAAACACTGAATAAAGAAACAAACCTTTTTAAGAGAACATGTCAGTTTTGAGGAAAAACTTTCTAGGTCCTGGACAGACTCTCCAGTCAAAATATCACTGACAAGTGCCATACACAACCATTGGGCTGATGAGTATGCTTGGGGTGACAGATTCATACTTGCTTGTTCTTCTGTGTGAAAAATTCCAGGAGGTCTCTAATTCATTTCAAAATGAATAAAAATACTTGAAATGTTGATGTGTTATTGTAGGATAAAAAGTCTGTTTCATTCAGAAGAGTGACTCTGCCACTAATCTGCTATGTGACCTTGGAGAGCAAATTTAGCTCAATATTTTTCAGACATATCCTTAGCTCCTGACTTTGAGATCAAGTAGCATATTTAGATATTTTTTTGTGTGTGTAAATTTGATTTTTTCAATTTCAGCAGGGGTATGCACTTCTTCATAGGAAATTCCAGGTATTTTAGATACCATTTAATAGTTAACTGTCAAACAATTTCCAAGTCTTTTAAACAAAGAATACTTCTGTGCTACTTTAATTTATAGTGCCATATATGTCCCATTTAAAGTGGCTGTGATTAAGAAGAAACACCGAGCTTAGATTTTTCTACTAAATGAGAAAAGTTTAAAGCCAATAAACTGTATCTAGGGTTTTAGCTGGGAGATGAAATAAAGAGCACATTTGTTCCTGGTCACTGAGTTTTTAACCTGGGTCTGTTGCTCCTGCTGTTAAGCTCCTATACATTCCTTACTAGCACATAGCATCCAGCAATCCCCGCTCTCAGAGTCTGGAATTAGAGGTGAACTGCAAAATAAAAACTTTTGGGAGAGAGTTAGTGTATGGCAAGTACCACACATTCTGACAGAAGAAGGCAGCTGCAAAGGTTAATTTTAAAAAGAGGACTTTTTCCACAGACATTTTAAAATTTTAAATTAGATGTATAAATTCCAACTCACTATTTGGATCTGAGGATTCTGACAATATCTGGAAAACGTGGAATGTGCAGCTGAATCTGGTGGATAAAATGCCAGCTGTATTTCACCTAGCCTTTTAGTACAGCAGAGGAGATGTTGTGCCTTATGTTTCTACTCAGTTTTCTACCTCAGTTGTGCAAATACCTTTCAAGTGCCCCAAAATTCATCTTTACTGTACAGCAAGAAGGAAAGGAAAAAAAGGGTTTTCTAGCAACAAAATAAAGCTATACTATTTTTCTACCCCCAATCCTTTTCCATACTTAAATTTGTATTTTCAATCACATTATGTTTTTTTTTTCAAATAAAATATTTTAGCCTGATTTTTTACAATACAGGAGCAGTATCATGACTTTATTGTTTCTCCTTTTACCGCACAATCCTGTCTTTCAAGGGTATTTGAGTATTTCTTAAAGGTGAAATAGAAAATGGAGAAAGCCTAGAAATTACTTCAGTAATTCATCATTTCAATGATCAAGTTAAATGACAGCATCACAGAAAACTCTAGTAAAACATTTTTTCTGCCTAGTCCAATGTTGCCATTGTACACAGAAATTCAACCATTTCTTTAGCAAATGCATCTTGAGATGAAGGACTAGTCCTCTACTAAAATCAGTATGAGTTATTTTCCCATTCATGTTGTGAAGTGGCAGATGAACTTTTTACCATATTATTTCATATTTTCTATTGCGTACAGCTCTCCTTTTTTAATGGAAATGCCAAACCTATCTGAGGATTCAACATCTACTTCCATTTGTATGTTGATTTAAGTAGGAACTGACTGTGTGTACCTGGATTTGCTCTACAGTCGTTAGTTCCTGCTTCTGGCTATTACTGCAACATAGGTAGAAAGATAAAAAGAGTACTAGTGGTGAGGGATGGATCAGGCGCTTTCAGTCACCTCCATGAATGCTGTCCTTCATGCTTCTCTGCTAAGAAGGGTATACACAGGGTACTATGTTGCCCATAAAGTGCTTAAAGTGAGACACTAACAAGCAGGAACAAGATTTTCTCAAGAACTCTCACTTCTTAAATTCAGAAACTTCTCCAACTGGCAGCTCAGCAATGCAGATTAGGCACTCCTTGACTCTGATTAACTGAGCTGTGCAACTATAGACCTGCTTTTCCTCCATTTACAGTTACAGTCAGATATATATATATATGTCCAATAACTTTACTGAACAGCTGGCTTTTAGTCTGGAAGATCTGCTAACGGCTATTTTATCATTTCATCCTAGCACCTATTATTAAAATACATTAACCACAGCTGTCAAAAAGAGCTTATGCAAAATCTTGCTAGTTACAAAATAACCTGTCAGGATTAGATTCAATAAAGAATTTAGGTGCTTACAAATTAGGCACTGTAAGAGCAAGGTTTTAAATAGCACATCCTTGGAATAAAATCAAAGGTCTAAAGTTAAGTACTCAGTTTCTTTATTCAGTGTGAGACGAGAGTCAGGTTTCTCTGGAGGATGACCCAAGAAAGCCACATACTGAATATGGAGCTACCTGCAGGCCATGAGGTGCTCCAAACCCAGAGGTGAACTCCTGCTCCTCTCTGGAGTTCAGCTGCAAATCCAAGACCACAAGCAGAGGACCTGGGAGCTTGGTCAGACAGGACCTACCGACACAGATTCTCCTCAAGACAGCTGGCTCTTCCAGGTCTTCTACAGACCTGGCCAGAGCTCACTGGTTTCACTCAAAAGATGATCCCCAGAGGAGGAGGTAGAGGTGAGACTCCACTTTTTGTCAATGGCATGGATGCGGGAACACTTGTCCAGCATACAAGAGAGACAGATTTTAGTTTTCTGAGCTTTAAGCAGGAGACTGACTCTGTAGGCTAATGATCACAACAGTTAGTGAGGTGTCCTGGGGAGCATGTCATGATCCCCAGACAACTTCTGTTCTTTACCCAATTCTTACTTTAACACAAAGCTCAGAAGTGATGAAAGCAGAAACTGCAATCCAGTATTACTGCTTTTCAGTGCCTTCTTTGACCTGTAGGATACAATAATATTCCTTATTTTGCTTTCTCTGTGTGATCCTGTGTATTTTAATTTTTTGCTATACAGTGCCTCTGATTACCTGGGTAGATCCATAAAAAGCTGTACTTGCCATAGAGAATCTCCTGTGTCATTATGAATACCTTCAGGCTGTAGAAGGAACAGGGCCTGAGTTCACGTTTCCTCAGTAAGTTTATGTTACTGTGTAAAGCATGGAAACCACTAGCAACTACTCCAACCACAGCTGAATATAAAAGCCTTCAGGATGCTATTTTGTCTAATATTTTTTTCCATATGATTCATTTTAATTACCATACTGCTGTATCTTAATAAGAGATTTTATTAAGATAAATAATTTTAATCCTTAATTAGTCAAGCTGTTTTTATGCAAATGAATTCCAATAAGCCTGCTCGTGTATTCAAACTGTATGAGAGGATTTCCAGGATCAGACTACAGTTTTACTCTGCCATGATAGAGTAAGTTGCTTAAAATCAACACTCACAGTAAAATAAAAAAAATACTAATGTAACAATAAAAGCAAAAATACTAATGTAAATTAAATGGCACTAAAACATTATGCCCAATCTTATTTAGCTCTAAGATTTTAATAATTGTAGCCCTCACATAAACAAAACAATCTTAGCATAAAGGAAAAGCTAGCTTTGTAAGGCTGCCACCAGAATGGGAGAAAATACACTCATAATCATGCATATTATACAGCAGTATTTCTCAAGCAGAAATAAGACCTAACTGAAACCATGCTTGAGATAACTGTCATGCTATCAAGTTTCAATAAAGAGAGGAGGAGATCAGACTTACTCTTTCCTTCACAATGAAATCAGTATAAACAAATCATATAATGTTTGGACACCAAACTCCTGAAACAAAGAAGCCTAGAAAATCTCTTAAAACCACCCACAGACTCTGCATGCTGACCTGTGATTATACAACTGGAGAAGATCATCCAAACTGCGATGTAAACCAATGTCAGTCTGCAAATGATAGTACTACAATGGTTCTAACAAAAAGTAAAGCAAGGCCCTGGAACAGTAAGGAATACTTTTTATGTTTATCTAACCATTTTCCCCATAAATGAGGAATACTTTTTTAAACTTAGAGAAAGAAGACCACTTAGTCCCCATACTGAGGATAATAGCTCTCTTGTGTGTCTTTACTAAATTGCAACACACATCTAGCTATACAAAAAGGAGTCTGGGACCAATAGTAAAAGAGAAGTCTTCCTAATGCACTCTAGTGCCTATTGCATTTCAACCCGTTCCTCTGTGAAACCATCTTGTCCTCATATTTACTCGCTATTTGGGAATATTCAGTCTAATTTTTAGAGAGAGATGTGCCAAATAGCATATCTCTATCTCCTATGGCCTACACACAAAAAGAGAAGCTCAGATGATGAAATGCTTTCAGTTTTCTCAGGAAAATTCAGTGTTTCCGTAGACCATACTTATACCTCAGATGTTTTTCTCCTTCCATGGCAGCCAAAAGCAAATTATTCTAGATCTGAATAAACACGTCCCTGTCTAGAAGAGATGTGAATGAGTATGGCCAATTCTCTGTCTATGGATGTTGCTTTGAAAATATAAAACACCACGTACTTTCAGGTTAGGCTTCACAAGGTGCAAGTCATACAGTATTAAGGACTCTAAAGCACTGGATTAAACCAGTTGCCCTGAAGGCAGGGTCTGTGATCTATCCATTTTTGTCCTGTTTCCACTCAGTTTAATACTCTATAAGGCTGAAAAATATTTTACTCAAATCAGAAGTTAATGATATGACACACCTACCTTCCCTTTCCCAAATGCTCTGAAAAGCAGTGGCATTCCTTTCTTTCTAGGTATGCCACAGAGGAATTTTATCATTCATATATACTTAGTAAAGAAACTTACTTCATTAAAATCAACCACCCCTTCAAATTGGTTAATAATTTATATTTCCTTAACATTAATCTCATTCTTGTCTTTAAGCTACAACTGACTAAACTGTAACTTGGTATCAACCATGGGTATTAATCATACAAAAGAAAACAAAAGAAGTAATGAACTGACAAAGCTTGTTAGTCTTCTCCAGTAAGAGTGCAGCAATTAACAATACAGTGAATGAATATAATCATTCAAATCCAGTATAAAAAAACCTCTGTATAAAATAAAAGGTATGAAGAATGGTAGCTGACAAAAACTCAACAATCTTGAGGGAAAAAGTCAAGCCATTTTTACACTTAATAGACTGTGAAAAATACATTAATTATTAAGAAGTTATAATTTGTATTAAGATGAATAAAATGCTATTCTTAAGAGAGTATCTTCTGTGGTATTTACCTAAAGGCTGTTCCCTCATATTGTCATATACGCTTCTTATATTGCTGTATTGCTCACATTTAATCTTTTCTAGATCTTATTTACAATGTTGTGCACAGCTAAAAGCCATGCTACTTGCAGTAGCACATGTACAACATGTACAACTTGCAGTTGCATGTTGAGTTAACAATGCATTTGTACATGAAGAGTGTTTTTCAGGAAACATAAGAAAAGATAATCTTAGCTGCTCTTAGTGATCACTAATTCTCTTGTGTTTAATCACAAGAAAGCAGGGCATAGATGAAGAGCTAAAATCAATCAATTTTCCCCAATATTTTGATATTAATTTCAATGTGAAATTCTAACTTATAATGCCTATAATTTTAATATAAATTATTTTGGATTCTAAAGGCAAAACAGATTTTTTTAAAATGTATTTTAATGTTGCACATTCGGTCAGAATGTAATTCCCACCCTTCCCTAAAGAAGGGGCAAGAAGGAGTTTTCAATAAACTGCGACAATCGTATGCTGATATTTTTTGCATCGTAGCTATGAGTTCACAATATACACTGCATATTTTAATAAATGATATGCTTACTTTGCTAATAAGTTCTAAAAAGAGCAAACCCCTCCTTATAGCAGCTGCAGCAGCCCAGATGCCACAAAACCAGAATGCCTCTGCTATGCAGGGGAGGGGCTGGCTTTTCCTTGGCATGGCCACGTGGAGATGCCGGCTTGCACCAGCCATTCACAAGTACACTGTGGGGTTTGGACACAGGGCAGGGCAGGAGTGTGTGCAGAACTGGTTTAATGAACAAGACAGAATTAACTTATGTGTTGATGTACAGATGGCAAAGGAGTTTCAGATCTGGTTTGCCAAGCGGAAAACGGCAGCTCCAGCCCCGTGCCTTAGTCTTCCCATTGCACCACAGTGCAACTGCCTGGTTTTTCTGCTTTGGCAACAGGATTAAGCTCTAGCCCTGAAAAATTGGTTCCATAAAGAATACAATGTGCACGTGCTGAATAACAAATTCCCATGTCATCAGAGTTGATTGTTTCTGATGAACAGCAAAGTTTGGCAGGCAGAAGAATGCCCCTTCTGTTTGGCTTGTGGGAAGACAACATTATCTATTGTTTTCTCTACAAAACTCTTAATACACTGTTTGACTAGCAAGAGCAAGCAACAAAAGTCCTGATCTCTACTGGAAAAGAGTGAAGCTTCTTCTTTACAAAGTGTTGTGGAAGGTAGTACTAGAAACCCCAGATTTCCCTGGGAAGCAACAGCACAAAGCTGCTACCCTCCTGCCATATTACTCTCCCTATGCCTCCTGCATGCTTTTTACCAATTCCTTTCAGCAGTGAAAAATTGGTCACCATGCCCATTTTATTGTTGTGCCATCCATCTGCAAGTTGGCTTGGCTAATACGATGGACATTGAGAGAGCAAAGCACGAAGTCTGACTAATGAAAAAAGAAGCAGCAGGTTTTTGCCCCTAACATCCTGTAACAAGAAAAGGGTGAGCAGAGGGTGAGCTGAGTTTTTCAGATCAGACAGAAACTGATCTGTGATCCTCATTATGCAAATGAAGGACTTAGTCATGCAGTTTTCTCTTTGGAGAATGCCACCAGGCAGGAGTAACTTGACAGCTGTGCTCTCGCAATAGCTAGGTTGGATTCCTGTACACTCTTCAGTCCTGTGCATTGTTTTATTACTTTGTATTTAGATGTACAAAACTCCATGCACCTGCACTACAGAGCATTAAACCCTATATCTACTAAATCTGCCAACACAGAAGCCAATTCAACTGGTGGATTTGTTTGATGTGGTCGCTCACTGGGAAGTGGATTGAAAGCACAAACTTCTCCCAAGCCTACCACTGAGGAAACAACTGTAATATTTTAGTGATGTGGGTAGGACCCAAGTGAGTGACAGAGTAAGGAGAATTTGCTGCAGTAAGTTATTTCTGAAACAAAGAAACAAAGTTCCTTTGTTCAGTTGTAACACTTTTCCTGACTTCTATTACCCACTTGCCTTTTCCCATTCCCAAGGAAAGTTCCATTAATCATCCCTCTAATGGAAACACTTGTGTCTGATCACTGAGCGGTGGACACAGGCATAGTCTTGGGCATGCACTGAACAAGAAGAAGCCCAAGGGAAGCCCAGCTGAAAAGTTTGGGAAAGCAAGGATGCCTTTTTAAAATAAACTTTGGAGAGGTCAGCAGGACAGCAAGGGGTCAGCACCAGGCAGCCAGTGGGTGGATGGCACAAGAGAAAGACAACAACACTTGTCATTAATTATATCTGTTGGAATGCTACACATTTTCCCCCCCAAGTGGTAGTACTCCAGACATCCAAGCACAATCTCTCCCACGTCCTACTCGACCCCAGGCAGGGCACATGCCAAGAAGCTTTCATAGAAGCCAAGAAGTAGCTAATACAAGCAGGAGTTAAAGAATTTAAATGTGTCCCTCCACTTTGAAACATTTCTTTTCTAGTTTAAAGCCTTCCCATCCTATCTGTCTCCTCTATCAGTGAAACACATATTTTTTTAGAGGTAAATATGGCTAGATTTCTGTGCCCATCCTCAAGCTAACAAAACTCTGACTTTCTTTGGAGAGGAATAACTACTGGAAACCGGACTGCTCAGAACAAGAACTCCGCTCGTAAAATTGATCCTGCAAAATCCTAATACTATGTAGCACTTATTCAGGTCTAGATGTATCTGATTTCCTTTTTTTTTTTTTTCAAAATGTCTACAAATGTCAGAATGCATCACTGCATGCAATTTCGCATGCCTTTCTATTGCAAAACTTTGAACTATCCTTATAGTAACAAGTAATATCTTTTATTTTAATAAAATCCCTAATAAATTGTTGGTGGGAGAAGAAATTGCAGGCTAGTAATTCATGGATAGATCCATTCTCACTTTACCCTGCACTCACCAAGGACATGCTCAAAGTTCATTGTCTTCTGTGAGCAGAAGAAGAAAGGTATCTCTGGAGCATGATTTATCACATCCCAAATAGGTAGGTGGGAGAAATCAGACTCTGGAAATGCATCTCTCTGTATTTTCGCTGCAGGAAAAACTATACAAATAGCCCAACTTAGAAGCCTTGCAGTTGACTGAAAGTCATGCAAGATGTTGACTATATAGCTTATGAGAAAGCATTGAGTATTAGAACGTTAGCATAGTAGGTTTCAATCATAGAATGGTGTTACTTGTTCATATTGTAAAAATTTCTGCCCTTTTCTGCAGCTTGGCCTGAAGTGTCTCAAAGTCAGCTAGTGAGGTTCCTTTGTGTAGATGGAACAACAAAATGGAATCTGGAGGGGATCGTGCTGGGGGAGGGTGGGTGTCCCCTGTGCACTGCAGAACTGTGTTTTGCACTAATGGAACTCGACAGAGATAACAACTCAAGCAGGATTGATCTGGATATGCTAAAGCCTGCTAATGGATTCAGATTATTATTGGGGAAGAAATGAAAAGACAGCACTGGGGCCACTGAAAAGCACTGTGCAATTCTGTGGCTTAAGGAGAAATTCCCTCATGGTGCAGGGAAACCCCTTACCCTAAATCCAGCTATAAAAATTGCAGCAGAAAACTATGCATATATATACATATATATATATGTAGATATATTTTAGAGAACAAGGAGATCTTTAGAAAAAGAGAACTCCTCAAGTAGATTTAAAAAAAATAATAAAAAGTGTGACTGTGTTTTCATTTGAATGATGCATCAAACAGTGAATATTCAAACTGAGTATTACAGTCTGTGTGCTTGAGATCCAAGATGGAGTTTGAATCCACAGCTCCAGAGCCCAAATTCAACCACCACAAATTTTTGAGAGTTTTATTTACCTCTTCCTCTGCAGTTTTCAAGCTTTCATATAGTCATAAAACATGGGCAAAAATAGGTTCACTCTACAAACAGAAAAATATTGTGGAAGGAAACATATGTTGTGATACAGCACAGTATCCACAGGAAAGTATTAATCATTTTTTATGAAAAAAAAAAAAAAAGGAAAAACTACCCAGTGGTGAAAAGTAGTAGCACTCTGGAGTTATTTATCTCTGGACAAAGAGAGTTGTTTATCCCTTGATAAAGAACTCTGGAGTGACCCACACCTCTTGGCACTCAGAGGTTCAGCACTTATTCTCCGGTCAAATTATTGAATGAGAGAGTTAAGAAGAGAGACACATAAGTTAAACATAAAAATTTAAAAAGCAACCCTTCTTCTTTTCTCCTCAGAAAACAGCAGCAAACAAAACAAAGAATGAGCCTGGTTGTGCTGATTTAAACCATTTGCAAAGCTGCACTTGTGAGTTATGCTTGTATTAACCAGAGACCGGATACCAGGCATCCTTTCCTACTTTGAGAAACTCATCATATCTAGAAACTGCTCCTATAGGAGATGGAGAGAGACAGGTCTAAAACACAATGCAAATAAATTGAATTCACTACTCAAAACACCAAAGGGAAGGGAAAAAGAACCTGTCCAAATCATCAGTTTCAAAAAGAAGCACCTTCAGGTAGCAGAGTTAATTCCTCAGATTTCATCTGAGACCTCACTGTGAAAGCAAGTTGCCACCCCACTCCAAGACACTTCCTTCAATTTAGCTCCACTCCCTATCTGAAAACGTGTATTGATTTTACTGTATTGTCCTACATGGGCCAGTGAAGGAAGCTACAGGTTAGTGAGACTTCTGATCCATAGTTACAAACCACATACGTTCATTGATTCAGAAAGCCAGAAGGGAATCACACTGTTAGTGCTGTCCTTGTGTGTTGACTAGAGAAACCCATAGAACTGCAGAGATGTTTAGCAGCTTGTTTCCAACGGTGAGCATTTTACTGCCCAGAACTTTTTTTGTCATTTGAATTTGAGAACCTACAGATTTGTGCTATTGGTTCTTATTATGTCCTTCTCAGCAAAACCAAAGAGTCCCTTAGGAGTCAACAACTTTTTCTTTGTAAGTACTTTGACAGAGTCAAGTCAGCTCCCTTTTATCCTTTAGAATTTAAATCAAATGAGCTTTCAAGTCTCTCACCAAAAGACATTTCTCCCCACTTCCTCTAGCAAATACTTTTTTTAGTGACTGTTTTCTGAACTTACCTCAGTGTTTCCATATCCCTTTAAAAATTGCTGACATCAGGACTGGATGAATTCTTCCAGCATCAACTTGACCAATGCCACTTACATGGATATGTACCTTGTAACACACTTACTGTTATCCAAGGCATTTGTGGTCAAGTACTGTAATGGGAACCCTTATTCATTTACCCACCTTATTTGACTCCAGTTCGGTTACTTACTTTTAGGCTAAGATTCTCCATTCTGTCAGCATGACTTTGATCCCTTGTTCCTCGATGAATAATTGTGTGGTTAACTATGTCACGATGGACCTTGTTTGAATCCACTAGGCTGACTGCGTTGTATTTTATGACTTACCATCATTTAACACTCTCCTGTTCTTGTGCTATCAGCAAATATAATTGAGAGATGATTTCATGCTCACTTCCAGACCGCCACTGTACATACTGCATATAACCCTACACTGAAAATTAAAACTGAGTTTTGAAGTGTTTATTTCTGTGTAGTGTTGAGAAAGAGCAATGTCTTATGTACTGGAAAAGATTTCTCAGAATGATTGAGGAAAGGCTGTATAAAAATAAAAAATAAAAGGTCAGGTCACATTGTTTACCCCTGTCTCCAGTTCTGTGTAAACTAATGATAGGATTGAAATGGAGACATCTGTGTGTGCAAGGAAGACACTGCAGGTCAAGCTATTTGATTTCTGTGCAGATTAGGTATGTAAATCCTCTTTTGTTAACTTATAATATGGCACACTCAAAATCTGTGGTCTTCTCACACTTCTTGGGAAGATTATGCTTACCGAATACATATGAGATCTTGCCTGTATTTTAGTCTTGAACAGTGTGTTGAACATTAAACATTAAAGTCTTGAACATTGTTACAATTACTCTCCTGCATTCTCAACAGAGCTAACACAGGAGAAAACAAACAAATAAACACTATACCCCATCCACAACCTTGTTATAAAATGAGAATAAAGTTGAATTTTGCCAGCAATGTAAAATATCAAACTTGAAGCTGGGAACTTTCAGTATTGCAGCACCTCATTAACTCAGAATGCTTTATTTTGTTGAACTGAAAAGTTTGAAAGTGTCCAAAGAGATCTTGCCCAATTGTGGTGGGTTGACCCCAGCCGGCAGCTAAGCCCCCTCCCAGCCGCTTGCTCACTCCTCCCCAGCAGAATGGGGAAAAGAACTGGAAGGGCAAAAGTGAGAAAATTCATGGGTTGATAAAGACAATTTAGCAAGTGAAGAAAAAGGAGGAGAAGAACAAGTGATACTGAGGAAATCACTCACCACCTCCCACTGCAGACCAATGTTCAGCCAGTCTCTGAGCAATGGCTTCCTTGGAAAAAGTTCACTTGGAAAAACTCCCCTCCAGTTGTTTTGCTGAGTGTATGGTTACATGGTATGGAATATCTCCTTGATCAGTTTGGGTCAGCTGTTCCAGCTGTGTCCTCTCCCAGCCATTTGCCTACCCCCAGCCCGCTCCCTTGGAGGGCAGTGAGAAACAAACACCTTGACACTGTGTGAGCACTGTGCAGCAACAGCTAACACATCGGGGTGTTGTTTGGTCACAAATCTAAAACACAGCACCACCTGAGCTGCCATGAAGAAACTTACCTTCACCCCACAGACTCAGTACATTACTATGCAACAATGCAGCAGCAATGGGTACTGAATTCAGATGATGAAAGCAGGTGGTGAGATTACCAACTCTGTTCTAGCCCATGTGCGTATTTACTGTACGTGGCTACAGAATACAGAAAGTTGCAAACAGCTGTACATCCGGAATTCAACAGCCTTGAGACTGCAGATTGTTATAGCTAACAAAGCTATGAATGCCCAATCTCTTTAAACAATACTGTGCTTCTTTAAAGAAAATAAGATATCAGTATAATAAATAACAGGACTCCTTTACGTGAGAGAAACAAAGGCTGTCTTAAAATATGAGTTGTACTTCACTGAACTTGGGCTGCTTCTTTAAAACTAAGTTTTTATATGAAACTAATTTTTCTCTATTGCCTTGCAGTCTTAAACTTCATACTCCACTAAATTCAGTATTTGAAAATAACTATTTTGAAGAATTAATGTATGAAGACTCAGCAGAACAGATTGCTCTAAAAAGATTGTTCAAAAAATTCAGGCTGCATGAAATTATTTAGGGTGGCCTTACTTAGATGTAAAAACAATGACTATCCTCACATCTTACTCTTTTATTAGCCTACCAGTCCATTTTAATTCTCAAAATTCACATACTTATGTACTACTCACTGGATAGTAGCAGCCTGCACTGTCTCAATGACAGGATATTAAATACCCTGCACTCTGTTTTCGTTTAGTGTAGAAAGGAATCTAGGTCTGTTGCATCCAGAAATGGAATTAAGTTATCAGAGAATATTGATTTCAACATTGAGAAATATTGTGGCTCTCATGAAAAAAATTAATTGTGAAATATACTTAAAATAAAAATAAGATAGAATGTCATCTATTAATTTCAAATAGAGTATTAGAAATACGAGACAAAAACTAAGTTCTGAAAATTCAGGTTTCTGTATCACCCTCCCTCAACTGTGATGTTTTTACTGGCCAAAACCACTTGGTTTTGTTCCCATAGCTTAGCCAGAGGTTTATTTGTTGATATATGATCGCAGAAAAATCATTCTCTGAGTTGGGATAGGAAAACAACTTAAACATCCAGCCCTTCATCTGGAAAGGTTTTCTAAAGGCTCCATTGCTTTGGTCAGACTTTTGTGTCTGGGCTCATAATCTGGGAAGAGCAAAGCCATGAATCCCCCAGAGTTATTATTTTACATCAAGTGACCTGTTCTAGCTGTTATTCCAGCCAGGGAGGCTGGTGAGAGAGATCAGGATTATACCTGCCTATACCATAATAGGTTCTTCCCACTAAACTCCTGAAAGCTGAAACACTGTGGATTATGAATATCCAATTTAAAAAGGAAAGAAAGGATCAGGTAATCCATGCATTTAAGTGATGCTGAGATCCCACTATGAGCAGAAACCTTTGGACCTTTCCTGAGGTCTACATTCCATTGCCTGAAGCATTTCCTTGAATTATTTTTTGCAGAGTTCAGTGCATTTAACAATGGGATTTGAAGCTGGAGGGAGAAGATTTGAATACTGTAGAACTAGCTGAGAAGTGAGCAGCAGACAGGAGAATGGCCACAATCCACATACTTCCCGTGCTCCTGAGGACCAGGTCCTGACCACTGCACTCACCTGGGTGACTGCTCCCAAGGTCTGCATCTGAGCAGCTCCTGGGCTGCTCAGGTACCTGCTCCGGAGGCCTTGCTGCAATCCTCCCCCACGCATCTGGGGAAACACGGGTTGGAGGGGAGGAAGGCTGCTAGGCACCCACTTCTTGTCCCCATATTAGGCTGGGAGATTGCCAGTGTATGAGTCTTGGGAGCTCAAAAGCACTTCTCAGATGTATTTTTCCAAACATTGAAGTCAGATGCTTTTCCCAGTAGTTATATCGAATGGACCAGAAAGTTGGAGAAAGTAGGTGGTAGGGGAGCTTATTAGTCTAACTGTACAGATTGAAAATTCTACTATTATGAATTTTGCTCTTTTCTGGACCTGCCAGAAACAGGATATACTGCATCCCAAGTTTCCACGCATGGAAAACCATCAAATCACATTACAAATAGTCAGGCAAAGGAGCTCTGTCTTATGATGAGTCATATTCAATTCTCATTGCTATTTATCAATAGTGTCTCTCCTCAATTAGAAATTTTTGACTCATTGTTAAGTTTGAAGGAAGTACACAAGATGTTTTTGACAAATGTTTATGTGTTTATCCTTTTAATAATAAATTGTGGTTTTATTTCTTTTCCCTGAGTAAAGAAGCACCACTTCCTCACATTCTATTGAAATATTTTTCTCCTACTAGTTCTGATGAAACTTCACTGCTTCTGATGAAGGAGGAAGTGGAGATGCCAACATTTGGTGCTGATTCAGAGGCACCCACCACATGTTGTAAAAGTTGTTGCCTAAAAGGGATTATGTGTTCCTTCAACTTTTATACGCTTAAGGAGATATGAATAAACTTCCAAATTCCAAAATGATTAAAAAAATAGAAATACTCCCACAGAAAAGAAGAAGAAAAAAAAAGAATCAAAAAGAAAGTTGATGAAATGGAAAAAATTCACGCCAATTTTTGCCAACACATTTTTATATGAAAAAGATGTCAGATGTCCTGGAGTTATTTATAAAACCAGTCTACAAACAAGAACTGTCAGTACCAGAAAAATGGGTTTCATCTGCTTATTTTTTAGTTTCAGAACATTTACAAACCTGTAGCAGAAAATAGTGCAAAAAGATTGTCATGTTCAGTAGATCATATAATGAAGAATCAGAAGACTAATTTGTTCTGGTACAATTTAGAGCAGCATTGAAGCTGATTAGCTCATGCTAGAGACTGTACAGATCACATAAAATGATGTGCAGCCTTCTTTGACCTCATCTTCTAGGTCCTAGTTCAGAGGGTGAAACACATCTCAAAGGAGACCAAATCTTCATATCTTTCTTAGACATATAAGGTCTATTACATAGATGCACATTTTCCACCGGGTATATTTTCATTGCCACTATTCTCAATTATCTCTTTGAAATACATTTAATAGCTTCGGGTCACTAATCAGTATTTTTTAAAGTGTAAATTATTATCTCCTCCTTGCCTTGAATGGTTTTGACAGAAAGAAGAAAAAATAGACCCTTAACTTCACTAATCCTTGGCATTTATCAGAGGATTTTTTTTTAATCAACAAAGAAGAATAGTGGCTGAAAAATCTGAATGTAACAATCCAGGAATTACTGTACTAAACTATTTCATAATATATTGCAGTTCAATTTCAGAATAACCCTAAGCTTTATTGCATTCTTCTCTTCAGAAGCAAATCTGCCTTAGGCATACTATTTTTGACAGTCTACAGTACATCCTTCATAAACCTAAATTCATATGGTAAGCTCTTATTCTTAAATCCAATTTTATCCTTATTTTGGGAGAAAAACTAAAGATAAGGATCAGTTTCTACACTTGCCCTTAGCTGCTTCAGAAAAGGGAATGCAAACTGACAAAGCTTCTTTATTTCTAGTTATTATTCTAATTACTTATCCACAGTTTGGATCATGATTGCTTCTATTTATACCAGGAGCCTACACATTGCACTATTTCTGCATGACTGCTTGTCAAACAGACAACTCAAACAACAATAAACAGCTCCCTTTCATAATTAGAAATTCAGAATTTTTCAGGGAAACCAAGAGAAACATATTTTTTAGATAGAAGGCAAGTGAGCTGCAAATTGGAGCTATATAACTCAAACTTAGTCATAGAGACAGCTAGAAGTAAAACAAATCCCTGAAATAAAGACCAGGGCTCAGTACGCAAAGTGAACTTTTAGTAATAAAGCATATTTGCACATGTGAATTATTCAAAGTTTTTAACATGTTATGTACTATGCAGCTATGCTCTGTAGACATACTTTAAGAGTTGTTCAAACAATCCTGTTCTGCCACAATTAGCATAAAACTAACAGTTTCTTGACAAGGTAGAACAAAATTGAGTATAGGTAGCTCTGTCATTGTTTTGACATGTAACAAGAAAGAGAATGAACATGAAATAACAGCTTTGATTTATAAACCAACCAACATCTTCGGTCTTGATATAAATCCTTTATACAAAGTACAGGCTAGCAACACAAAACCTGCACATCGTTACATGTTAGGAAATGATGCAGCTAAGTAGAACTGACAGTCAAGTTTCCATCTAAAAATTAGGGCAGCTAATAGGGAGCATTGACACAAACTGTTTTTAGCTTCAGCGTAAGAGCCTGACGTGACAGTGACATGCCCTACAGGTCTGACTCACAGGCTTCTCTGCATGACAGGCTTCCTTTTTCATACGCTGGAGAGCAAAGTATCAGCAGGAAATACGCGGGAGAAACTTTGGTTACGCCTACAAATTTGGGCAGAAAGAAAGGCACGAATGATTTTACAAGAGCAGTACTTGATTTCTGAGGAAGAGAGGGGAAGAGAGAGGTGGACTGCGTAACATAATGCCATCCACCCATTAAGAGCCTGATGTGGCAAGGTGGTGAGAGCACTCCAGTTCAAGGGGATGCAATCAGTGGGGGATGCTGAGCACATTTCAAGTTACGCCCTGACTCATGCAAGCATCCAATATGCTCTCAACAGTTCTACCAGTCACCCTGAAGATTTGCACATAACCCACAGCCACACAAAAAGAAGGTTGGAGCATATGGCAAGGTTTCTAAGTGCTCCAACTGACATCAGAGAGCTTTACAGACAACTGCAAAACATTACACATCCAAATGCTTCAAAGCTGTTTGTAAAATATCACTATCATGCTGTGGGACTGATCCTGCTGTCCTTCTTCCATTTCAGTAAACTCCTACTGAGAATCTGTTTGAGAACACGTCGGCCCTGCAGCTCCTCACACAATGGCAAATATTAAGAAATACCAGCAGAGAGAATAGGGAGTTGTAGTTCAAAGATGCTGATGTAAATGTAACTCTTTCAGACACTAACAAAGGTATACTTATATATACTTATATATAATATTTTGCAGGTCCAGATTTGTCCTGTCATCTACAGAGTCTGTCTGCTTCTGCTTAGTGTTTCCAGTAACATGAGCATGCTCCTGAGCATGTGTTGAGACACCTGCAAAATTCCCCTCTCTTCCTCAGCCCCTTCCTCCCCCATTCATACTATGTGAACAATCAGCCCTGGCTATGCTATCTAATCCCAGAAGCTCCTTCTAGGACTGACTTACTGCCAGTTTTGGTCAGACAGCTGCTTTATCTTACCCTACTCTCAGGACTCAATCGCACCCACTTTGACTGACAACATGAAGCAAATTGCATTACTACTCTAACCTTTGAGATTGTCACAAAGATTCACACTGTGGCATGTTGGGAGTACGGTTTAACTCAGACCTTCTGCTCCAAACACAAATGTCCCTTGTGCCTTAGATAAAGGAAAACCTTTGCTAAACCCTTACTACAGCAATGGGTATTTCTTCTGATGCTAATATCTATTTAAGTAGTTCTCTGCTCCTTTTCTCTCCACTCCCCTATTGCTATTCCAGCCACTTTGTTGCTCCATTAATTATGCTGCTACAACCGTCTATCGGGACATACTGGTGACCTGCCTACAAAATAATTTGCCAGGAAAGTAGAAGTTATATTTCACATTGGTCAGTTTTCCAATCTCATTCATCCTACAGACCTGCACAGTTGAAACAAGACAAGGGGTAGCAGTGTCAGGCATACATACACGCAAGTGTCACCATTGTTGTCTGTGCAACCATGTCCTTATGAACTACACTAGAAGCATGAGTCATTAGGAAAGTTAATTCAGTTACACAGGCTGACTCACAACAAGAACCACAGGTTTATTGTGGAATAGTGCAACTATGCACTATGCATCTCTACAGAACCCAAGGCTAGTTTGAAAAGATGATGGTGAAGCCCATCTGATAGCATATCAGTGCTAATATTAGCTGCCCAGCCTATCCCCTCCCACCCCAGGAACACGCTCCTGCCCCCAGTCCTCCACCACCATGGGCACCTGATTGACCCCTGAGGGGAACCTCAGCCAGTGAAACCATGAGGTTGGGAGTAAGACGGCAGGAAAGGGATGAGAACACCTCTTCTGGTAGCAGCTAGCAATTAAATCGGTTGAGCTTTTGAGTCAAACCTCCCCATAATTGTCAGCATAATGGACTACTGAAACACAAAGAAGCACCACCTGTCTGCCAGTCATTCCTTCAGTGAGCACAAAAGGGTCCTAGCAAGGTTCATTCTTCTGGCTTAACCTGGTGGCATGTGTTAGAGCTGGGCAAAGAAAGTGGATTAATTTCTGCTGAGCTCAGAGTTTTGAGAGAATAACTGGTATGGTTCATTAGCTCCACTGGGTGTAGGGGAGGAGAAGGTAGCTTTTTACCTGGAGGTTTAGGTAAATACAGAATTATGCTCAGAAGTGCTCTAAGCAGTCAAGCTTAAGAAGAAACATCAGACTGAAGATTGTATTTTATCTGTCTCTATAAGTGTGGAGATATATTCTATGGCAATTATACATATAGGATTAATTTTGTTTAGTTTTTATCCTTTGCAGGTTTTTATATCTGATATCCTTTCATTGATTAAAGAAGGTTCCCTAAATTTAACTGCTCTTAGATGGTTGTTTGACAGCACAGGCTCTGGCAGTAATACTAGGTATAGAGTAAGAGGGGATGATTCAGCATCTCTTTTAGCCTGAATTTCCCACTTCTTATAAGTGCCTCAGCACTAAATGAGAGAAGTTAGGCTCTATAGGTGAAGAAAGTCTTGTAATAAAATAATATGGTGCTTGGAAATACAGTCTTCTTCTACAGGCATGGACACAGGAAAAAAACACCAAAAACAAACAAACAAATACAAGGAATTAGAGTAGATTTTTTGGGGAAAAAAAAAAAAAAAAGGATTTTGTCCCCTCAGATTACTTCTCTCTCTCTTGCGTTGCCCACCTCACAGCCTCAGCTGTGGAACAGCTCAAGATTCACAGAAAGAGAGGAATTAAGTGCCTGACTCTGGAGGCAGGAGAAGAAAGATCTGGGTTTCATTTTTCGTTGTTAGGATTTGTTGTGTATTTTATCCAAAGTTTTAAATTCAAAATATACAAACGGTCTTAAGTATTTTTAAGGTATAAGACTCAGGTGTATTTGGAAATAAGCTACCATTTATAATATGAGACTAACTGTGTATAGCGTGAGGCATAGAGCAAAAACTCTTTCATCTGGGAGTTAATCAGAACAAAGCCATCTAAGTAGCACCTATTTTAAAACAGTTTATTCTTTGTCTGCCTGTAACTCTAAGGGCCTGTTTAAAGTCAAAAGACCTGGTGAATTTAGTGCTAATCTTTGAGGACTGCACAGAACGTGGCAGGAACTCCATCTGCCTGTAGGTCACATTCTGCATGCCAGTATTACCTCTACGGACATACAGCAACAAGCTTGATGGGTATAACATGAGAGGTCATTGAAAGCTTGTACAGACCTCAACATGATAGGAGGAGCAACTTGTTTAGTTTTTCTAAACCCCACATAAATTTAGCAATATACTGGCAACCCCTATTAGCAGCCTACAGCACTGCACTGGACTTGAAGCTAAGTGTTTCTTCACAGGTGACAGGTGTTTTCTCAAGCAGGTTTTGTCGAGCCAGTTTTTCTTTTTAATTCTTCTAATCAAAGATTTGGGGCTACACTACTGCCATTATAAATGGAATGAGACTGTGACTTCTCTGCTGCGGAATCCAGCCCTTCAAAGTTTAGGCGGTAATTCCACGTTGTTTTCTTACCCAGTATTGCTTATTCACCTGTTACCAGCCCCACAATGTTTTCATTCAACAGAGAAAAATTCGCTTGATTCCTACCTCTCAACAAACAGAAATTAACTGGATGACTTGCAACCATGCATGAAGACATCAGACCCAGCTGCTGTACATCTACAGCAGGCCTTGAGTTAAGATTAAAGCAGTGCACAGTGCCAAGTAAATTGACCTAACCAGCAGTTTTCTCTGGAAAGCATACTGAACACAACTGTAATATACCTCTACTAATTTTCTTGCGTCAGCACTACAGATAACATTAGATGCTTCACATTATTTACAAAGGAAAAAAAAGTGCATGGGAAAGGGTAGCAGCAAACAAACATGTTAAGAGAAAGGCCACAGTAAGAAAAAGCTATGGGCATTAAACCCTGTACTTCGGCACTCACTTTCCCCATGGCTGCACAGCACTGCAACGCTCATGATTAAAGGGAAGAGTGTGTTTGTGACAGGCTTTTGCCAGCTTTCCCTGCACAATTTTACCCCATGCAAGAGCTTGCACCGGGTAGAAGTTTAATGCCTCTTCCCCGTGCAGGTGCAGCAGCGGCAGCTGCAGCAGGCCACCATGTCCCGCTGCTGGCCTGTCCCACCAGGCTGAGGCTGGGCTTCCACTTCCACAGCAAGGCCGGCTGGCGGAGATGTTTGCCTTTGGAGGTGTAGGTGTGTGCCACTGAGCCTTACCTACCCGGGCCAAAACGTGCCACTTCCTTCACAGGGGCCTCCTACAGGCTTTGCCTTTGAACAGCTGCCAATAACCCATGCCCCCAGCCTGATTCATGCAGGTGACCTACAAGTGCAATATCTTTCCCAGATAACTAATCCCTAGTAGCCATGTAGGGCTCTCTTTTAACAATGCAAGTTGCCACCCTGCCAAACAAACATGGTACTATTTTCTGGTTTTGAGGTGAAAATTCAATTTTGTTTCCTAGTAATTATTTATGTCAAAGAACAAGAAGAGTGAACCGGTGACCCATCCTTTACCTTCATTTTTCTTTGAGCCCTCTGTTCCTCTGGACAACAATTGCCATGGGACTCACAGCCCTGTAGGGCCTGGCAGCTCCAGCGCCCCGCAGAGCTGCTGCCTGACTCTGCCTGCAGTTCTGTTCTACTGAACAAAGAGGAGCAAGACAAACAGGCACCGAATGGCCAAGGAGACCTGCCACCAAAGGAGACGTCGAGCTCTACTCTTTGGAGGCAGATAATGGGACAGGCAAAATCTGCTTGCTAAGTATGTCTGGAGATGGCACCAGAAGTTGGGACTTCTTAACCTATACTAAAATCACTTGTAAGGTAGAAAACTGAAACAGAACATGAGCCTGAAAGTGTATTAACTTTTAGATGCTCATAGCCCAGCTGGTATGTCAAGCCAGGTACTTGCTCCCTTTGCCAATAAAATTATAAGGATCTAAATACTTGGGATTACATGTGAGAGAAGTTTTAATGAATACAAGATGACACCTTTATGTTGCTTATTTTGTATGACTATTCAAAGAAAACATAAAATACATTTAAAAACATAACTGTATTCATTCTTTGGGGAGATA
Source organism: Cygnus atratus (assembly GCF_013377495.2). Classification (NCBI taxonomy): domain Eukaryota; kingdom Metazoa; phylum Chordata; class Aves; order Anseriformes; family Anatidae; genus Cygnus; species Cygnus atratus. The sequence goes on from NC_066363.1 coordinate 127,151,651, forward strand.
AAAATATTCTCTCTGATGAAAAAAATAGCTTATATGGCACCTTTTAGTTAGTTTTGGTTTAAAAATGAACTATGCACATATAAAAAATACATCTTTTTTCTAAAGAGAGACTTTCAAAGAGCCTTATGAAAATTCTCTATGTAATGGAGCCTAACATTTCACAAAAAGAACTTGGAATAAAAATACTGGTGTTCTTTCTTGGATTACTCTCAAACAGAGGCTTCTGACTATAATAGTATGCAGCACTTGCATGATATGGACAATTGCCTTGGGACTGAGAAATCAATTCTGCAAAGCACTAAAAGTGCTGAAGATCAGCACTTTGCAGGATACTGCCAATATTCTTTCTGGGACCAGTTAGTTGCTAAGCGGAGAAACCCAAACTGACTTAGTGCTACCAATATATTTCAAACGTTAAACATGATCTGAAGATCTGAATACTACTTTATTAAGTAATTGTTCTTTGAGCATCTACAGAGAAATCCTTTTAAGTCCCTCCTGCATCAGACCAGTATTTTTTAAGTATTCAAAAATTCTTCAGGGAAAGCTGTGGATTAACTTTGTAGGTCATGGTATGTGTACCATGCAAAACTGTGTTTTACTGGGGACAATTAAATCTCATGTTTGAAAATGCATTAATTAATCTGATAGAGAAAATATTTAAGGAAAAAATCAGGTAGAGGTTTGTGGCTTAGATAAAATCTAATGGTAAATAAAGGATATCTTAGATTTTTCAATTATGCAGAACAACTTAATCACCAGTTTTTCCTATTCAGTTCCAATACTTGTTTAATTCTTCTAATGCTTAAAGATGAAAGCAGTGCTCTAGATGAGTAACTAGAGTCCAAAAACTTTATGGTGAAGATTTAGAAATAGATTAGTAGGAATAGTTGTCTCAGTGCTGGTTGGCTTTCAAATACATACCCATGGCTTGATTTTTCAGAAAATATTTGCTCAGTTCTGAAAAATCAGTATCTCTGATGACATTTTTTGAAACTGAAACATCTACAATCACTAGTCACTTGAAGACCTATTCTTTCTGCCTACTAACACTTTTTGAAAACTGCATTCTTTACACTTCTAACTGCCAGCAGTGAAACAGTGAAGAGAGAGTTTCTAAAAGCGAATCTTGTCAGCACATAAATCACTGGTATGCCACTTAAATAGCTTCAGTTTTGGCATGCTAAATTTTCATGCTCTGATAAGATTTTGGCATGATCCTTTAATTATTCTTGCAAAGAACACAAATAATTAAATCATGAAGCACTCAGTTTTCTTGGCGTTGTTCCCAATCAAAGACAATATGACTATATGCAAAACATCACTACTGCTATTACAATGTAAATAAGGCAGTAAAACCCTAATAAAGAGATAAAAAGTAAATCATTACAGTGTGTGAGCTCTGCAAAAACTAAGTGGTCAGTTTCGTCATCCGCTGAAAATGGGGAATAATAAAAACTGCTTTAAAATACTTATATAAAGGCTGAGGAGCTAAGCCACTTTCCTTACAGAGTTTCACAAACTCTTCTACAGTACAACTGGTTTTGTGTGTGTTGGGGGGAAAGGGGTCTGAAAGCTTCAAGAAATCTGGAAGTGTTGCAGGGGACTTGTCCCAGAACACTTTGTCCCTGGCTCAAAACCTCTGCACAGCAGTACAGTGTAAAGGAAAGCATATTCTGAGGCCCCACAGTTGGTGCCTACTGGTGATTATTTTCTTTGTGTAGATAACCAGCACCCACTCTCTTTCTTCCCATAAGTGTCAGTGTAGGTGCAGAGAAGCACTCTTCACTGCATTCCTTCTCTATTGCCATGCTGATATCTCTGGACACATGGATTAGGCAGAAAAGGCAAACACTCCAGGCCACAAACTAATTTGTCCCTGCACATAAGTGGGATGCCCACATGGAAAATTCTGGCTTTTGAGTGGAACTCACCACCATGTATATGCAGCTCCAATGCAGCTATATAAATTCTGGCCAGGGTCTATGGTGCAGAAACAGATAGAAATGCCTATTGTGCCCCAGGAGCCAGCTCTGGGCAACTTGCTTTCCAGCATACATATATATCTGAATTACTTTTCTGAGGTAACTAACTCTATCTGCTGCTATGCCACCTATCTACTGCCAGGACAGCCATAGTCTGTGGAAAGGAACTGAGAACCTAGGCTAGCAACCTACTATATAGTTACAACCTACTTCATAGAGCTTAAAGTGCTTGATTAGATGTAGTCCATAAAACTGTAAAACTGAAGACTGAAAAACATAGAGGCATTGGCCCTGAGATTGCCTACGCAACCCTAGTATGTATGTCCATATCTATGATGCAATCTTTAAATACATGCTCATTCCATTCCTTCACAATGACACTCACAAGATGGATATACTGGAAAGATCAGCTCTTTTCCAAACTTTTCCCATCACAAACTCAAAGTTCTGTGATAAAGAATGCGGCAAATTGAAAGGATGCTCTGTGTATAGTGGAAAGCAACAGAGTCTGCTAAGTAGAGTGCTGTACCAGGGTTTATACTTCCAGGTTTGCCACTGACATGGTGGCTGACTTAGTAAGATGCTGAGCATCTTCATGCCTCATTTCCTCTCTGTAACGTATGCAGAATGCTACCAGCTTTCTTGGCAAAGTGTTTGAGATATACTGGTGAAAAGTGCTATGCAATAAACAGTTCTCTCTTTTGAGAGATTGGAGTTACACACCTCATACAACCCTCCCTTGTCAGTGAAAAGACTGAAAAAACTCCACACCTTTCAGTTTAAACAAATCAAAACATTCTTAGTCTTTGGATCACACCTGGAACTATTTATTACTAAGATCTGATCCTGTGATGGGATTAGTTCAGCCTCAGTGTTACAGTAACTCCACTGTGGTTTCATTCTTGTAACAGGGAATAAAAATACATACTTCTGGAGTTATGTTTCATATTAGAAGGTGAGCGTATTTGTATGAGCCCTCATTTTCCCATTCAGCTTCAGAGGATCCCATTACAGAGTTTTGTATGGTTATTTTCTACTTCTGCATTGGGTCAAGCTTTCCCCAAGGTACACTTCTAATTCATGGTCTTCTACATTATTATTACCCTTTTGACCTAAATGATTAGCCCAAGTTTGAGGCCCTGAGGGCTGTTTCTATTAGGAGGAGAAAATTATGAAGTCAAGGATCTTTTAGGCATGTCTAGTTAAAAAAATAAAAATAATAATAAAAAAATAAAACCACCTCCAAAGTCACCCAGCCCCAACTTCACTCCTGTTTCCTTGAATGTAGGAGATACACAACAAAAAAACCTACCTGCCATCCCTTCTTGAAGTCTTTTCAACCAGCATGCAGACCTTTGTGGGACTGTGATAATACTTACCTAATTCTTTTTTTTTTTTCACATTCTGTTCCTCCTTTAAGTCTTTTGCTATGTGTATTCTCCTGCTTTATGTGTTTTTCTTTCTCATCCTTTTGTCCTTCTCTTCCAGATATACCCAATTTCCATAGAGCTTAGTTGAACACCCAGTCATACCCTTCTTCCACCTAGTTTGAATGCCTGAGCATCCCCACACGTGCTTTTGCTTTGGGAGATGAAATGGACCTGAGATTAGGAGGCTGCTATTGTTTGAACTGGTACTAAAATGACCTTACCTATTCTTTAAAAGACATATGCAACACCAACCAAATTCCATAATATTTCACCCAAAGACATACCCTAAAAGTATCCACTTATGGAATGCTGTGGAGAACCCCTCTGGTTTGCCTACGATGTCCCTCACTTAGGTGGCTTTGGAGTCTGCAGCCAAACCAACATTTCTGCTGGTCCTGCCAGTGGTGTCAGTGAAGGAGGCAGTCCTGTCCTCCCCCATCCCCATCTCCATCACTGCTTGCAGGAAAAACAGCTGCAAGAGCTCAAAGGAAAGAGTGGTAGAGGGTCAGGAATGAGCAGCCAAGGGTGGGGGAAGGCAGGATGGCGCTTTTGGCATTGGTGTCAGCACACCTGGCTTAAAGTATTTATCAGACTAGCCTTATCCACTGAAATCTCTGGGAGTTTTGTGCAAGCGAAAATGCTTGTAAAGTAGACACCAGTAGCTGTTGGTTCTAACTGGAGAGAATTTGGATATGAACTATATGGAAAAGCTATAATTTTTAAAATGATGACAGCTACATAGTGTAGGCTCAACACTTTCTACCTGACATATTTAACTACCTGACATATTTAACTACCTATCCAAGTGAACTGGAGAACATAATGGGAAACATGCTCATAATGAACCTCACCCTGGTTCTGCACTGATACAAGGGTTTTCTGGTATTTCATAGCCTTAGCATCTGGAACCCTTAAAAATTTTAAGAATGTAGTTATCGCCAAAAGAACATCATGAAAGAAAATCACAGTTTAAAGTAAGAGTAAGTGACTTGCTCCATGTTAACAGTGATATTTGCAGCAAAGCACCCTTGTGCCCATAGCCCCGTCTCCTAGGCTGCCTGATCACAGTGCTTCCCTCGCAATGGGAGTTTAGCTATTATCTTCAAAGGGGAAAACCCTGTGTGAGTGAGCTGTAAAAATAGCTAGAAAGAAGTACATCAGAGAACGCACTGCTATTCTTTTCTCTTGCAGATGTACATTGTCAAATAGACCCATAGCATCAGTTCTTGAGGCAATACTCACAAGATTCTCTGAAATACTTAAGCAGTTGTGCTGTACCTATAACCCCAATCTGTAACACAAATATTAAAGCTGAAAAAGCATGCATAAAATCTATATTACCACATTAATCTCAAAAGGACATTTGGCTAATATAAAATTCAGCATCATCTTCATTGATGGTTCAGGGAAATAAAGTTGTAATAAATTGCTGCAAGGCAAAGTACTGATGATTGAGTAAGGCTATGCAATTAAGATGTAACTTTTTAAATCACCTTTGAGGTTAAATGTAGAAGAGTTATGAGTAAAAGGGCAATTAAATGCTAGGCTTTTCAATCTAAGGTCTCCTCATCAAAGATTCAGTTACCTAAATTTTTCTTTATTTCAGAGGAAGAGCTGGGTGTAACAATATTTCATCCCCCACAAAAGGAAGTAAAGAATACTCTTTCAAACAAAAGCATTACGAGGCTATCAAAATCTTTACAAAGAAAAATAAACTAATCAAGATTGATCTACTAGGGCTCTCAAGTTCCTGAATTCCTAAATGTTAACATTAGGTTATAAAGGGGAAAGAAGTGTAAAATGTAGCCATTACCACCTTATATCACCACCCCAAATAATATATGTCTTAATGCAATGTAAACGGCAAGGGCAGTGTACTTGATATTTCTATAACTTTTAAAATAGTTTCTGTATATTTTTCTGTAACTTTTTACATAATTTTAAAAGCTGCATTTCAAAATAATTTCCTTCTGAAATCTTTTAAGACATATTTTGGAGAATCATGGATTTATTTATGATCTGGTCCTGAAGACACTTTTACATCTGACTGCCTTTAGTGTATATAAAGTCTTTATTGAATAAAGTTATTCAAATATAGGTATTTTAAAGACAGTGAAATTATTTTAAGCTTTTCTCAAGAAACGTGAAAAATCTAACACTTACTGACTGAAAAATTAAACTAGCTGAAAGCTACAGTTGTGCATGAATATTATAAAAATATACTTTGCATAGTGTTTAAAACACTAACCTTTTTTCTACATTTTGTTTCTCTTACCAAGTGATGATGTGCTACTATATTGGTCTAAAAGAGTATCAGAATTTTGTATTATCATACCATTTTCCATCTAAAGCTTCCAATGTACGTTAAAATGCAGCAATTAAAATAAGCTGCCCTCTTTTGTGAGTTACTGTGTCTCTATTACTAGCATGAAACAAACAAACATATATAAGAAAACTGGTTTCTCATTCAAAGCAACTGTGACAAGATCAGGAATATTTCTGTTACTGAGCTGTAAGATTCAGACTACTAGATCCACATCATATAATTAAATAAAAACCTCACGCAGTTTCCCTTAGGTAGAATGAAGAAGAGAGAAAAGAAAGGAAAGAAAATGCACATTTGACAGATGCTAGTCACATCACTTACTGCATGTCTGGAAAGCCTTTAAAAGGCGTAACTATTCCAAAATAACTAAATAAATTCAAAATTCACACCAGTTTTTTACAAGGGCTCACAGTTTTTATTTTAAACAAGGAATGTGCTATTTTGCTCTAACTTAAAATAGCCATGCACAACACTCCTTTAAAAAATACAGTGAAAAATATTCCCTTAAGATTGATTGATACAAAACTGATTCTCTTTACTGATTGAAATTAAACTGCAGTATCTCGAATTAAAAATTTACTTCCATTGTGAGTAAAAGGAGGATTTAGAAAGGTGGGAGGAAAATAAGTTAATTCAAATGTGGTGCTTTAAACCTCGTGCATAATGCACACATCTTTGCTCCTCATATACCATTAACCCTGTAGCAACTGCTGCATCTATACTGTGCAAGTTTAATTGTACATCAGTTTAAACAAGTAACGTTACTTACTGTTGCTGTTTGCATAGGCACTGGGGTAAAAAAATAGAGTTCTCTGACTCTCAAAAATTCACAAGCACCCTCTCAGAGCTGTTTACAATGGCCTTTCCAGTTTAACATTTCTGAGATACACACACAGCTTTCCTGACACATGGAAAAGAGTGCAAATTACTTGAGTATTTAGCATCATAAAACATGGTCACTGATATAAAAGCTGAAAATGTGCATACCAGCTTTTTATTGTGCGTTTACAGCCCAATTCAAGTTTATGAATAAAGTTTCATTAAAAGTTGAATTATTACATATCAGGTACACTCGCACTCTATTAACACTAAACTAAAAACCAGAATCAACTGCATTTCTACTTGCCATTTGCCATCAGACTTCTCCACATACATCTGCAATTTTTAGAAATTCCTCCTACTTCCACAACAACCTTCTGCTAATTTTCTTCGATTTTCTGCTCCACTAACTTAAAAGTCATTTCCTTAAGAAAACAGATGACAGACAACTTGAGTGACTGATGATATTGTGCCATCACTTTGTTTTTCTCTGAGGCCTTGGTTTAAGAGGATGGATGTTAGTGTAAATGACAGAAAGGGGAGCTTCGCATAGGATTTCACTTCTGTTCAAAGACAAGCTAATGCAACCTCGCCGAGGTGCAATCAACTTGACAAATGGATGCTGTGCAGCCCTGTGCCTCCCACTGAAACCCGAGAGTCTGATTTACACAATATTCCCCCTGTAAACCGAAGGAAGACCAAATTCCAATCAGACTTAACGCTGCTTGGCTGTATAATGGGTTGATCTGATAATTCATCCCATATAATGAAATCTGATAATAGTGGGAAAAAACACATCAGAGAGAATGGAATACATTAATGAACTTGTAAAAATACACTTAAGTCTTAACAGATTTAATAAACAGAAGAGAAACAGCTCAAACCGGGAGTCTTCATATGTGGTCAGCAGTTCTCGGGTTTAACAATGAGGCTGACTGAAAATACAGAGTTTCTATTTACAATTGACTACATTAACCACACCTTTTTTCAGATGGCCAGGAAAAGAAAAAAAGCATTTAAATATCAAAGTAAGCTTTGTAATATGTTTACATGTCTTGCCTTGTTCTGCTTCCCCCTCAAACTAAACTAATTCTATGATACAAGCTGTTTTCTCAGGGAAATGTGAGTCAGATAGAAATGTTTTCCTACCCGAGAAACAGCGTTTCATTTACTAACTGGAAAAAATAGGAAACATTTGCTTTTAGACTTTTAAGATTTGGGGGGATTGAAAAACAAAGACAATTCCGTTTCAAAACACTTTTTAGACAACTTCAACGGTTGGCACAGAAGTTAACTGAATGTTTACACTGGAAAAATGTCACAGAAATGTCTATTAAAATCAGTACTTTTTTGTGTATCATAATAAACTACTCAGATTGTCATATGCTCTGCAAATAAACATTCTGCCTTAGCAACTACAACTGTTATCAGAAGCCGTTCTCACACATACATGAACTAAGTAGTGCTGAATTTTTAGGGTTTTATTTATTTTGCTGTTGTCACAAATAAATGAAAAAAAAAAAAAAAAGGAACTTATACAAACATCTCATGCTGAAGTGAATGGATTTCAACAGCTGCTGATTTGGTGACATGGAGAACCCCGGTGGAGATGTCCCGCTGAATTAACGTCTTGGAAATGTTAAAAAGAAACTTCAAACAGCCCTTGTTTAGCAGGCGGTCGAAGCTCGCTCTCTGTGGGGATCATGTGAAGACTAGCAGAGCAGTCACTCAGTCATGAATCAGCCTTGTCAATAGTTGCCTATTTTCTCAACAGGTGTCTCAATCACACGCCATAATCCTTTCCTCCATAGGCTTCTATTTAACAGAAATCACTATCACACATGACACTGTTTTTACTTAATGAGATGTATATCAATTTGTTAATAACTAATTCCTTCCTACTGTCTTGACTGAATGTTAGACTTGGTAGGAACACCTCTCTTGCCTACCGGGCCAGCAGGGAAAGTGTGAGAACTATAGCACGGGAGTGAGGACACATTTAATCCTTTTGTTATAGCTGCAGATAAGCACAGCAAACACTGAACGATCATTCTCTGTTCTGTCAGATAATTCTGAAATGCTGCTATATTGAGGTGCTTGTTACGAATCACTATACAGCAATCACTTGGTGCTAGGACAGCAAAAAGTATCAGTGACATAAAAGACCTTACTGTAAATAAAAATGTAGGGAAATGTTTCGTGTTAACTAAGATATATAAAAAATGCTTAAATAAAAATCCAGGAAGCCATTTTAAGAGATTTTTTTTTCCTAACTAACTTTGTCATGACTTTTTACAACATTTTTTGCAAATTCAACTATTTCATTAAGTTTTGAAAACCTCATTTATTTTATAAGACTCATACATACATGTAACTACAAAAGTAAATTAAGTCCTACGGGTAGCAGCTATCAGATTCCTGACAAAATACAAGAATTCACAGAAAACTACATATGTTTTTTACCCTAATACAGTGCTTATCTGTATGCCTACAGCTATGCTCTTTGAGCCACATCAGTGTTAAGCAACAAAACAAAAAGATTAAGAGATTTTTTTCTGACAAAAAGCAACAAGCCAGTAAATATTCTTCAACACTTACTAAACTTGCATGAAACAGATCACTTACAATGTGAATTAGAAATGAATTTGTATCGCTGAACTATCTGGGCTTCCTCTTGTTACCAGTTTTCAAATTTTACCTATATATACACAAAATACTGATGATCTGATGTAATCTTTTGTATTTTCAGGCCAGTCTCTTCCTGTATCAGTGAAAGAAATACATTTGTAAAATAATGTGGGCAGGTTAGTAGCAGCATGTTTCACTTTTATAGTAACAGCTCCTGTAGAAACTACAGCTTCTGCATGACTCACAAATTAAACATAAAAAGAGATTTACCAAAAGAATATATCAGCTTTATGCAATGTTTTGAGATCATAAGCACCCTTGTATCAAACTTTATAAACAAGTTCCCTGAGGAAGTTAAACTCTCCAAAAATAGCACACAATTTAATAATTTCCAAATACTTTTGAAATTCATGTCAACTGAAGTTAGAAAGTAAAACTGGTGTGGTTTGATCATTCCAGCTGTATGTCAAAATTCTTCCACATTGTTGGATAACATGAAAGTGCAGCACCAGTTCCTGTCACCCTCAATTTAAAAACTTTTGATATACTACCTCTGAGCATGGAGTTGTTTAAATACTATCTCTAACATCAGTAAACTGCATGTACCACCTGCACTGTGACTTGAATTACTGAAACACAACACTACACAATTAAAGAGATCATCTCAGATTTCAGCAGAAAAACATTGCACTGAAGACATTTATATCAAAAGAAAATATTTTAAATATATTTCAAATGTGAAATATAATTTGATTGCATATCTGATGTATACGCTGATTATTAATTTAAATGGGATACAGCACAGTGACAAGTTGTTTTAAGTATGTTGATGGATGTGTATAATCCAGGCCAGATCTTGAAAACCCTGTGTAACTGAATGACTTTATGTACAAGTAATCTCTCTGAGTTAATTTTAGCTACATGCATAAGTGCTTTGCAATTAGACATATAAGTTTTTGTAACTTTCATGATAATGAACATAAAATATATACATTACTTCCTGTGTTTCACAGACAGCTTGTGAATACATTTTTTTGTTCTGAAGTAATTTGTAAGAACTTTGTCCTACTCATAGACTTAATTTTATTTTATTCAACGTTGTACAAGTATTTTGACATAAGAGTGGATTAATAATTGTTTTCAACAGGGCTGCTTAGATGTCTGCCACTTTCTGTGGGTTCGTAGACAGAAGACTTGCATTTTTAAAGGTTATTTTCTCTGTAATTTTTGACACTATGTAAGGTTATTATGCAGAGAATATGCCAGACAATTATTTAGAGAACACAAATACATCCTCAACAAATGCACGCTTTAACGACATTTACTTATGAAACTCCCTGGGCACTGATTGATTGATTCTGAATGGGAGCCCAGCCTCACACAGAACACATTCATCAAAAGCATCCTAATCATACCAGCGTATTAACATTTTGAACTTTACTGCCAGTACTGAAGGAATGCAACTCAGGAAATAATGAAATTTAGGGTAAATTGAATCTTGTTTGCTATATGTAAAGACTTTCTGCTTTCAACACAGATAATACATTCTTGCTGCATTCTCTCCTTTCCTCCAAGCACAGAACAAGAATTAATAGAAAAGCAGCTATTTTGGAGCAACCCCCTAATGTTGAGATATAAGCACTGTAAAAACTTTTAACAGGTAATCTGCAATGATTCAAACTCCATCTCATTCAGGTGTAGCTGATTTATTCAGAAAAAAAAAAAAAGGACAAAGTGGAAAAAACTACACAAGCAAAAATAGCATAATGACTACAACAGCAAACCAGACCGTTAGAAACAAAGTCAGATAATATCAAGAAACAGGAAAGTGATATTACCAGTACAGACATAATTGATATAAAATCACAGAATCATAGAATCATTAAGATTGGAAAAGACCTCCAAGATCACCTGGTCCAACCATCGCCCTACTACCAATGTCACCCACTAAACAATGTCCCTAGGTACCATGTCCAGCCTTTCCTTAAACACCCCCAAGGACGGTGACTCCACCACCTCCCTGGGCAACCTGTTCCAATGCCTGACTGCTCTTTCTGAGAAGAAATGTCTCCTAATTTCCAACCTGAACCTCCCCTGTTGCAACTTGAGGCCATTCCCTCTAGCCCTATCACTGTGAGAAGAGGTCAACCCCCAGCTCCCCACACCTTCCTTTCAGGTAGTTGTAGAGAGCAATAAGGTCTCCCCTGAGCCTCCTCTTCTCCAGACTAAACAACCCCAGTTCCCTCAGTATACAAGTAGCAGTCACAATGACTTGTAAAAGAAAATCGAACAAAAAGGGGTTCAAAATACAAATCTTTAATTATACTGTAGAAATATTGGATATGGTTGGAAACTTCAACTTTCGTGCAGTTTGGAGATTAAAAACTCACTGTAGGAACATCACTCATACTTCTCGAGATGCTGTTTTACTATCATTCACTTAGAAAAGATCCCAGCCAAAGCAAAGACTGGATACTAAACCCAGGCAATGTAGCTACATTTGCCATTTTACCTCAGATCAACCTCCATTCACATCGGTTGAACTTGCATTTCTGACTGTATGTATGCTTGCACAGACCAATCATCAGGTAATTAGGGACTGCCTATATGCAGACCTGTTAAGTATGAAAATGTTTACAGGATCAGGACATTCAGACAACTGAATTGGAAAATCCAGATTTTCTTAATGAGCTAGCAGTGTGAATACTCATCTGGTATCATTATAAACCGAATGGGTAAAGCTCCTGCAAAAGACAAAGCACACAGTCTTTTAAAAGCTGTGGGTTCTCTTTGTTCTGAATACTGTAGATTTAGGAATCTTAAGTCATAAGTCCAGAATCAGAGGGTATATTTGAAATGCAGCTTTCAGCTTTTCTCTCAAGGCTTTTATTTGTACTCTAGACTTTGTTGCAGAGTTCATATTACTTTTGAAGCTTTACGACTAACTTTTAACTTTGCTAAAACTGTCCAGATATTATGAGTGCTTCTGTCCTGTTACGCATGGCACTGTCCGTTAGGCTGCTGATGGAACACATCTTGCCTAAATATCTCAACAAGTGATGGCCCTTGAAACAACTTCTGGCAGGCTGTTACACCAAACAGTTTAATACCTTCTCTTGCTTTCTTTCATTTAAAAAAAAAAAAAGTCTTTCAAGCAAATGGGAATATATATGTATACTTATTTTTTTTAATCCTGCACTTTACTTTAAAATGCTACCAATTTTTATTTAATCAAAACAAAATTCAGCTCAGCTTAATCACTTAGCTTTTTTTGTCCAAAGCTGTGGGTTTATTGAAAATAGCCAGTTTACTCCTTATCACTTTTCTTACTTGGTCATAATCAGATCCAAGATGTTCCTTAAGATATCTCAGAATTTCATCAAATTCTATACTTCCTGTTTTTCCAACTGTTTTCAGTACTGTTCTCTTCATCCTACTGCTTATTTTGTCACATTTCCCAATTCTTACTATAACTCAGAGCTTGTTATATTGCTGTATGTCCTACAGGCTATTTAGACTTCAAGAACTCTTGGCTCATTATCCTAAAAGGCATAACATGTACACAGAAAATAATCCGCTTCTGAAGTTAACACTTAGTTTGCTCCTCTTCCTGTCAGTGGCATTTGTTGATGTAACATATAACTGTGGCAATTTTATTTGTTCATTGGCTTAATGCAAGTTACTTTGTTTTTTGACAGGTAAGTAAAATATTGCTGCTTTTTTCAGAACTTGCCATCACTGTAAGACAGGAGGATGTACGTCTAAATATATTAAAAACCAGATTCATAAGGCAGATGCAGTGTGACCTAGAAAGTGTATTAAAGTGATCACTTCCCCAGCTGAAGAACTAAGATGTATTGTACTTAAAATGAATCTGTTGAGGGCAAGGTATGAACCATTATTGCCATCCTGCTCAGCTGCCTCTTCAAGAAACTCCTTTGCTGCTAAATACATATTCATGCACTGCTCTCAAAAGTAAAAGCTAGTTTCACAGAACCGATCCTGTGATATTAAAGCTGTCAGTCATTGCTTTTCTTTTCCACGTTAAATTATGTTTCTGTTTGAACATTTGTTAAAAAACAAAACTGGGAGTCCAAATTGTCGGATTTCTTTAAAATTCTCAATAATGTCCTTTACTGAATATTGGTCTTGTATCACTTGACGCTCAGAATCAATTTGACCTGAGGAGAGACACACAGCCACCAGAAATAGGAAGGATGCAGCCAAAGTTTTATTTTTCAGTACACTATACATACCACTTTTACTGCAATTAAAAGTCATAGCAGAACAGAGCCTCTGAGAAAAGAGGATGAATTTAGACTCTTTCCACCTACACTTGGCTCAGGTGCTACTTTTCCTAAATGGAAAATGCTTAAGTTAAAAGTATAACTTTCCCTTTTAAACAAAAATACATATTGTCCCAAACAATTTCCTCACACTCTACTAAACACAGACGGGGATGGCTACAGGCTGCAAATCTTTAGGTTCTCCACTGATGCATTAACTAAACAAAAAAGACAACCTTACTTGTTTCAGAAAGCTTTATTAGAATAGGAATCTTTGAAGACAAACACAAAAGATTCTAATATGTTTAGATTTTATAATGTAAACAACTAATTTAATGCATCACTAGCACTACACAATAGTCGCCATCTTGCAACATGAATGCAAGTAAGAAACTGATGTAATCCGTGAGATATTTCAAAATAATTAATTTGAGAATAAAAAAAGAACTTTTATTGTGTAAACTCTCCCTGTTTGCCTTTTTTAAAAGGATCAAAAAACTGCAGCAGTTGAACCTTTGCTAAATGAAGGTAACAAGCAATCATTTGAACTGGCCTCTAAATTAAGAACATGTAATTGCATGAGAAAAGCTATTGGATCAAAAATGTTTTAAGTGTTACTCATCAGGAGAGTTCCACAGAACTCCACAAGAACCAGTTCATTTAAATGAGGGCCAAAAAACTTTCAACTTTTTGCAAATTTTCTCAAGGTAGTTTGACATGTCTGTGTTGTGTAACATTTCCCAGCATGTCAGACTTCTGTGCTGGTATTTTTGTTCCGTAAGGGCAAATCAGGCTCTAAGCATGTTGAGGTCAAGCCAGTATTGGATTCCTCCTTTTCACTACCTCAGCTCCCTATCAAACCCATATCTCCTTGCTTAACTATTTTGCAGCTTAGAAAGTTATACCAAATATTCTTCTCCATTTTTTTTCTTTTTCTATTGTTTTCCTCACAAGGATGGATGTATACATGATGGTTGAAGAAGTTCTCTCACACACTGATCCCTGTTTATTTTTTATTTATTTTGAAAGAGTGATCCCATTTTCTGGCACACTCCAAAATCAAGCCCCAGATCCTGCAGTGATGAACTGAGGCACCCTGTGAAGCCCCACTCACATGAACAAAGCTTCATGTAGGTCCAGCTGTCCCACTAAATGAATGACAGTGTATTATTATACCACTTTACATCGATGATAATGGGGTATTGAATCACATATAACAACATAGAAATCTCCTCATTTCATAATTTCATACAGCATGCTGTGCTAGAAAAAAATAAATAAAATTTCCCCAATTTGTTGAAATGATGTTGAAGTATGAAATAGGACTGATTTGTTGAACAGCCCAACATTTTGAAGTAATGCGTGAACAAATTTTTTATGATCTCACAAACCAGACGAAATTTTTAAGTTACTGGGAGGGTCCTTGTATCAGCAATAGGTGTGCTTTTTATGTGACTAGCTGAGGCATGACAGTACAGGGACTTCTACCAGCACACCAACAACCCCGCCTTCAGCACTGGTCTTACTTCACCACACTGCCAATATCACGGATTCAGCAATAAATGTATGCCAAGATGTCCTCTATAAATCCACGCCATGCAACTAGGTTTTACAAATCCTGAAGTAAATGTGAAGCTTTTTTACAGTGATGAGGAAGGGAAGCTTTCATCTTGCCTGTAGGTTATGCTTAGAGGAATTACATAAGGGAGGAAGACTCTGTGGGTGCTGCTGGGGATCACAGTGACTATAGCT
The DNA here is from genome assembly GCF_013377495.2 of Cygnus atratus. Taxonomy (NCBI): domain Eukaryota; kingdom Metazoa; phylum Chordata; class Aves; order Anseriformes; family Anatidae; genus Cygnus; species Cygnus atratus. The sequence goes on from NC_066363.1 coordinate 127,166,877, forward strand.
GAATGTGTCTTACTACCTGGAGTTGCCTTTGTAGCCAGATCTGGCAGCCAAGTGATCCATGTAGCAACTTCCAACCACTTCCAGCACATAACTGGGAGGTTTGGACAATGCCGCCACCAGCTGGATATGTACCGGTGGCAGGGATGTGGCAGGTTGAGAGCAAGGTAAGCGTATTCTTCCCTAAAACATAAATACACTGGAACAAGCAGCTTTGCATTGACTAAATCTGCTCCCAAAGCTGGGATAAGTATTTTGCAATTTCAACTGTAAATAGCGCAACAACTTTGGAAACTTTGAAGTTATCTGTTATGCTTTCTTAGCTTTGACCATTTTCAGCTAAAGCAAAAGGGCAAGATTTACCAGATGGCCAATAGGTAGGAACTGGACTGTGGAAAATCATGGCTTAAGGTTCTTTGATTTGCAGGAAAATCCCAATCATTCTCAATTTTCAGAGCAGTGCCCTAGCCACTCTCCTGTGGGGTATTACAAGATGAGGATGCCCAAACACTTCTGCTCATGTGGATGTGCTGAGCACTCTGTTTAATAGGTGAATGAAAGAAAATGACCACTCCATGGTTATTGCTTCATGTTCCTGTTTCTACGCAGCTGTACTGCTCTGTAGCATGAGGCGGTGACAGGGACAGAATAAAATTTACATCTTCTGCACCTTGTGTGTGTACCTGAACGACTGAGCTGGTGGGCAAAATAATTCATCATCTTTCCCACCAGTTTTGTGAATCCTAGCCATTTTCCTAGTTTCACAACAAAAGCCCAAGTAAAAAAATGAATTATTTTTTTTGGCTAGGACCACTTTTTTCTTTATTTTGGACCAATTTGAACTGTTTTTTTGAGGGGGATGAAGGATGAGACAGGAGATTTTGGACTGTAAAATCAATTATTTGTACAGCCATACGGATCTGTGGAAAACTAGGTCTCACAGTCTCTCTAATGATGGGAAAGAGAAAGAATGAATATAAAGAAATACATATGAAATTTAAAGTTTAACTTAGGAGTTCACTGTTTTGGTTTTGTTTGATACCTCCATTTTAGTGTTTATTATCTCAACTACTGGATTCTTGAGAGACTAAATTACTTGTAAGCACTCTTATGTCTAGCATATGTGAAGGATCTTGCTGGAATGAAGCATTGGAACAGAGGCTGTCTGCACTGTCTGTAAAGCTACAGAATGAAGAACATGAGCATGCATGGAGCTTGTGGGGATGCAGTAATTCCTGTATTAAATGAGTGTATCACACATTTGATGCTTGGAAGAGAGAATTGGTTGGTGGCTCCTTCCTTTTGGTCTCAAACAGGTGAATGTCCTCACTCAGTGATTTGAAAAATTCAGCGTTACAAAACATCTGCACGTGAAATAGTTTGGGGGACAAGAGAGGGACTCAGACACTATGTTTGAGTAGTTCCAGGAAAGAATATAAACACCTCCTTTTTCCCTGGATATGTCTGACACTTTCTCTAATCAGGGCAGCAATGGCAACAGTAGAAAAAAGGTAAGTGAAATCATTTTCCCAGGTAAGCCACTAGTGATCAAGCTAGGGAAAATCTTCCACTCTTTCTCGATGAGGTATTTCTGCTTAAGAACACAAAAAACATTCAAGGAAGCAAGCAGGAAGTTGTTGCACAATGGATGTCTAGGAACTGAGTTTAATCTTGGTGCTCCTAAACATAACTCCACAACTTCCTCATTCTCAGCAGAGATCCAGACCTTTCTTTCATGTACCGATTTGTATCACAAGAGGCATAGCCAAGACAGTATCTTTAGAACTGAACTTTAAGTGGGACAGGAGCTTGCCACAATCTGCACCAAATCATGCATGAATACTTTCATGCTCTTCCCAATACTTGGCTATTCCTTTGTTCTTCTGGAAATCCTACCTCTGCCCGGAATATACACGAGTTTGTCTAAAAGATTGAGAAAAGTGCTTCAGGACTACAAACAAGGGCCAAACTACATGCAGATGAGCGCTTAAGCTTTGTAGACACAACAGATGATGGGAGTTTGCTATGGGAATGTGGTTTGCTATGGGACTGAAGGGAGTTATCTGTTTTGTTGTTCCACTGCTTGGCTATCCCCTTGCAATTATTTATAAAACCCAACCTCCTTCATTTCCCTTCAAGTCTGTTGTCTGAAGATTTATTATGAGATCCCGGCCTCTCTGAAATGAAAGGGTGTAGGATGTCAAATTTAGTTTCAACCTGCACTATGTAGATCCAGAGGTTGTACGATGACTATGCAAACAAAAAACTATGAAACTTCATTTGTACTACTTGAATGCATAATGCCAGTCATGTTATTTCTAGAGGAGTGAGAAAACTAGGTGGCAAACACAATTTTGGCAAAAGGACAATTCTTCAGATGCAACATGTGCAAATCATTATTTTGTCTTGTAGACCTGTTAAGGAAATGTATGTTGAATTGCCAATTATGTAATTAGTGTGTTAAGCAACTTCATTGAATTACAAGTGATTAAATGCATATCAACAAACAGACATGGTATTACTTTGATGAGTGTGCAGAACGTAACTGGCAAGTACAGGGTGGGCAATAAAGTGTATATTTTCCTAATACCATTTTTTGTCTAAAATGGAGGTGCCTATAAAACAGGCAACCAGGTTTTGACTGAGTGTTCACTTTAATTCAGAAGGTTTAAAAGACTTTACCAGACCAAGAAGCTGAAATGAACATAGCTATTAGTCTGAAAATGCTGTACATCAGAGGTCAAGATGAAAGATCTAGATCCTTGTCACTTCCAACTGCAAGACAAGCTACTAGAGGAGTCTGTTTTCCCTTCATTTTGGGTTCCATCTCTGTCACTGACTTTTGTCTAGTGGGTGTCTGTCTATCCATTTTTAACTGCTGAGTAGGAGAAGAACCTACCTCTGTTGTCTTCCCTCTGGTTGTTTCTGCCAGGGAAAAAGCTGTTAGATTTCTTGATGCTGCAAGTGGGCTGAATCTCCTGCTGCAGTGTGACGAGGCAGAAATCTAACTGACACTTTTAGCTTTTCCAAGCTTCTCTAATGCCTTTTCCTTTTAATCTCCTTGCCTTCCCTAACAGCAATAGCAGCAGCAAGAAAATTCAAGATTTTTACATTTCACCATTGGTCAGATAAGCCTAAAGTAACAGTAAACCAAACCAAGCCAGAAACACATTACAAAAGATAGCAAACAGCTGGCCTGTGGTCCACGGAAGGTTGGCTCATTGACTGTTGCTAACGCCTTTCTTCTCATTTCCACATGTTACACTGCACTGAAAGCCTGGTAAGGTATTTTAATAGAAGCAACTACTAAGGGTTCAGTTCTAAAACAGCTAAACTTCTCTAGGTCAGGGCTGCTACGATCCTGCTCTTCCTCTTTCTGTGTGCATTTCTGTTCTCTTCTTTATGTTAGATCACGCTACTGCACAGAGAACAGGTTTAAGGGTGCTGAACAAGCCAAAGGTTTCTACAATAGAATCACTTTTTTGTAGAGTTATTTTTTGTCTTATCCTCATCAAGTGACATTTTACAAGAGTAAACTGATCTAACAGCTTGCTGCTGTGAATGGGGGATGCCCACTTGTCTTCTCTAGCCTGTCCTGCTGACTCCCTGAGTTTGGCTCTGGTACTCATCTCACCCCCAGTGGGACAGTTGAACTCACTCAGTAGGCTAAAAACTGGAGCTACTTTCTCCCTGCTCCGTGGTTTAGGAAGCAGAAGAGCCAATAACTGGGGTTGGAGACAAAGTCAATGGGAGGATGTGGAGTCTCCCTCCTTGATGATCTTCAAAAGCCTCCTGCACAGGGTTCTGGACAACTTGCTGTGCATGTCCCTGCCTGAGCAGGGGGGCCAGGCCTGATGACCTCCAGAGGTCCCTGCCAACTTCAGCCATTCTATGATCCTGTGAACCTTACTACTCTTGTGAAACCTCACCTAGAGTTGTCACAGAGATATTTCATGATAATTTATTTATTTTTTTTTTAGCAGAGAAGGAAACAGCCCCTCAAATCCAGGCAGTTGTCATCGTTTACATGACAAGCATCTAAGACACCCACAGACCGCAACAGTAGCATTTTATATCCTGCTGACATTACCGTGTAAACAAACATACATACAGAGAGCAGTGAAAAACCATATTCTGCATCTTCAGTAAGAGGCAGTCACATTAGGAAGCTGCTTAAGAAGCCCCAAATGAGAGCACTGAAAGGGTCTGGCTGGAAGACAGCAGTGCCTTGGTTTACATTTTGTTCCCATTTGGCAGTTAATTAGTAGCTCACTTTTTGAAAATAAAAGATTACACATTCTGAACAAATACAAGTGTTTGATCTTGGGCTCATCAAGGAAAACTTAAGCAGCTGCCAGGGAAAAGCAAATGTTCTGTCACGTACATCCAGACTGAGTTAATGTGAAACAGAAAATGAAGACTATGGAGAGAGCGTACCAACGCTTCCATACAGACGTGGGGAGCGCAGCAGACAAGGGAAAAAGTATGAAATAGCAAACAACCTAGTGAGCCTAACCAAAACCTGCTGGGATGAATCCTGACTGCAAAGTCAACATTAAGAGGTGCAAGCTTCCCGATGCAAAAGGAGGAGAGTGAAGCTCAGTGCTATATATCAAAAGCAGTTTATATTTCTGTCACAAGTGAACTGTCTCTTTCACAGCTCCAGGCACTTATCTATGGCCATGCCTGACCCACCCTGAAGGTTACAGAGTTGTCAAGGAAAAGGCAGCAGCCAGCCAGATCACACCAGCAGGAGAAGGAGCCTTAGTTGCATGAGATGTTTTTACAAGATCAGGTAGGAGTCCTGGTACTGAAGGGGTTGTGAAAGAACCACCGAGCTTTCGAAAAATGGCTAGAAGGTTTTTATTCAGTCAAATTAAACTTTTCTCATTTTATTGGAGAAACCACCTCAAAGAGATGAGAACTGAACTGACAATAAATAAAGCAGTAATGAGTTGACAAGTGAAACACATAATACCAGTCAAAAGAAAAAATGCATGTATTTTTTAAAGAAAATCCTAACATTTTCTCTTTTATATATATATATATGTCCCATACTAAAATGTTTACTGTGAAGTAAATCTGAACATCTATAAAATACTAATTTCACCCTAGAATGAAATCAATTTTAAGCAGGATTTAATGTAGTATTCAGTAAAGAATCTGTTATTTTTATTTTTATTTTCTGATACGGGAAGGCATTTTAACAAAAATCTCAGTTTATTCATCTTCTTTGGTTACAGCATTAGACAAATTCTCATCCACTGTTTACTCACTGACTGCACCACTTTTGTTTTTCTCACAGTTAGTGACTCCAGCTGACATAAATCCCCTAGATGATGTCTTTCTAAGCCTGCTCTACGCGCTCAGAACATAACAAATACAGAGATGTGGACCTTTATATGTATTAAGTATTTGCTCTTACGACAAGGTATAAGAACTTTAGCTTGTAAGTTTTGATGCCACAAACCTGCCACCCATCTCCAAAGTCTTTTGTCCCTAGAGAACTACTTCCTCCTCATCAGGAGCTGCTCACCTCTGGACATCACCCTAAGCCCTTAATCTTGCCCAGGAACACCTGTTTGCAGGCCAACAGTGATGATTTGCTACATAACACGTTTTGGTTTGTTTGCAACTGCTGTCTTTCAAACTTCTCATTAGTGGTTTCTGAAACTGTTCAGTGCAGCATCTTCCTTTCAGTATAGCCCCTCCCTGCTGTGCTCTCTCTCTTCAGTAGGTCTTCCACTCCTACAATTTCTGCCCCCGCTTATTTTTTTTCCAGCTATTTTTATACTTGAAAATAAAAGTGATAATAGTGGTAGACTATATATAACATTACAAAATTGTTATCTGTCCTAGAAAATAAAACTGTTCTATTTTATACATTGCAATGTGTAGGAGAGTTCTGAAAACATGATCTAACATACCACACATATAATGGATAGGATAAGAAAGCAGAGACTCAGATATGAGCATAAAAGATTCATTTTGATTCCATTAACAACACTTGCTATGGAGACTACTGGGTGAAATGAGTTCTGGGTGAAGTCAGTGACAAATAGGCATTATTGGCAACTCCAGAAAACATAGAATCATAGAATGGTTTGGAAGGGATCTGAAAGATCCCCTAGCTCCAACCCCCTGCCATGGGCAGGGACACCTCCCAGTGGACCAGGTTGCTCAAAGCCCCATCCAGCCTGGCCTTGAACACTTCCAGGGATGGGGCATCCACAGCTTCTCTGGGTAACCTGTTCTAGTTAACCTGTTCCTAATCTAAATCTCTCCTCTTTTAGCCATTCCCCCTTTGTTCTATCACTACACCCCCTGACACAGAGTCCCTCCCCAGCTTTCCTGCAGGCCCCCTTTAGGCACTGGAAGGCCGCTGTAAGGTCTCCCCAGAGCCTTCTCTTCTCCAGGCTGCACAACCCCAACTCCCTCAGCCTGTCTTCACAGTAGAGGTGCTCCAGCACCTTGGTCATCTTCTCAGCCCTCCCAATACTTCCATGTCCTTCTTGTGCTGGGGATCCCAGAGCTGAACGCAGGGCTCCAGGAGGGGTCTCATGAGAGCAGAGTAGAGGGGGAGAACCACCTCCCTCTACCTTCCGGACACACTTCTTTTGATGCAGACTTTAAACCTTCCAAAATTATCAAACAATATTAAAATAATAAGACTTTAATAAAATACTCTGGTGTTTGAGCTTTCTTTTGAAATCTACATAGTGAACTGGTAACCCCTCAATGAACATCAAGTTATTGGGGGTTAAAATTTGAGTTGTAAAGGCAGAGTATTCTATGTCAAGCATTCAAAATCTCAGGATGGGCTTAATCTGTTTTTCCCTATCACCAGGACTGACCTTAAAATAATTTTATTTTTAAATGAATTTTCATGCTTTCAATTTGTCTCCTTCTCTACAAGCCTTAAGAATGCACACAAAATTTTCTTCACTGCTATGAGAACCACAGGGTATTTACACCCCTGAAGTTCTACAGTCTCTTAGAGCTGGAACATTCATAAAAAACCACCGACCATTATACAGTCACAAAAGATGGTAACATTGCAAGTTTCCAAAATATATATGATGACGTGAAAGCCGTGTTTGACACTATTTTTTTCAAGATGAAGTAGAAACATTTTTGACTTAAACTATGTTAAATTTAACTTCTTGTATTTCACAGAATATCAAATTTAATCTAGATACTATTATAATGAGTCCTGTAATTCATACTGAGTAAATAACATCTCTAGCAACTTCATGGTATTGACTACAAGTGGTGACTATTTTAACTAAAACCAGCTTTTTAACTAAAAACTAAAATTAGCTTGAGTTCTAGTGAAAAAAATAAAGAACAGTGGCCATTAAGGAAAGAGAAGTTCAGAAGGATGCTGTCAGGTACTGGGAAATCAAATAGAAGAAGAAATAATTCATGAAGAAAATAAAATCTAAAAATCATTAAATTTCTACTGAGGAAGTTGGCAAACCTGAATGCAAAACCCAACAAAACATGTGGCAGGCTAGACTGCAGTAATAAATACTATAGACATGTTTCTCTCTTTTTACTGTTTGACAAAGGAAAGATGAAAGTCAAAGGAATAGCTTAGAAAATACTGCTTCATAACCAAATGAGTCATACCTTGCCATTCAGACATTTGGAATAGACACTAATTAGTGTACCAATATGAAATGTTTATTTTAATCTGCAATTGCTCAAATGGATGAAGCATTTGAAAAAAATTACACCTATTAAAATCAGAATCAAAGCCAATCTAAAGAATCAAAAGATGAATTTCCCACAGTATACAGGAAAAGACAAAATGACTTGGAAAAATTCTCTGTTGAGACTTATTATATTTGAAAAAGCAAGATAATATACTAATATAGGATTGCAACCACACTGGTATCTATTGGGTAACAAATCTCCCACTAGATGTGAATAGTGATAGAGATTCCTATACTACAAAAGATAAGTCCAATCTAAAAGGTAGACTATAGTGCCAACAGAAGCCTGATTTTATTTTATTTTTTAAATCAAGGTATTTGGTCAGTTGTAGTCCTTCTGCCACAACACGGTGATAATTCTGGTGTATAGCTGTTTTATTAGATGCACTCACACAACAGATTCTACCACTTTCCCACAGAGACACTATTCCAGAGTCTTAGCCAGCCAGTCTATCCCTTAAAAACAAACAACCCCCCAAAAATCACCACCAGAATTTATAGAATTTATATTTTAGAATGAACACAAGAAAAATTATCTTCATAAGCACAGAGGTAGACAAATCCTGAAGTCAGACTATGTCAGGCCTCATAGCTGACACAAATCAGCACACCTCCACTGAAATTAGAGGTGTCCAGGTGACTAGCCTGTCATATTTACTATACAGTACAAAAGAGATGATGTGGAATTAACAGGTGACTTAAAGAAGAGTTTCCAGTTTTACAGCACTATATGGCTACCCTGCATTTATTCCATTTGAAACTTTAAAATGAGGACAATTCAGCTTAGCAAAGGTACAGCAGTTCTGCTTTCTATTTTTGTAAGAATAAGAGTATCATATAAACCTGCCTCAAGGGAAGTTGTAGAAAAAAAAAAGAAAAAAAAAAGAAAAATCATACTAAATCACACAGAAAGAATAAAGGAAAGGGATTTTTTTTTCATCAGTCCTTTAAGAGGTCTAATTTCATCATTAATTAATTCCAGTACCTGAAAAACACTTGATGTACTTTGTTTGCTAATAATTCATTTTTCTATATTTATTTAGCTGATGACAAGTAATGCTTCAACGTAGTCCTGCCATTCCTCTTATCAAACATAAACAGTCAGTAGCATCCTTCTTCCCCTAAAAGTGGAATGCGTTTCATGTTTAGAAAGGGGACAAGCAGAACTTTGTGTCTGCTGACCTCTATGTGGATCTGTTTTGTGACCAAAGGGTTGCCAGTTGACTTTTAGATGATTATTTTCTTCTGTTCCCAGCTCAGATTAAATCTTTGCACAAGTACTGTGGGTTCAGTAATGCAACAACCACCCCATCATGCAATGATAAAACATTTTTCTCTCCTTTTTAAGAACTGTGTGGAAAATTACATAACTAAAAGAAAGGATGAAGGAACATTATTTAAACAGCAGGCTGAAGAAAGATTAGGAAATTCTAGCTTCAGAATGGCCCAAACAGACTTAATGCTACTCATTTGTGTACAAGCCATGCTATAATCTTTAGCTACATGTTTTTATGCAATTTATTTCCTCCCAGATGAATGTCCTGTTTGGAGCACTGAATGGGTACACCTGGGATCAAACTAATGCTGCAAAAAATCTGGAATTTCCTAATTTCTAGGTGCTTGACTTCGCAGGCTCAGTAACACTTTTTCTTTTAGACTTCTTAAATATATAATTATTTAGATGGCTTAAATGTGCTTTTTGCTTACAAAGTCTTTTTCTGTTTACATATCATGCTCTAGCCTAAATAAATGCCAAGACAAAGGCCAAGCTGGCTGGTAGCCCAGAATGTAGTTGTTACCAAATTGACAGGGACCACCTTATATTCGTGGAAATGTCTAAATATTGTATTTGAGATATAAGTAAATTTTAAAAGGTGATCTTTACTGAAAGAAAAACTGAGCAGCTTTAGGACAGTGTAAACAAGTTGCTGGATGAAATGAGGATTGAGTGGAATACGTCTGTTGAAGTTGTCTGACTTACCCCAGCTCTCCATTACTGTAAAACACCAAACATTAAGGACAGGAAGTATCCTCATGTTACCATGTAAATAACTAATGGGCTTAGTTTATGTTAACAACTAACTTAGAATCTTCTAATATAAGAAGAGGAAAAAGAAAAGAAAAGAAAACAAAACAAAACAAAAAATCAACCTAAAATATGGGTGGGTGTCTGAACTTTTTTCCCAAAGATAACTAATTCTGATAAATCTTAAGGTGACTTTTCCTTTTTCCTTAGAGAATCTTACATAGAGTAAGATTTAATCAGACTAAAGACAGAGTCTGATTAAATGTATAGCAAATGTGAGCGTAGTACAATGTAAAGATAGCCCGCAAAAGTAAATAAAAATGCTATTTTTTCCAATCTACTGAAGATCTGAGAGGTGCAAGGCTTGGTTTAAAGTTTTCTACTACTTGACTACTTATTTCCTTTTTGCTTTGAAAACTTGTGGAGTATCAGTGTCTTGCCTTGTTGTTACACATAAGAGTGTTGGAGGACAAAAGGCTAGAATGGAAGTCCCCCTCAGTTTCCATCTGAAGCAGCAGGGTGATGAGTGATTTTCTCTTTTTTTTCTCCTGGCTATTCGCCAGAAGCTTGATTTAAGCATTTTAAGAATAGCCAAACAAAATGTGAGTTTTAGACAGCCTGACTGAAAATCCCCTTTCCCTCTGAAATGCCAGTTTCTTGTGACAGGCGATGGCTAGAAATGGTGGCTTCACCTCTCTGTTCTTCCAGCTACCCATAATCTTCCAGCAAAAATAGGATAGACAAGACCTGATACATATATAAAATTAAACAAAACTTTTGCAGAAACCCTACATCTGACTTTAAAACCAAAGCAAGATCTTCAGGCTTTCCTAATATGTCTTAAAAATCTGTAAAAGGCAACATAGTTTTGTCTCCTTTTTGGGTCACTCTTTAGAGATTCAGGATTTCACTATGGAGAGATAGGCAAATCCCATCGACAAGAACATGCCATATGAAAAACACAAGATGTGTCTAAATTTAAAATTTAGTAATGCTGACATTCTGGCCTTACTAGATATTAATAAAATCACAGCAGTGTGGGTGAAGGTATTATACCTGGTCATGGCTGGCTTCAATGGAGCTTCCGATACCTTGGAAAGTCATCTGCACAGGAGACAGTGTCAAACAGGTCATACACTCTTTGCCATTTTGTCTATCACTGTAGTGTACCTATAACAGAATAACATACGTAATCTGCTAAACACCAGGTTTGTACAAGGGAGTCATGCTAAAATACTGTCCCTTTTCAACAAATTTGTAAGAAGAATTCCAAACATTTACATTGAATTCATCTTTAATATAAAACAAGGAGTGTGTAAAATATTCTAGATAGCCACATACTATACTGGGGCCAAATTTTCTGTGAGTTGTCTGTTGCATAATTTTTGTGCTATGTTCTCCAGTTCCTAGGACCCTTTAGACTGAATGCGAGATGTTATATCTACACAATTACAAGAACCTAGTTTCAAGTTATAGTTTCTAACCTAGATGTCAAAAAGTTTTAACAGTATTTTGTAGCTTAGATATAAAACATCCATGTAAGTCATTATACCTCCAAAAACCTGGCAACAACAGTTTTAAGTTTTCAGTTGAAATGCCGTTTCTACTAAAATTCACTAACCTTCTCGACATGGCTAAACAAGATTGTATATTTTAATTTGATTTTCTAATTAAATCAAAATGACAGATAGTGTGTGAAGAATTCACTTTCTTTCTGAATTATCTACGCTATCTTTTTCTAAGATTAACTCATTCTTTACTAATGTCAAGATGTGCATGTTAAACCTGACTCTTGCATGAAATACAGAGGAAGACATTGCTTCTACTTGAATTATTTTCCTTGTCTTCAGGCCCCCTTCAGATAGTTCTTAAATCCCCTAGAGAAAGTATGGATTTTACTATGTTGAGACAAAAATTAAGTTAAATGTTGCCAGTGTTTCATTATTAAGAACAGGTTGCCACTCATGCTGAATTGTTGAAATATTACAATCTGCTACGTAGCTCCTGGCTTCTAGACAGGCAGATCAAGCACTTTGTTCTACAGGAGAGGTGGAATTTGGTTTATGGTGGTAATTTACATTGGCTATGTGACCCCTGTCAGAAATGGAAAGAGAGATCAACTCTGCTGGAAACAGACCTTTTATGTTAGTATCTATTTACAGCTGTATAGATCTCAGGCAAAGGTTATATGATAAAGCCTCATCTTTATACTTAGGCTATAAAATTAAGTATTATTATTTCTGAAGACAACTAGGAACCATATTAGAGTTGTTCCTGTGGAACTGATTTAGCAACATATATGACACTTAATTGTATACAGTGTGTACTATATAGACTGTGCCTAAATCTTCTCTGTCACAGGTGCAAATTGGGGATACTTCAGGTGAAGCAAAACCACTGCAAGGCTGGTTGAGTGAGAGGAAAACCAAGTCATTGCTATATTGCAGAATTAATTTACTGACAACACATAAAAAGCAGTTTAGCTGTGGCCAAAAGTTAAGACACAGAATGCAAAATGCATGTAGTGCATATAGAAATATTGATTTCACTCAGTCCTTGTTAAAGCTTTCTGGATTATCCCTGTCCCTCCTCCTCTCTCAACCCCCACAATATGTGCCTACTAAATTGCCTGTGGCTCTCTGCCAGAAAAGCCATACTACTTACTTAGAAACCACAAGAGGCCCCTTCACATATACAATGGTTTAACTTTGATTAATCGAAAGAGGTATGAAGGTATGAAATTTGGCTTGCAAATATAAACTGAAGTTCTTTAAATGTCAAGGACTACTGTTATGACAAGAACTTATCAAGACTCCACAAGTACAGTATCTAGTTGCAAGCTAGATATTCTGCCGAGTATGTGTTGTGGGAATGCAATGTGGAGAAATGGGGCAGAAAAACTCACAGGGATGGTTCTGTCCTGCAAATGTGATGTTAGCAAAAGGGGCAAAATCTGGTGACCTAGAAAAGTGCATGCTGTAGAGTGCATATGGAGAAATGGGAAAATGGAACTTTCTGAACTGCACAGCATGTGGGAGGCTTACTTTTAATAAGAATAATATGAATAAAGTTACAGTTCACTAATGTTCACTGGAACAAAGCACGGTTAACCAGCTGAAAGAACAAGAGATATTCAGAGGAAATAGTGTAACTACTGCATAACATTATCATCTGCAAAAGCATATTCGATCCACAACCTCTTTTGAGTCCCATGTTGAAACTGCAATAAATCCAAAATTTTGGTATCTTTCTAGGCTTAACTTTCCTGAAATAATTTCCTGATGTATTTTTGGCCTCATCTTAATAGATCTAGGCCATTACTTCATAATTTCTTAGGCAATAGTCCTCTAATTATCTCTTGTTCTGCTGAAGCTCTTCCGTTTAAACAAAATAAACATTTCCTATGTTAATTACATAAAATAGTGATATACATACAAAAGACTGGACTTTGAATGGGGAACAAAATAAAATTTTGTCCTTTCATGAAATCTCTCTAGTATACAGATTTATATAGTCAACAAAACACTCAGATTTCGTCTACATTTTGGCATGTTTATGAATAATTTCCCAGTTTGGGGAAGTTTCCCGTCTTGTTATTTATCAGTCCAGCCACTACATTTTTAAACCTTGTTTTATTTCTCTTTTTTTTTTTTTCTTCAAATGTGATCTACGATTTAAAGTTTGAAGGTTTTTTTGTCAATGTGTGTGGGTATTTATTTTTTTGACCAGAATAGGCATTCTGAAATAGATGGTAGTAGTGGAATAGTTATCAAATAGTCTGAATGGTAGCAGATGCTTCTACGTTTTCAGCCAGCACTATGTTGTAAATGTTTCAGCTTCCATGTCTGTGCTATTACAACTAAGCATGCGAGGAACCTGAATGTCTATAAAACTGCTTTAAGAATATCATTATCATCTGAGGCAGGGAAACACGAAGGCATAGCAAATACTTCCTTCAGTATCCACAATCAAGGAGCGGCAACTGAAGGCTGGCCAAGTACTCCAAGCGTGCTTACACGGCCGTTACTAAGATTAACAACCACAGTAGTACTTCTCTTATTTAAGTTACTAAGTGCCAAGTGCCTGCAGTTTAAGAGTTGTGAGTGCTCAGCTCCAGCTCTCCCTCACAGCCCCTCTGCCAGGCAGGTGAGGACAGCGGTGGACAGGCTCCTCCAAGCTCACCCGGCGTTGGCAGCGCGGGGCCTACAGCCCAGGACGAAGGGCTCGGGCCTAACCGTGACCGCTCATTTTCCCTTTCCCTATGTTATGTAGGTAAAAATAAAAGAGTTACAAGAATAATTACCATCTACGTCCTAATTTTCAGGCTTCAATTTTTTGTTTTTAAGGGACTTCCATAAATTAGCTCAGTGCATTTTAAGGATTAAACAGCAATGAAATTTCACTCATTAAAGTTCATAATGTTTTATTGGGATAACATATAAGCAGAGATTTTTTTTTAATAGAACAGCATTACAATTTGGTTAGAAAATAATGGCCAACATACTGATGTCTGCAGTAAGGGTTGTGCAAGTTTCTGAGTAAAATTCAAGAATCCAGCCTCAGCCTGTTACGAGGGATTTACATGGTTCAGAGGTATGTCTACACAGCACCAAGCAGCGCCACAACAAGATCCTGGCAATAACTCTAAATGAGCCTGCCCATTTACTGGGAAAAGCATACGGCACTGCTCGCTTTTCTCCTGGGTAACTGCACACCGCTAGTATCTGAGATAAATCATGTATAACCCACTCAGGAATCCCTAACACAGCACTCCATTGTTCTGTGGAGACAGGGCACAAAACCGCTGCGTATAAAACGCAAAGTGCATCCCAGGCATCGAAACAATGAAATAGATCTTAGATGACTTTTTTTCCACAAGCACATGCCGTGGACTTACTCATACGTGTATGTTTTTATGTTCGATATTCTCAGGAGATGCAACTGTATATCCTTTAAAGAGATTACTTCAGTCAGGAACGAGCTGTATGGCATGAGTACGTATGCAGGGGTACTACTAACTGGTGTATGCATATAGAAATGTATGTGAAGATCTGAAGACATTTTACAACTATGTTGAAATTTGGCCCTTGTTTTTAATATTTTAAATTACTGTAGAGATGGAAATATTTTAAAATATGTTTATAGCTTTGCATAAAGAAAGATATAAAATGAATGTTTACAATGTCACATCTGAATGTGGAATGGCATAGCCAAAATTCTCAACCATATAAATTATTTTATAAAAGAAAACTAAATTGTACTGTATAAAACTGCTGTACAAATTAGTTAAGGCTACTTCTACCATAACACTGCTCCCAAAGTAGGAAACTTTCCTTTTGTACTTATATATATATCCATGTCTCTCAAATCTAGCTTTACTATGATATCATTCAGTATGTGTAAGTGTTCTGATAGAAACTGCAAAAATATTGCAGGATTTGTCTAGCAACAAACTAGTTTGAAACACTGGATCAATATGCAATTTCAGATAACGCCCAGAGTTAATCTGCATAAATTATTCTGTAAATACATTTGCTGTCCTGGTCTAAGTGGGCATTTCTGAATTTGAGCATCTAACCTTTTGCATGAACAAGGACTTTTTTTTTTCTGACTCACAACCAAGGAAGGTGAGAGACTGGCTACAGTACTACATGATAGTTAAGCTCAACTGCAATATACTACACTACTGTTAGAAACGAGCTAACTGTGCATTAACAGGAGACTGAAGGGAGACAAAATAAAGGCTACTATTTTCACACACTGCTGCTTAGATGTTCACAGTTTGAAACACAACTTCTGTCTAGCCAAACACTTTCTTTCTTGAACATTTATTAACTTAAAAAAAATAATATGAATTACCAAAAGAAAGAAGTCATCTGTGACACTGGAGTTCATGTTTCCAAACCAAAAACTACTCCGAGTCAAAGCATCAGCAGGAGTCTTAGAATGCTAGACAGAAATAAACTAGGTAATAAAATGCCATTATGTTCAGCAACGCACAAATCTTCTGGATTGACAAGCTGGGACTATTTTGTTAGAACAAAGGATGGTATTCCTTTAAATCTGCCCCTTAAAGTGAAAGCACTAAATTTACTCCTGACTTTACAGAAAAATTTCAAAGATTTTACACAGGTTGCTCTGGATTTACAGCTATGAACAAACTAGAATGAACTATAAAATCAGATGCTAAAATAGTAATCCTGACTTGGACAACAGCCTCATGGAAAATTTTTGTTCCTTTAGCTTCCTGGTGGAACACTTATCTTTGCCATATTGATCTTTTAGCTTACTCTCTCTGTTACTCATCTACTGGTAGTCGTGTGACCTCATAAAAAAAAATTAAACAAACCTGTTTGTGGTCAAACTATTTCATGCATATTTATCAGTGAAGAAATACTCTTGGTGATAACATAATTTAAATATACTTGTTATTTTCAAACCATTCTTTCAAAGTCAGTTAAGAAGCTTACAGAATACAGTATTCTAGTACTTAAATGTGTGAATCCTTATATTACCCTCAGAGCTTTCCTAACAAACAACAGGTTAGTCTCTTCACAAAATAATAGGTTAGTCTCTTCAGACACAGAGTACCACGACAGAGACTCAGAATATCATTTTGCTTTCTTACTATCTGCTTTACAATCCCATATATTTTATTTGTGAGAGCACAACAGAAGAGGAATACAGTAACAACAAAATAAAATTAGGGGAAAACCTCACTGCATGAACAAAGTCTTTCAGGAAATGTTGAAGCATAGATATATATATATATATGAAAGGAAAAACAAAACAAAACAAAAAGACAGAGATGAAAAAAAAATTTGTCCCAGATGAAAAAATCAGACATAAAATAAAATAATAAAAAAAAAAATCAGAAAAAAGCATTGAATCAAACTGTTTCCTGCAATGCTGGAGTTCCTTGATGTAGTGCGACTACTAAATATAGTATTTTACTAATCTCAGCGGGGAGCTGGCTAACTGCATGCCCGTCAGATGTTTTTAATGGTCACCCCCTGTGGAACAAATCTAAGGAGCGCATGAAAAACACCCACGTTTAAGAAAGACCCCTTGCTAGATCATTAAGGAAAGATAAAGGCCTGTACATTCATATGTGATATATAACACAATCATTGTGTCAAGAAAACATATGTTTGATTAGCGCGCCTCAGGTTCATCAATCGCTGTGTCTGCTTCACAGCAGTGGGCCAGGTCTCCATTGTGGCTACTGCAAGGAAGGGGGAAGACACGCAGTAGCTTGAAGACTGACAGTCCAGCAGTAAATCTTGAGAGATTCGAGCATGCTCTTCTCCTACAGAGCTCGAATACCAGCTGTACCATAGTCTTAAATCTTCACTAAAATACAATCCGAGGTTTTAGACTAAGAAATAAACCATTACTGTACCATAAATAGATAGCAGTAAGCAGACAAAAGACTGTCACAGTTCTCTGCAGTCGTATTTTACATTCCTGACTGTAGTAAGGCAGACACTTGCCATCTATAAAAGCACATGAAGTACAAATAAGACTGAAAAACTTGATACAGTTCCCAAAGAGAATATATAAAATAACTGTTAAATGCAAAATCAGTTTATCTGAGCCAAAAAAGCTTGTACATAATTTATTTTATGTTATTTATATATATTCAGAGCTCCTGTTTTCAGTGGCGCACGGGATCTGGAAAGCTTGGCCATATACTATGCTCAGTCCGGCAAGGGAGACCCAGCTCTGTCCTACCTCTGGATGTGATGTTTGGTTTTAATTAAAAGAAAATTGGCCAACAGCATGGCTGTTGCAGCAGCGTGTGGGATAACCAGTACAGTAAGGTACTTACTGTTTACCTTTTGCCAGTTAAACCTTAACCCAGGTATGCATTTGTATTTGTAAGGCCAGTGTTCCTGCGGAGCACACATGAAACGAGCATTCCTATTTTCAATGGCTAGTATTCAAAAGAGCAGAGAGCTGTTTGTCTGATAGGGAAACTGAAATCACGAGCTAGGACATGGCTTTCTACAAAAAACACTACTATGTTGAAGAGCAGCTTGCTCCTCTGTTCACCTCCTGTAGTCTACAACTAAAATATTTAACACAGCCATAGAAGAGAGTAGTTTAACTGCAATGAGTTAAAAACACTGAACACAATTACTTCCAAAAAAGAATATGAAATACCTCATTAAAAATGAATTATTAGGAAATGAAAACGCTACAAAGTAATATAAGTTACACCTGATTTTTTTTTTTCCCCAGAAACAGCTTATCTGCCCCTGATCCATTCACACATCATTCATAATGGTTCAGATAACTACTGCATGTTCAGGGATAGGAGTTGAGATTAATTTTGTAATTCACAGTCAATGGAAATATGAAAAAACAGCAACTTCAAATGGAGGACTCCTTGGGACCCCTTGTTTTCACTACATGCCCTACAAACGAAGGAGATGAGAGAGCTGCGTTCTGCTAACAGAGCTAATGGAGGAAGAGCTTGGTGCAGAGCACGTGTGGAGGAGCATGTGTCCTGAGTGCCATCCAGAACAGCCGACTAAAACGAGTGAGGAATTTGGTCAGTTTGAAGACAAAAAGTCCTTCACGCCTGAAATAACGCTCTAGCAACAGCATCAGTCAAAATCCGTTTTCGTCAACACTCTCATTACAAAGGTTGCCACCTACCTGAAGAGCTAAGCACACGTTAGCTATACTTTGTTTACAAACTGCATGTGAAAGCCCAAAACGTGACAGTAATGAACAGGGGACGGGGTCACTGTGAAGCCGCAAGTACAAAACCAGCTGCCTGAATCTGCTGCAAAACCTGCCGATAGTATAAACACGGTTTGGGTGCAGGATGTTGATACATGACTTTATGCGGAAAGAATCACCTGCCTTTAATTAGCACAAGAAGCAATCATTCCACTTCTGAAAATCATTCTGCTTCACTGTGCTCTGGATGCTAGAAGGGATGGAACGAGATGACAGCAAAAAAACCTCCTCTGAAAGCCTCATCTGAAAGTCACAGCGAGGGGAGTAAACTGTAACTTGCCTCTTTTATCCTTCTTCACCCTTCCTCGTTACTTTTTAAAGTTTTTTTCTTCAGAGCTGAGTTCCCTTATTACAGTTAAAGCTGAGCCTACCGTGGCTGCACCTTCACCTTGTTGCTGGCTGAAGCTCCCAGTCTTTCACAGTTTTGGCTGTGTCCCAAGCCACGGTCTGCATCTAACTTATCAAGTCACATTAGGATTTGCTTAAAAAGATCTTGGCAGGCAGCAGGGCCTGGTGCATTTAGTGCTGGCTGCAGTATTTTGAGAGCTCCTGATAGTTTGCAAACTTTCTCACACACATAAAGACCCCAAAATCTAGAATTAGTTATGAAAACATAATTTACATACATACATACATACATATATATATATATATATATATTCACGGACTAAGTTATGTGCAGGGACATGTGGGATGACTTCAATTCTTATTTGCAAGATGCTGAGGAGAAAAGCTAAAATGTTACCAAGGTCACACCTTGGACACAGGCCATGCCATTATCTAGCTGTTCCCCATTTACCTTCCTTCCTTATAGAAACTGAAAGAAAAAGCAGCACCTGGACCGTTTCTGGAGGCAAGAAGAGCAAACCTTCAGCAGCAGTTGAATATAGGGCCTTCTTCCTTGTAAGAGGGAGAGAGGTAACGATGGCCAGAGCAGAAGACAGCTAGCTTAGACAGATTTCTGGCCAGAAGCCAGGTATTTGGAGACCTTGTGTCAGAAAATTTACTGTCCCTTGCAGCTAAATTTGCATTTGCTTTTTCTAATTCTGCATGCTCTTAAGTAAGTTCAGAAACATTCTTCCTGCAGCAAACGTTACCTCCTGCAGTATGCCCTCTGAATATTCTCACTTTCCACAACCTGCACCTCTTGCCTTATGCAAACTGATATGGGAACGACGCTTATGGATACTTCTGGCAGAACGACTTCCACTGTTTTTCTTTGTGGTCAAAAGTAGGGTAACATGAGATGGTCTATGGTCAGCAGAAACTTTTCTGAAATAAATGGAAACTAATAAAATCAGTCCTTGAAGATCTACTCTGGGTCACTGGCATCAACTGTGGTGTTGTCTACATTCTCTCTGAAGTTAGTTGATTCAAAAAAAAAAAAAGCAATGAAGTCCAGGTGCTTTGATTTTTACATGAAGCTCTCAAGAACAATTTTTGCTAGCAGCTTGTTCTGTTTTCTCTCTTCCTCTATTTCACATTCCCAACATGTTTTTTTACTTTTGGCTAGTCACGTACAAATTAGGGTTTGGAGACCTCGGAGCCCTTACCTATGTAACACAACCATTTGACTTCAAGGCGAATTTCAGTGTAGTGGGACACCTGCACATTTCTGAGAGCCAAGGAAGGATTCTCAGCTAACAGGTTGCCTGGTGTTGTGCAAATCACAGATGCCACTAAAATCCTCAATAAAATCCTGACTGACCTGTTGCCCTTGCTGGGCGGAAACTTATTTCCCTGTTAATTCCTATCACTGTTAGGACAAAAATAGTGGTTGTCTTGAATAAATGGGTAAGTTTTGTAGCAAAATAACCTGATAAAAGAGCGTAAGTTTTCTCCAGAGCACAAAGACTGTAAGTTCACATGGATGAGAGAGTTCTCCTATTTCCTGATTTCTGCCCAGTTGTACAGAACTGTAAAAAAGCCAGTGAAATTTAGAAAGCTGCACTCATTTTGGCTGGGATGGAGGGAATTTTCTTCATAGCAGACCGTGCGGTGCTGTACTTCAGAACTGTGACCAAAACTGTGTTTTAGCTGTTGCAGAGCAGTGCTTACACTAAGGCAAGGACTGCTCTGCTTCTCGTGCTGCCCTGCCAGCCAGGAGCCTGGGGGTGCACCAGGAGCTGGGAGGGGACACAGCCAGGACAGGTGACCTCAATGACCAAAGGGATGTCCCATACCATATGGCATCATCCTCCGCAATAAAAGCTGGAGGAAAGAAAGAGGAGGGGGGGACATTCAGAGTGATGGTGTCTGTCCTCCTAACTAACCATTACACATGATGAGCCCAGCTTTCCTGGAAATGGCTGAACATCTGCCTGCTGATGGGAATTACTGAATGAATCCCTTGTTTTGCTTTGCTTGCACGTGCAGCTTTGCTTTACCTATCAAGCCGTCTTTACCTCAATCCATGCATTTTCTCACTTTTGCCCTCCTAATTCTCTCCCCATCTTGTAGCAGGGGAGTGAGTGAGTGGCTATATGGGGCTGAACTTAACCCACAACAGTCCTTTTTGGTGCCCAACACAGGGCATAAGTGTTTTAAGATAATGACAGCTTTGAATGGAGTCTGCTAGACTGATTTTGGAGCTGTTTAGCTATTAATTGGCATGCTCCTGTAGTTACCACAACGCTCACACGCCCTATTCTATATTATTACTACTTATCGTCTTACTTGGCTCTATCTGTGAACATTTTGATAACAGATTTGGTCGTGCGCCTGGCTGGCAGATGGCCAGGGCACTGATGCTGTCCGTGCCTGTGTTGTAAGGTCAGAACTCCAGTGTGAACTTGAGTCAGTCACAGCATGGTGCAAGCATGGGTAAGTCCACGCTGGAGCACGTACACCTCTGAAGGGACTGTGGCCCATGGATAAGCTCACACAGGAGCAGTGGGAAGGGGAGGAGTTCACTGCAATGTTAAACCCCATAGCCTGGTCCAAAGGGACCAGGGAGGGAGATTGTAATGGATGTACCTTTAAAATGTTGTAACCCATGATTTGAGTTGTATGTTATAGGAAGTCCTATAGCAGAAACAATTTGAAACAGTGGAGGATGAGCCTCACAAGATGTCATGCAAATGCAGTAGTAACCAGACCTAAGTTGGCTTTAGCATCTAATAATTCCACACAACACATCACCTCTCCTTTCCTGAGTGACTACCGTAACAGGTGGAACCCAAGTCATGGACTAAATGAACTCAATGGAAGTTTTACAGACATTTTACAGGTTTGGCCCATAGACTAAGGATTGTTATCTGTGTATACATCAACGTATGGGAAGGTGGGCAGTTCTTAATGCAGATGTGTTGGATACCATGGGACCTGAGCATGCTGTAAATGATATGGAATAAGGGGTGGAGATTTTACTGGTTTTGGCTGGGGCAGAGTTAATTTTCTTCATAGTAGCTGATATGGTGCCATGTTTTGGATTTGTGACCAAAACAATGCTGAAAATGCACCAATGTTTTAGTTGTTGCTGAGCAGTGTTAACACTAAGTCAAGGACTCTTCTGCTTCTCAGGCTTCCCTATCAATAAGGAGGCTAGGGGTGCACAAGAAGCTGAGAGGGGACACAGCCAGGACAGCTGACCCCAATGACCAAAGGGACATTGCTCATCATATTAAATTATGCTCAGCAGTAGAAACTCAGGAAAAGGTTGGACGTATAGCATTTGTCTTTCCAAATAACCATTACAAGTGATTTCTAAGAAAGCTCTGCTTTCCTTAAACATCTGCCTGACAAGGGGAAGTAGTGATTGAATTCCTGATTTTGCTTTGCTTGTGTGTAGCTTTATCTATTAAACTGTCCTTATCTCAACCCACAAACTTTCTCACTTTTGCCTTTCCAATTCTTTTCCCCACCTTGCAGCAGCAGAATGAGTGAGCAGCTGTGTGGTGCAGAGCTGCCTACCAGGGTTAACCCGCAGTAAATACCTGTATTAACTCAAACATCAGACAATAGTTTGGTAATTGGTAAAAGTGCAAATGTCACATCAGGGAAGAAAAAAAAAAAAGGTATCCAGAGAGACACAAATGAAGATAATGATGACTTTGTCACCTATTTCTACAATAGGTGTTTATAATCCCTGCCAGGAAGAGACAAATACTTCTGCTGAGATTCCAGTACTGGTCACCAAGCATGGCATAGTAAGAACACACAGGAAGATATTACCCCTCTGCAGAAGGCCAGATTTTGATGTTCTCAATGACAACACAGCACAAAATCATTCCATGCATCATTTTACAGGAACCGATCTGACCAACAAGCAAGTACAGTGCCAATCAAGTTGACTAAGACCCTAAGGTACTGGGACAAGAACCAAAAACACAATTCCAAGGCTTGTTTTGCAGCAGCAGGTATTGACAACATATAGCAACACTCTCAAGCTGCTCCAAGGGGTTTCATGAATACTTATATGGATGAAGCACTAATTGCTTTAACAGCCTTACTTCATTTTTTAAAATCCTATTTTGTCCTGGTTTTTGGAGATATGATTATCTTCAAAGAAGCATTTATATAAAATCAGTTTGCCGACATAGCCTGCAAATCTGTTTTACATTAATCATGCCAGAAAGACAGATATTATAATTTCAAAAGCATCCTTTAACTATTGCTTGTATTTCTCAATTTGAACTAGCCGTGAGACTTTTGTACTCACTCATACCAGACCATTTGCTTTGACTCCAGTTCCAAGCTGACAGTGGCCACAAACCTTTCTACAACGACAGGCTCAAGGACAGAACAGGATCATCTGGGTTTACATTCAAGTTTTTAGAACTTGCTATACTCTTCATGAATGGCTTTAGGGGGATGCTTTCTAAAATATACATTTTCTTTCATCTGCAGGGAACTTTGTACTTTCTCTGATAACCAACTAACACTATAATCACAATTATATTCATTTTAATAGGTTGAATACATTGAATCCTCCCCCCCAAAGCACAGTACATTTTACTTTTTTTTTTTTTTTCCTAAGAACTGATCTGGGAGAGCCTCTGAGGAAAATCATGTCAGCATTCACAACTCACTGAAGGTAAGCTTTTGTTTTATTCCAGTTTACCACGGTTCAGCCTCATTTCACCCCTAAATATATGATCACTTGAACAAAATCACCTCAAAATGATTTAACTTCTAGCTATAACTTGTGCAGAGTAAGCTCAGTAGATAACTACTGAGGAAGAGTGGAGATGAATGGCACAGTGTGTGTGGGGGTCACCTTGTGTAAAGCAGTGAGCCAGGAGAAAGGCTGAAAGAAGCAAAGAGAAGTAGCTGCTTTCTAACCCAAGAAGAATGGCAATGAGGGCATGGTTTAGTGATGGGTCTTGGTAGGTCAGGTTGACGGTTGTGCTTGGTGATCTTGAAGGTCCTTTCCAACTTAGATGATTCTATTAAAATGAAAACAACAACAAAAATGAAGATCATTGTGTTGAAAAACTAAGACAGGACATTCAGGATGGGAAGATACTCTACTCTCCATCAGACACAGAGACAGGAAATGCCCACTGATTTTCTGGGAAACCATGAAACTTCATTCCAATGTGCTGCTTCAAGGGCCTCCGTGGGCTTTCCCCTCCATCACAGCATTACTACTGATTTCTTTTAACTATTTTCTACAGGCCTCCTCAGCAGGACAACTCTCTTGAGAATGAGGTGCAATACTCAGCTGCTTTGACCCAATTTCTAGCCACCAGAACAACAAAAATTTCTAATGACTCCTTCTACTATAGCTATTTGAATCTGGAATCAACAGGGAATGGTTGGGTGTTTTTTCTGCTTGGTTTTAATCTCTAAACCTTGCAAGCCATACCAATGAATTCATGCAATATGCAGAGCTAATTCAGAGATCTTGTTCTCCTTGCTGTGGGAAGAGACAAAGTTGGACTGAAAAAAGGTAAGGTGTTGTTTTTACTGAGGTAAAAAACAGCTTCAGAGGTAAGAAAGAAGGAGAAAAACAGCTATTGTCAATTTTTCCAGGGAGCTCTAGTAAATTCAGTATGCATATTTCACTAAGTCATGTAACTAAGAAAAACTAATGAAAGGAAACCTGCTTCTGTCCAGTGAAGAGCAATGAATTTTAATTAAACTAAGTAAGCAACATTTCGTAATTGTGACCAGCTTTGGAAAAGAACTTTTGAATTGAATTTGTTATTTCATGCATCATCAATGGGTTGTCATACTTGGGAACAAAATGTTAACGAAGGAAGCTAAAGGGCACTGCATCAAGTTTCAAGAACATATAAACGAAAGTTGTGATAACAATTTATATCCCGATTATTTTCTTCAGGCTTAATGCTGAATCCCTTGCTCATTCCTTTTGTATTAAGAATTTCCAGTGAACTCAGATTTGATTGTCATGGTGGTCGTTCGGAGATCTCCTTAAGAAATGGCTTCAGACCTAAACTCTTTATTATTAAAAAGACCAGGAACTCTTTAACTATCATTAACACTGTTAGGAAGATTCAAAAACCTTCACAGACTCAGGAGGGATGGACGAGAAGGTCACTGTTCTTTATTTTGGAAGCCAAAAGCCCATTCTGTGCTACAGTCTTTAGCAGCTGCAGCTAAATCCACGAAGAGAGCCCACAAAGTGGTCACAGCATGACCTGAACTAAAGTTGATGACTACTTCAGATACTACACTAAGTCTGACACAGGCAGACTTGCCCTTTTTTGCTCTTCCTGTCAGAACAGACACCAAGGAAAGCAACATTATGAATCACACCAGAAGGACAATCCAAAGAACATGAGAAAGTCCTGGGCATATCTGCATCATCCAGCACAGTACAGGGCAGAAATTGCACAGGCATTACTAACCTCAGGCAGTGAGTCCACAGCGTGGACCACAGCTCATGGTGTGGGACAGGAGCCCAGATCGGCCAAACATTATGAAGCACGGCCAGGCTTACAAGTTAACTTAAAAGTTAGCATCCACAGTACCCGTGTCAGTTTTGAAAAAGGTATTTAGGTGCCTTTTAAAATTTGACCTATGGTCCTGCTCCAATAAATTTGCAATTACACACAGATCAGTCCAAAACTATACTTTTAACTTGAAATTCAGTGAGGCCTGAATGTCCCTGAAATTCAGTATCTTAGTAATGATATCCAAGCATTCCTAGGCTGATTTCCAAATCCAACCTTCAACAAAGTGAAATGAGCATTTGGTTTGTTTAAAGCTACTGTAGGGTAAGGTTCAAGCTCAGTGTGTGTGGGACCCGAGCATGACATAAATGGTACAGAATAAGGGGTGTATACTGTCCTGGTTTTGGCAAGGATGGAGTTAATTTTCCTCCTAGTAGCTGATATGGTACTGTGTTTTGGATTTAGGATGAGAATATCATTGATAACACACCGATATTTTAATTGTTGCAGAGCGGTGCGTACACTAAGCCAAGGGCTTTTCAGCTCCTTGTGCTGCCCTGCCAGGGAGGAGGCTGGGGCTGCAACAGGAGCTGGGAGGGGACACAGCCAGGACAGCTGGCCCAGTGACCAAAGGGATGTCCCACACCGTGTGGCATCGTGCTGAACAATTAATATGGAGTGGCTGGCTGGGGAGAAAGGGATGAACACTGCTCAGGGATGGGATGGGCATTGGTCAGTGGGTGGTGAGCAATTGCATTGTGCATCTTTTGCTTTGCGCATGTTATTATTATTACTATAATCATTATTATTATTATTTCTCTTCCTTTTCTGTCCTATTAAACTCAAACCCATCAGCTTGTACTTTTTTCCCCCGTTTCTCTCCCCTCTCTTGCTGTGGGGGGAGAGGGTGAGCAAACAGCTGTGTGGTGCTGAGCTGCCTGCTGGGTTAAGCCACAACCAAACCCAATACATGGGTGAAAATTCGGTTGAGGCCCACCTCTGTCTACAATTCAAAACCATGAGCTGAAACGTAAGGGGCACAGGTAAACCTGACTCTAGGGTATCCAGTGGGACCTCTCCTGTACGTGCACTCCCTCAGAAATGTATGCCTGCACTACAGGGAAATGAGAAAATGAGAAGCGTTTAGAAAGGCCCGACAGTACAACTTTCAAATCAATCAATAGATAAAATGGAACAGTTAACCACTAAACAGACATGGGAAGAAAAATAAATAAATAAATTTTGTAACAGTGTAATCAAAAAGAAGTGGAAACGGCACCCTGTGTGAGGCCTTAATACCTGGCCCCTACAGACAACAAGTCAAGATACCTAGGACCTGCCAACGCAGCAAGCCCAAGTGTGGCTGCAGCCATGCACAGAGACATCACGGCCTTTTTAATTCTACTACCTGCTCTTCATGGAAGCTCCCAGGGGGATTTCCTACTGGACAGGAACTACCTGCAACTTCTGTTTTACACCAGTCGCAACCGGAGGCTCAAATTATTCATGTATAAACAGTTTCTCTAAATGTTTAATCACAAACAAACTCTCTGAATAACTTACTGCACTGAAGTGGTCACCAAAAATAACTGTAACTAACCTAGTTACAAAACAATGACTAAAATACCACATAGTCACTTAAAAATAACAATTTTTTTACCAAAGCTGAATTTTCCTTTAAACAATCCGCTGGCAAAGCCTGCAGAACAATGAACTGGTAGATTGTATGCATAAATATGAAGCAAGCACTAAAAATGCTCTATTCAGACTTTGTACAGACTTGCTTGTGAAGTATTTTTGTTTAATTAGCACTGGTAATTTGAAGCCTGGGCCTTGAAAGAATCCAAGCTAAACACCTGTGTTTCAGTGACACTGAGCTGCTGCTTATCAGTTACAAATATCTTTAGAATAATAAGCCATAAACCATAAAAATGTAATTTTTTAGTACTTTTCCATACATTGGTCCAAATAACTTAATATAAAGGGCTTACAGTAGAACATGACTGAGATCATATACAAACAGTTTAGGAGAATTTAAATTAAATAATCACATTTTAAAGACGTGTCCCCTGCAGCTAAAGAAGTTCAAAGAAACATTCAAATAAGCAAGTAACATTTTTTTTTACATTTACAAATGAAACATCATATGAGTATTTATTGATTTTTTAAAAATTCAAAAATACATTGTAACAGAACAGAATGTATACGTTCTTCAGTGAAAGACAAAACTATGGTTATCATCTGGACCAGAATACAAATACATGCTAACAATTTAAAAATCATTTTGGGTCATTCAGGAAACATGAAACAAGCTATCTGTTTGTAAATGCAGTAGTTTTCTACTTGGTAAATATGCCTGAGAAAGTTAACCTGTAAAGAAATAGGCTTTTAAACTCTTGAACACAAAGAGCTTTCTAGGCTGAAATGGTGAAGAGACCTGTGATATGCACCTGCCAGGCCACTAAGCCATTTCCCACAGAGATTCTGTTCACTGCTCCACCTCAGCTCAGGGATCCAGCAGTGGCAGAGTTTCACATCAATACCACTCATTCAAGCAAGGTGTTAAAAAGCATGCTAATATGATGTAAAACCACCAGTTACAGACACAGAGACATATATATGTCGTTAATAGAGATTCTCTACCAAACTTCTCGTTTTGAATCAGGGCCAAGTAAAAAGTAGTAGTCTAGTTTATGGAGGAAACGGATTATATTTTTGGCTCAAGGTAAGACCCTTTAAAACAATTTCTACATAGGCAACTAGAATTAAAGCATGAAAAAAAAACAACTGGACAAACAACTAATCATTTTACAGTAACCACATACTGTAGGAAGAAGGAATCAAAACAATAACATAAATTGTGCATTGGTTCTATGAAAATAAAGTGTTACTAGTAGACACAAGCAATCTGACAAGATGTGAAAGCAAGCAGTGAAAACATCAGGGATTGAATTTCTTTTCATCAGAATTCATCTGCAGGCAGGTAACAAAGTGGAACTCAGAAAAAAAGAATTCCTGTTAGCAGCTTAACTCTACATACTGTGAGGCTTTTATTGTTTCTTGTATTAAGAGAAATTCAAACTAGTGAATCAAAAATGACATTTTAAAAATGAAGACCAAAAGAAATCTGAATGTACATTTTGGACAGAAACAATGTTAAGTCAAATCCACAACTGGTGACATCTGACATCCGCAAATGCAATTTAACTATGGTGCTTATGCCAATAAAACATCTGACACTATTTCTTGAATTCTAGCCACCTCTTTTTAATCACTTTCAACAACTGCATACTTTGCAAATTACATGGGCTTTGATGAAAAAAATCATTATCAGGCATTCAAAAAATTCTAACAGAAACCTCCCATTTCCATAATTTGGTTACATGATCAAATTACGCATGCTAGAACATAGGAAGCCAACTTTTCAAATGAAGCAGAAAAAGAAAACAAACAAACAAACAAAAACAAACAAAAAAGCCCCTAAGACAGGAAAAAGAATGTTTCTACATAGCTGGTCCTATCCTCTGATGGTGCAATACAGTAAAATGAGCTACTATACATATATGCGTGTAATTTTGCATGTAATGGTGATCAGGAAGAGGTTTCTTTTCCCCATCTTCCACACTGCAGAAATGACTAGATGCACTACAGAGGCTTTCACCGTCCTATGAAATGTCTGGTATTTGCCATTGCTGGATGCAGGTCACCAGTGCTGAAGGACTAATATGCTGACCCAGCATGGTATATCTTACATTCTCTAGTATTGACTGTGATGTCAAAACATTCTGCATTGCTCTGCCACCAAATCTGCTCTTAGGTCGCACCTTCTGATCAAAACTCTGTTCTACAGGTTACAACTAACAGGTGCAGGATGGAAAGCAGAGGAATGGTTGTAACAACCCAACCCAGCAGACAAACACAAAGTTAAGGTGGTGCATCAGTATCTTCTGGATCAGAGTCTAAAGGAGAAACCAATTTCAGAGCAGCATGTAAAGCTTCTAATGCTAAGAGGTGAAGACTCTCAAAGAAGTGCAAGTAAAAGCATAATTTAAGCCTGTAACTGTTTATGGAGAACAAACAACAGAGAGAAAGATGGCCTGTAGCAAATTGAATGGAAGAAAGGAACAAAAAAGAGGAGGGACATGTATATTGGTGCAGGGTTGTATCTCCTGGACCCAGCAACTGCCTTGGACACCAGCTAATTTTACAAGATAAGTTACATGCATGCCCACATTCAAGAGGGCAAGAGTGAAACCTTGATGGCAATGCTATGACTCTGGCTGAAGAGCTTCATTTTCCCCCTCCCATACCTGAAAGCCTTGAATCCTTGCCAAATACTCCAGCTGTTTTGAAGGCTGCACTGCAGGACAGGGGGAAGCAGGAGATATTCCTTTTAGACCTATGGCTTCGGCAGTTGGGGATGTTCCATTCATGAGAAGTTCCCTGGCAATCGTAGCTGTGCTATTTGTTGTAGGAGATATGCTGAAGAAAGAGCTAGAAGTCTGGCTCATTTCTTTGGACGACAAATAGCTTACAGTGGTACCAGGGGCTGATTTGTTGCGGCTTGCTTCCATCTCTTGGTAAACATCAGGAGAGAGATGGAGTATTCCCTTTGGTGCTGAAAATAAAAGCAAAGATCATCCTCATTACCCTAGAATGGGCTTGGCATGTATGTAGACAATTTTCATTAACATACTTTTCACCAGAAAACAAAGTAAGCACTTAAAAGCAGTATCTTTTTTTTCCATAGTAACTGTGAATGAAATCACATAATTATTTAGAAACAAAGCAGATTTCAAGTGCCCCTCTTCTTCCTCTCCCACCAGCCTTTTTAAGTAGTTAAAAACTCCTGGACTTGAAAACTGTGGCAAGCACAGAATACAAAATATGAACAAGTAATGTTTTGAGATCTACAAACCACAATGGACAGCTGCTGCTTCAGAATAGCAGCACAACCATTATTTCACTACAGTCTTCCGCCTCCTATCTGATACAACAACTTAGGCTGTTGTTTGACAAATAATTTAAGCTAGCCCATGTCAGCACTACCACCATCAGAAGTAATCCTTTCCTCTCCCACCTACAGCTGTTGTTTGTACTCTCCAGCTGCTCTACCACACATGCCAGCACAAGCACCTGTAGGACCATGCAGTGATGCTCATGAGAACGAGCAGTTTGGAGGCAAAAGAAGGGCAGGATGGCTTCTTGCAGTAGCTGCAGTGCCTCAAGTGCTGGCTTAAAGCATTTGCTGAATTACAACAGTAGCCTGTGTTTAAGTAATCTTAAATTGCCCTGCAGCCACATGTTACTGTGCTAATGACTCTTACGTGACTGCCTGCTCTTCAATGAAGAGGAATCTTCTTCTATTTTTGTTACTTTTAGCTGCACAAACAGCATCCTATAGATTGCAAATAGTTACTTGTCTTGGACAACATTCATGCTGAGCAAAGAAAGCGTGTATATGTTATGATTAACATCAACTGGAATTAGAGTAAAAAAGAAAAAGATTGAATATATTCATGTGAGTTGTAGGAAACATTCAAATACTTCCAGTGACATAAATTAGCAGTAATTTCTCTACATTTCAAAAAAATTAATATATTTTTAGAGAACATCTTGACCCTAAGCCTCCTTGAAAACAGGAGTGAGTACATACTTAAGCAGCTTTGTTGGTATTCTTACGTTTAAAAATGTGCAGAATTAAGGATGAAGTTTGGTAGTTTCATATATAATACAGCATTTGTTGGAAACATGAGTACCCAGTTTGTTAATGTAAGAGGAAGACCTCTCATTGTTATTAAACTCAAAAATGAACTTGAGATGTTTAATTTCATATTAATAGCACTCTTTGATCTTCCTGTATATACCTGAAAAAAACATGTGTGAACTCAAGCCATATGGCATTTTATTTTAAGAATGATAAACCTATTTGTTAACTGATTTAGCTATCTCAAGAGCAATCAAAGGATCCAGTGCTTAATTCATTTGCAGTATATACAAAAGTCACCTCAGAATGCAGAATAAATTCAAAGAGAATTGATTTCCAGTTTACTACAAAGGACTCCTCTAATATTAGTGGTGCAAGTGGCATTCTTGAAAAAATGTCTACTACAAGAAGACTCAAAAAATATTACTAGTGATTAATAACCTCATTTTCAACTACATGGTGAAAATCGAATTGCCTCACTGCTGACTCAGCAAACTACTTACAGGTGAATCTTTTAATCGATTTACTCACACATTTGGCTTTTAAATTAACAGTAGTTTCAGAGAGTTGGAACATCAGCTTGCACCCTTCACAAAGTTCGACAAAGCTTCACGAAGGATCTGGTTACAGGGTTAGGCATGACTTGTTTGGAGAGTGCTGTTATTAATTGTCTGTTAAGACAAATTAGGGAACAATGCTCTGCTTTATCAATACCTCTGCTTCAGAGAGAAATGTTCCTGCAGTTGCACCTAGCATCACACCAGTACAGAGGCGGAGTTGGACATTCCCATTAGCACCTGCTTGCTGTCTCCACTGCCTTTGTGGAGCTGTGGAGTCTGGCTGGGCTCTGAGCCGTAATGCCAAAACCATGTTATTCCCTTGTACAACTACTCCAATTCACAACAGTGCTATTGGGAACAATGGAGGATGAGGTACCTGAAGTGTCTTTCCATCTACAGACAATGCAGAATATAACCTTGTAGATAACAGCAACTGTGTAAACACATAGCATTATTCTATAGAACATAATCACCATGTAACAGAGTGATAATATACCCTTTTTCTGAGGCTACAATCTCCTAGGGCTATCACTGCTCACACTTTTAAATAGTCTTATACAAAAGACAAGATGAATGAAAATTAAAATAGATACTACGGATGTTGATAGTTGATGTTAGGTTACAAAAACAAACATCAACAAAGACACTGAGTGGCAGGTGTTTGGCACATCTTAAGACCTGGCCCACTGTAAATCTGATTTCTGACAAATATTTGAGAATCAGAAATCAAAATTGAACAGAACATGAAACAACACACTTGATTAAAATAAATATTACTTCCCAAAAAATCAATTTTAGAAAAAGATCATGCAACATTAACTTAAAAAAAGTTTCAAGAAGTTTAAAATGATTTCCAGTACTGCAGATGTCTGTTCCATTGATGTAATATTACTTAAAACAAACATTTTACATGCTTTCTCAGCCATTTCACTGTTTTTACATGATCCACCCAAATATCTAACTGCTGTCTGGAACAATGGTTTGGAATACTTCCAGATTACTAAGCTTTCTAAATGTTAAAATAACTAATATGCAGCATATGATGAATAAAAAGATAGTGAGCACAGTATAGCAAATGCTCCTAAAGTACTGACTTTACTGTAATGGTGATGTTAAATTAATAATAGTACTTCTACACTTATGTAACACCTTTCAGCTAAAGACTTCAAAGTGCTTTATAAGCAATAAGTAATTTAAATCATACATTGGCTCTGAGAGCAGATATTATATTACCATCATTGATTATATCTGGAAACAAAGTAATGTAATATTGCAGACATTACATTAATATAGTTGCAAGCTATTAAGATTTTATGTTCAGGGCCTATGTTTCATGGAGCTTCTTAGAAACTTGCTTTAAAAAGCCAGTAAAACTTGCTCTCTTTTAAAACTTCTACCAGGCATATATTTACTGTAATTCATTATCTACTTGTAATATATTATTGAGGATTTTCTTTTTAATATCTTGGCTTTGTTGTCTGCTTACTTCAACTCTTGAATTCTGTAAGGATGTACATGTAACAGCTTAGTTACTGTGGTAATGATGTTATCACAAGACAAGAAGTATGACATCAACAGAGAAATAAGTGTTAGACCAAAAGAACTCTTCAGAAATTCTGATAACTAGTCTTCAAACAAGCACTTAACTAAAAATAATTAAAAAAAAAAAACAGGACGAAGAAATACTATGCTCTAACACTTTCTTGCATTGCAGGAGAGGAACATAGAGGAACTATACTACTACTATTCAGACCAACAACATTGCACCTTCTGCTGGACATAACTTAGAGGTACATTCATGAAACATGTTAAAATAATTTTCATTTATATTATTTAAACCTGTGGGCAAATGTGTTACAAAAATATGCAGGCTAGCTATGCAATGTAATTGCTAACATTTGAAAAACATGTCTTACTCATCCTTAGCAGTAATTATTAGCAGTCTTACAATCTCCTATAGTCTCTGAAAAGCCCAAACCAAAGACCTGTCTCACCAAAGGATAAGTTTCTTCTTCTTCCATCATGTACACATGCCACAACTGCAAAACTGTTTAGACTTCAAGGCAAACATATGGTGCAAAATGGCTTATCCATTATGAGCCTTCCCTTTAGAATGTATATCTGTGCTCTGATTCCACTTCTTTTTCCAGTAGACACACAGACACAGATTTCTAGGTTGGAAGAGACCTCAAGATCATCGAGTCCAACCTCCGACCTAACACTAAGTACTCCACTAAACCATATCGCTAAGCTCTACATCTAAACGTCTTTTAAAGACCTCCAGGGATGGTGACTCCACCACCTCCCTGGGCAGCCCGTTCCAATGCTTAATAACCCTTTCGGTAAAGAAGTACTTCCTAACATCCAACCTAAAACTCCCGTCGCAACTTTCGCCCATTCCCCCTCGTCCTGTCACCAGGCACGTGGGAGAACAGACCAACCCCCACCTCACTACAGCCTCCTTTAAGGTAACTGTAGAGAGCGATAAGGTCGCCCCTGAGCCTCCTCTTCTCCAGGCTGAACAAGCCCAGCTCCCTCAGCCGCTCCTCATAAGACTTGTTCTCCAGACCCCTCACCAGCTTCGTCGCCCTTCTCTGGACTCGCTCGAGCACGTCCATGTCCTTCCTGTAGCGAGGGGCCCAAAACTGAACACAGTACTCAAGGTGCGGCCTCACCAGAGCCGAGTACAGGGGCACAATCACTTCCCTAGACCTGCTGGCCACACTGCTTCTCATACAGGCCAGGATGCTGTTGGCCTTCTTGGCCACCTGAGCACACTGCTGGCTCATATTCAGCCGACTATCAACCAATACTCCCAGGTCCTTCTCGGCCAGGCAGCTTTCCAGCCACTCATCTCCCAGCCTGTAGCTCTGCTTGGGGTTGTTGCGCCCCAGGTGCAGGACCCGGCACTTGGCCTTGTTGAACTTCATACAGTTGACCTCAGCCCATCGCTCCAGCCTATCCAGATCCAGTAGAAGCAGCAGAGGCAGCCTTCAAAGGATCTGCTGGAGTCATGCTATTTTTACCCCTAATCCTTCCTCCATAGGGTCTCCCTGCCAGCGGGGACAGGAAGACCTGTCTACAAAAGGATCCCCTACCATTTGGACCTTCAATCCTGCCAGAGTTCATGGAAAACAAAGCTAACTCACCAGAGGACTTGGTGCATGGGGAATGGAGTGGGAAGGAAGAACTGCTGACAATATCACTGCAAGAGCCTGAATGTAGTAAGGCTCTGCAAAAATGGAATTTGCTGGATACAGGGACAGTGTTGAGTTACCCCATAGGAGTGGACAAGTTAAAAAAAGTTCTCTGATGACAGCGTTGCCTGCAGACTCATAAGCAGAAGTGTCTACACCACCACACTAATTTTCAATTTTCTATTTCTGTCAGGAAGACTAGAAAACATGAAAAGCTAAGATTTTGATTTTGCCATTCAACTCCAAAAGATGACCTAAAAAAGCAGGTTTCTTTTATTTAATCTTTACTCTTTTCTACTTGATCAGCACTGTAGGAGTACTCTTCATCTGCCTTTGCTCAAAGACTTATTTCAAGGTCACTCAGTGGCTTTTCATGTTTCAAGGACACCTAGTGTACTTGGTCAAAAACACAGCTTTATTCTTTCTTGGAGAACCACAGTTTTCTCCCTGGGCTCACATCTGTCCTACAGAAAAGCTATACTTGATGGTGTGTCAGAAGGCTGGTCAGCTGGTGTATGGTTTCCCGACACTCCTGTAAAGCACATGCTCTTCTTTGCACTATAACTAATAGTATGGGGCACAAGCATGAAGGAGTACTTTCATGTCTTGTGTAGTGATGCCAAGTGAGTGACGATACAAATCAGTATACAGTGTGCTCATAAATTAAGTTTAAAACCCTTATATTTGAAATAACCTAACACTGTGTGAAAAAAAAAGATAGTTCACGGATATCGTCAGTATTTTTTGGAACTGAATAAAAAACTCAATTGATAACCACCAAACAGCTTTCCTTTAGATTATGCTACCTTTATTCACATTGAGTAGCCTTCTCGTATTGTGCTGCTGAAAATAAATGGCAAAATTTTATAGTAAAGTATTAAGCAAGAAAAGTTAGACCCAAATCCAACCCTGACTTCACTATTATGTAAGTTAGAGTGGACAAAATCTGAAGAGGCATGGAGGACTTCTACATGCAACAATTCCTCCATAGAACTGGCAGGTTCTCAACTTGTCTTAGAATATGGTCCATTACAAATACACTGAGAGCAAAAAAGATAATTTTCAAAAACAACTAGTTCAATAACAAGACTGAAAAATATAAATATCATCATAAAAAGTAATTACCTTCTATACTCCACTCATTATAAAAGCCTATTTATATACTAGAATATTTTCAAATTTTATTACCTCAGCAAGAACTCAGAAAACATCAGTCAAACAATTGAGTAGGCAAACAGTATGGCCATTATGTTCTCAGTAATAGTCTACACACAATCTTGGCCGGAAAAACCAAGATGCAATCATTATCTACTTACCACAGCTATCTGTGGTATTTCTAAGTCACCAGCTACTGCAATATTCAGACATGAAAAAACGTTTTGTCATTACACAATGCCCTTCAATCAAACAATCTCGTCTACGTGACCTTAAACAAACCGACGTTATGTAAAGTCACTCATTAAAATACTACATTATTTAACCTTAAAATAACCATGACACTGAAGTAAATACTATTTAGTTCTTCAAGAAGTCAGGTCTTGATATCCTTAATTTTGCTGGAGAGTTTTCTGTATAGCCAAAAATGAAATTGCAGTATCACATGAGACTTAAATCAAATATGTTTTATGTAAAAGCTGGTGTTTAACTCATGTGAGGAAAGTCCTTTGAAATCTTCCACAGCTTTACTTCTACTTGGGAACATAAAAGTGTGGTAAACATAAGACTTATGGCTTGTAATGGGGAATTTCTACAGGATATTCTATTACCTATTCTAATAGACACAGGCAAAACATCTATGACATTATTTTTACATAAAAATTTCTGCATCATAAGGTTCCAACAATGTATCAGTGTATCAGACAAGCTTCAATTAAGATGAATCAGATTCTGAAAAGAACCGATATAAATGCAGAACAAAGGACGGTATTCTTTCAGTAAAGAGGATCGGCAATTTTGGAGCAGAAGCAAATCAAACTAGTGAACTGACAGATCAAGGTGCTTGTAAAACCAGCAAGAAAGTGATCTTTGAGGGCATAAAGCAATTAGGAGAGTGCCTAAGTGCAACCAGAGAGTGACCTGTGCAGGCAAGACTGTTCATTAACAGATTAAGAAGGGAATGGGAATTGTGATGATGAAAATAAAGGCATGACCTGCATGTAGACTAGATGAAAGAATGAGAAAGTCTAAGAGACAAGGATAGAGAGGTTGCTGAAGCTAAGAAGGTCAAGGTTGACATCAACAAGCACAGCATAGGTATGAGTGAAGATGAAATCAGAGGAGGAAAAAGAGGTGGGGGAGTGGAAGTCATAGGGGTAAGATGTTTGATGTAAGGCAAGAGGATGACGGAGAGAATGGAGAATTATTCCTTGCTTCTGACAGCAGTAAAGCCTCGGTTCAATTGATTCAGTTCTTCAAGGACATCCTAGACTGATGGACATGTAGCTGGCGGATTCCAGATGAGAAAAGGGATGGAGGTGGGAAATGGAGAAAAGACTTCAGAAAAGTCCAAGTGTTTAGAGAAACATAACATTGAGGTTAATTGTGGGATACCGCTCAGTTTGCTTGGCTGAACAGAGAAGCCTACGTGATCGTTTTCAGAATTAGACTCAATTTAAATTAACAGTTAACATCAAAAAAAAAGCTCTGCGCTGCTATTACACATGAAGATTTTTTCAAAGGAATAGACAACCAACCTTGAACAAATGTAATTCATACAGGAAATTCAGGGAACTAGGAAAAGCAAAAGCTGAATTTCTCTGAAGTGATCTCTACCTACAGAGCCAGCTATCTACTGTCATGGTGGCTGTTCCCTCATACATTTATACATTAAGAGCTTAATGGTTAAGCAGTCTCCTAGAAAGCTAAGATGTGATTTTTTTCTCAGCCTGAGGGCATTCAAGCCACAACCCTCACAGCCCAAGCGTACTTATGCACTTCTTACTTATGCACAATTCATACTATTCAAGAACCAGGCAACAGATTGCTTGCAACACTTTATTATTTTTTTTTCTTAACCTGCATCTAAAATATGCAAAACATATTATGTGTAGACCATCCGGGAAACACCAGAACACATAACCATACCTTCACTTACAAACGTCTTAATCAATAGGCAGACTGCAATGTCATGATTCCTTTAGCTCATGCTTTCTCTAGGGAATTTTTGCACTATGAAAACATTTGATTCTCGATTCTCTGTCTGCAAATCATAATAATATTAGACACACATCTCCACAAGAAGACTGCTGTTATCCAGATTATTCTGTACCTTGTGAGTAGTCTCTTTCTAGCGAAGAAGGAAACTGAATCCAAGTCTCCCAACTTTCTGGGTGCATGTTTAAAACTCTAGGTATGCTAGAAATACACATCATAATCTATACTCAGCAAAGATGGCATCACATCTGAAGATAGAAAAATTTTAATTCCTTTTATTGCCTAACAAAACATCTCAAAAGGAGGGATATGAAAAAAATGGAGAAGGATCAATTGCAGTTATGGTCTTGCACACCTGAGTTGTGCCCAAATCCCATACTACATTCAAACATGCTAATTTGGATCTTTCCAGAAACAGCAGTACTTAGCAGTGAGTAAAAATGCACACAATGCACTGCAAGTCACCTTTGAAATACCCTAGAAGGAAATAAATATTTCAACAAAATATAACACAGACAAATCCCAATAAAAAACATCTGAAGTACAATACAAAACCTTTACTCTCAAACTTTTGGCTTCAGTTACTGTTTATGGAAATACAGAGGTATTAAATTAGCTACTGGAAGGCTTCACCAAAATCCCTAGTTGAAAAATAAACTTACAGAGGACTATTAAAAAAAGCCTTTATAAAATCACTGAGTGTCAGAAATATGTAGTTCACATAAATTTTATTACCTCCAAAGTAAAGATGTATTCCTATGTTGAAGTTGATACATTGATTATTTATTTTGCACTTATTCCTCCTCCCCCAAAAAGTGTCAATATGTTTCTAACTACAAATTTAAATACAACCATACAATTAGGGCTTACAGAAAGACCACATAAGGACAAATGCTGAAATTCCTCATTACAAATTTAAGAAACTCTTCTGAATATCTACTTGCTTTTTTTCTCATAGCCTGTTTTCTACTGAGAACAATTACATGAGATCAAGTATCTTTGTTCCTTAGGAGATCATCTGTTCCTGCTGCTCATTTACCATCTGAAATCATAGTCATCTGTTGGTGACAATCTAATCATCTTCACAGTAACTAATTGTGATGTCACAAACAAATGATTATGATTTCAGGTGGTGAACAAACAGCAGGAGCAGATGTACTCTGAAGAACAAAGATTGTAAAGTCATGCAGGAATCCCTAGTAATAAAATGTTAGGCAAGAAAAACAAAGAGCCTGTCCTTTTCAGAGAGGTAACGACTTTTATGAATATATATTTTTTTATCATTAGTTTTTAAATATTTACTTTGTGACCCTCAAAAATGCTGGAAATAAAGGAAAACCAGTCTATGAAAAATTTAGGGTGGGGCAACAGAGACTATGAGGGTCATTTTTTCCTTTTAGAAATATAAAATATAAAAACACTCAAGACACTTATTTCTTTTAACTTTATATTTTGTTCTTCATTTTTAAACACTTTATATCTCATCTACAGCTTCTCCCAGAACACATACTGTATGATATTCATGATTACCCCTATCCAGAGAAATAAAACCAAAAGCTGAATGTTCCCAAGAGAATAGAATTTGCATTAGGACTGTTTGTTTCACATCTAGTTTTTGCTGATACTTGTTTAAGACAAATCCTGAGAAATAAATGAACATCCTGTTGACAGTAGATATCTCCTATATGGGCTGCAAACGTCTGTGTTGTGCCCAAAGAAAGTTGTCTTTAATGTCACTTCCAGAAGCAACAGGGAAAAAACTCACTCATCACTCTTGTTATTCCACGTGTGAAAAATGTCTAAGATATCCCAACCCAAGAAACAAATAGCTTCATGTTTCTAGTCATCCTTAAGATTATGAAAGAGGAAAGGTAAAGAAGCAAATCAATGAGAAGGAGCTTTGCCAATGAGTGGGAGGAAAAGAAGTGAGGTTTGCTGCAATGGTCGCTGCAAAAGTACGTAACAGAGGGGAATAGGAAAAATTAGTTTTCAAGGACATTTAACAGGGAATACTAAAAATGCTTCCAGTGAGTATGTAGGAGGATACAGACTGAAGGGTATTTCTAAGCAAAAACTACATGATAAGGGCACAATGGAATCTGTTCTGCAGATTACGAAAATATATAATTTATGGTTTTTGTTTCTGTCATACTGAAACATACAACTTCACTTTACTATTCCAGTTTTATTTCACACAGTTTCAGATGAAAATATAGTGCATTATGTACACAAAGAAAGAATACCTGCCTGCCAAGGGGAACCGATGAATAATATGTTTTCCTAACAGGACGCAATAGTTTTCCTGGAATAAAATTACTGGAAATCTGAATGAGAGATGCCAAATGGTAGATATAACAATCTTAGAGCCTACCTTAGGTTTTCAAGACCACTGAAAGCTATGTTTTAGCATTACAACAAATGTAAATTGTATATTTCTCTCATAAGCAGGGACATAGAATTGAGGACACTTCCATTTGTCCTGCGTAAAATACCCTACAATAATGTCGATTATTGTACCTACTCTGTACAATGTACAGAGTACTCTGTACTCTGTACCTACTCTACAATACTCTACTCTGCAAGAGTAGATACATACAGTAGATATACCTACGAACAGTTGTTGTTCTTAAATATAAACTCGCATATTCACACTTGAAAGAATGCAACATTTTTGATCTTAAACAGGGGAGCTTCTTTGGAGCCACCTCAAAAAAAAGACGTGCTTCACAGGTGCAGAAGAGGTCATGCATGCAGGTGATCACTTCTTAAATGCAAAAGAACATACTTCACACTTCCTCAGTTCTCCTTGACTATAAAGCTCTGAAGTTGGACTCCAAGGCTGAGGGGAAGATCAATGGGCATACACAGGGAAATCTCTCACTAATTCTCGTTCTTCTTCAGGGTTTCTAATGCATTTTCTTTGTGGGAAACTAGCAAATAATATTCTACCAGAAGAAGAGTACGCAAAGTGCTCACATGTAAATATATACTTGAAGACAGCTTCCCTACCAAATACTAGCAGGAAATTCCACCATGTGACTACGCCTATGGAAAACAGGTGACAAAGTGAATACTTTCTCCAAATGTTGCAATCCTTTGTCCTCAGTCATGTCCTGAAAAAAATGCCTCTTCATAGAGCCACTGAATAGGAAGCTATCAACTGACCTTACTGGTTCCCTAAGTGACATACAAAAGTGTTCAATGCATTTTCTACCCAGAAGCATGTGGTTCCTTCCTGTACGCTGCACATAAATGCTGTATATTCAGAATGGTGTGATACTCATATTTTGAAAGATCTACAGAAGATCTACAGAAGATACTACAGTGGTTTTCTATATATAAGAATACTTTAATAGAGTGTCAACTGATGCAGCAGATTCATAAATCTATCAGCAAGGCCATTTTAATTTACAAATATTAAGATTGTTTTTAATTAGAAACTAAAAAAGAAGGCCTATTAGCATTTTCTTCAGCCAGGGGTGATACCACACTAACACTTAGAGAGAAGAAAAATGCATTTCTATGTCTTCCACAAATCCTAGAGGAGACTATAAGGTGAAGAAAGATCAGTCTGTCCTCTATGTAACCGCAACAGATTCATTCTCCTCATATGCTATTGTTACAGCTAAGTTGTAGGCTTTAAAGAAAATACTCTAGAATCAGAAAGGCTCTTGAGTTTAAAAAAAATCAGTAAAAAAAAAAAATATGCCTGTTTATAGCATTCAGGGTTCAAATATTTCCTATTTTGCAAAAGGATAGCCCAGGCCCTCTGAAAGTAAAAATGATACACTGATTATCATTCATGAATTCTCTTGACTCAAAAAAAAATTAAGGACTCAAGGGGTTAAGCACAATACTCTCTGAACAGCACTGTCAGAAATAAACGCTCTATGGCTACTGACATGTTAGCTTTGTATCATTTGATTTCCAATTTACTTGGATATCACTAGAATGGAAATGAGAGCTTCTAGAAATGTCTTCCATGAAGCAAAACAGACTGTAAACTTGTTCCTGTACTATGGAACATGGTGGCTGCAAAAAGGTCTGTGAACAGGTCCTTCTGTGAAAGAAGAGTCCCTTGGTTACCACAGGTTTAAAATACAATTAATTGATACAGTCTTCTGTTGAATGAGTTTGCTTTTGTTCTCCTGGATTTGGATTTACACGTGACCACCAAGGTATTTTTGCGAGGTTAAACTTGGGAAAGACATCGTTTTTTCTTCTTAGTATAGTAGATGGTCACACTGTCATCAGTACGTATCTTTGCTACAAGACACTGGAAGGATAGCAGAGAAAAGCTTGAGATCGTATTCTGCTGTCCCAAACTGCAATACATTAACATTTGAAGACGTTAACATTTGCAGATGTTTCACAGACCATGTCCTTAGGGATTCTGACAATGCAAACAGCAATAATCTAGCAGTACTGATGGGGACTGAAGATAGGGCTGGAAGGAAGCAATTAATAATAAGTCTTAGATCCTGAAAAATCCTTCCTTTAAGTGAAACACAATGGCATATGCTGAATCCAAGATAATTTCAAATACTGGCAACCTTTTGTGTAAATTGAAGCACAAATTACTTCCCAACTACTCCATAGGTCCAGCCACTGAGAAGACTTCATATA
The DNA here is from genome assembly GCF_013377495.2 of Cygnus atratus. NCBI lineage: Eukaryota > Metazoa > Chordata > Aves > Anseriformes > Anatidae > Cygnus > Cygnus atratus. The sequence goes on from NC_066363.1 coordinate 127,209,472, forward strand.
TACTGCAACACTACTAAATCCCCTTAAAAACTGGATTTCAGACCAAGTCATTCAGATGCAAATTGGCAAAAAAGACAGCTAACACATGTCCATCTCTAATACAATCCATAGTTGAGGGAGATAATAATTTGGACTCTTAAGAAGTTCAAAGCTCAAAACAGTTCTAGAGAAGAATATAGAACTCATGGAAGAGTGAAGAAAGTGCTATTTATCTCTACCACACTACAGTAAGTCCACAGCCAGGAAAAAATCTAGCAGAGTCACATAGGCTTGTTGTATTAATAGAATCATAGAATGGCTTGGGTTGGAAGGGACCTTAAAGATCATCTAGTTTCAACCCCCCTGCCTGGGCAGGGATGCCAACCACTAGATCAGGCTGCCCAGGGTCTCGTCCAACCTCATCTTGAACACCTCCAGGGATGGGGCATCCACAGCTTCTCTGGGCAACCTGTTCCAGTGCCTCACCACTGTCTGAGTGTAGAATTTCCTCCTAACATCTCATCTAAACCTCCCCTCTTTTAGTTTAAAACCATTCCCCCTTGTCCTGTCATTGTCTGCCCGAGCAAAAAGTTGCTCTTCTTTTTTTTTTTATAAGCCCCCTTTAAGTATTAAAAGGCTGCAATAAGGTCACCCTGGAGCCTCCTCTTCCTCAGGCTGAACATCCCCAGCTCTTTCAGACTTTCTCCATAGGAGAGGTGCTCCAGCCCTCTGATCATCTTTGCGGCCCTCCTCTGGACCCATTATAACAGGTCCACATCTTTCTTGTGCTGGGGGCCCCAGACCTGGATGCAGCACTCCAGGTGGGGCCTCACAATGGCAGAGCAGAGGGGGACAATCCCCTCCCTCGACCCATTGGCCAATCCTCTCTTGATGCAGCCCAGGTGAGTTGGCCTTCTGGGCTGCAAGCGCACACTGCTGGTTCATGTTGAGCTTTTCATCCACCAGAACCCCCCAGTCCTTCTCTGCAGGGCTGCTTTCAATGAGTTCTTCTCGCAGTCTGTACTCATGTCTGGGATTGCTCCGACCCAGGTGCAGCACTTGTACTTAGACTTGTTGAACCTCATTAGGTTCACATGGGCCCACTTTTCTAGGCTCCTTTTGTGGCTTCTCTTCCTTCTGCTGTATTGACTGCACCACTCACCTTGCTGTCATCTAAAAACTTGCTGAGGGTGCACTCAATGGCTATGTCATTGATAAAGATATTAAACAGTACTGGTCTCAAGACAGACCCCTGAGGGACACCACTGCTCTCTAACTGGACATAGAGCCATTGACCACCATTCTCTGGGTCTGGCCTTCAAGCCAATCCCTTATCCACTGAATGGTCCACCCTTTAAATCCATCTCTCTCCAATTTGGAGATCAGGATGTTGTAAGGGATCGTGTCGAAGGCCTTACAGAAGTCTGGGTAGATGACGTTAGTCAGTCTTCCCTTGTCAACTGATGCAGTCACTCCATCATAGAAGGCCACTAGATTGGTCAGGCAATTCATTAACTACTGCAGTGAAACTGAAGTTGGTCTTCACCAACAAAGTCTCACAGACCTCTGGGTCTAAAGAAAGCGTTCAGGGAAGAGAAGTTACCAGGAGCGGACGGAGATCACAGTCAAGGATTCCTAGAGAAATTTTCAGCCTATAAATGGTCACCAGACCAAATGGGATGTGTCTCAGGGTGTAGAGTGAACCAACTTAAGTTCTTTTGAGACCACTCTCTGTCATCTTTGAAAAGTCATGGAGATCAGGGGAAGTCTCCAGTGACTGAAGAAAAGCATCATCAGCCACTTTAGAGAGTTATATAGGAGCAGAACTGGAGATGATTATCATAAACACACAGGACATGTTCCAACTGGATAAAAGTGAAAAACAAGAATAAAAATAAAATAAAATAAATCAGTGTGAGGATAATTAAGCATTGGAACAGGATGCCCAGAGAAGCTATGAAATCTCCATCTCTGGAGAACAGGAAAAAAACACAAGCAACCTTGTCTGAACTCAATACTGGCCCTGCAGTTTAGAAGACTTCTAAAAATCCCTTACAACCTGAAGGATTCAATGATTTAATAAAAGCAGTCTTGATTTTAATAAAATAGTAAATAATCAAAAAAGGGCAAATAAGAATCTTCTTGTTCCTGCACTTATTCTCATATATATTCATACGGAGGATACTCAAGAATTAATTCATCTAATTGCGAATTTATAGAAAACATTTCAATTGTCTTGAATCTAAATCCTACAGAGACAAAAATCAGTAGGAATAAATAGAAATTTAGAAAGCGATACTTACTGTTACTTGTTGGCTCAGGAAACCCAACATTCTGGCCGTTCCAACTCTTGTTTTCTCCAAGCTGAAACAGGTAGAAAAAGACAAATAAGTGAAAGTCACTTAAACAGAACATTCACAATTATAAATTTGGTTGAAAGACTCCAAAAAAGGGTGACTTGGAATTGCCACATCTGCTCACACATATTTGCTAACACATCTTAATTTTGGTCTAAAATAGGTTATTTGAGGAATGTACCCTTCAAGAATAAACATTAACAACTATTGCCTAACACTAAAATATAAATGTTTCCCCAAAGATTAGGCTCAACACAGTATGTTACCAAATCAGACTTAAAATCAAACATTTTAAGTAGCTCTCAACTGCAAATATACACAGACAACAGAGAAATTACATTCTAAAACAAGAAGATCCTAATATCTGCCTATGAAAGAATGCATAAACACTACAAAGTACTTTGGGTGTAATTTTAAAATATTTACTTGCTTGGAATCCATTTAGTTACTGAAGTAGAAGTAAAATTGCCTCTTGCAATTATCCATTATTTTAATATCTAGATATTTTGAGGAAGTTATTTTTTTGTTATGTTTAACACTTACTATTACGCTGACACAGAAAAGGAAAGCAATTAACATGGAAGTTCAGAATAAGGCCATTCCTAAAGTCTACACAGTAAGTAAGGTATCCATGTTCTAGATTTATGTGTAAATGTAGAGAAACAAGTCCACGTTTCCTCATGAACTATGAACTATTGACAGTCATCTCGATTAATGTGATGCAAATGATCCTTTTCAGATTTCCTTGTGATTTAACACACAAACAGAAAACCTTGCAGCAATGCAGCCTATACACCATTAAAAAGTCGTCATCATTTGCTCTGGAAGATGAGGCTGATGGGGTTGATGGTTGAGTGGAGGAGATGTGAAGGAGAGAGCCAGCAGTCTGAAATCTGACAGCAGCCTGTCCCTAGGATAGGACCCATCTGGTTTGCCAGCCAGGACAGAGTACAGTGTTGCTGTTTTGCTGTCCTGTCTTTGTCCTTCTGTGTCTTCTGCCTCTGCAAACAGGTCCATTGTTCTGTTACATCTCAGAGGTTGAGTTAAGGCTGCATAAATTACTATTCTGTTATAAGGCAGACTACTAGATGATATGTTTTCCCTGGGGAAAAAGGAGGGAAGAGCACACTATGCAAACCAACTATTTCAAAGCTTGTTTCCCTGCTTTTCCTTCATCATGTACATACCAATATGCTTACAGCATAGGCAATGTGCAATAAAAAGGGAGATATCTAATAGAAAAGGGAGGATAGGTCTTAAGAGTTCTCTCTCAAACTGGTCATCGAGTTCCACACACTTTAATTTCACATAACTTTCTATATTCATATAATGAACCACATAACAAGTATATGCATGGAAAACATCAAAAAGACAGTTCTTCAAATGAATATACAACCTGAAATCTGTAAATATGTTTGTATTTACAAACTGTTGTCTGTTACAACAGCATGGTTTTAACATGAATCCAAAAGAAAACGATTGCAAAATCTGCCAAGTGCACTGTTATAATATGAGAAAAACATTTCCAACTCTCCTCTCATTCCTCTCTTTTTGTTGTTTATTGTAGTCATCATGATGGGGGATTTAACAAGAATTCAATTATCAGTAAATTATCTTTAGTTCTGCTGTGTCAAATGGATGCAATATCCCCTGGTTTTTCTTATAAGAGAATAAAAGGGGCAAGAAGAAATGAAAAAGTGAAAATATGAAAAATGAAAACACTACAACTTTCCATTCACATCCGTAGAACTAAAATTCTGGTAGCTGCGAAAAATCTCCCAGGGCACTTTGAAATTGCTCTCCTCAGTGCTCTACACATACACTACTGATTTCTTCCAGGCACAGGATTACCTCAGAAAAGAGCAGAGCCTTTATTTTTTTTTTTACATTACCTGGAATACCTGTGCTGCCATCGGCACCATGCATGACTCTTGCAACACTTTGAGGTCTTCACTGGAAGAATGAATACTGAGGCATTTTATGCATCAGGGGTTGAGGAAGAAAGAACATTGACTTTGTGGTGTTTTTTGTTGTTGTTGTTTTTTAAAGGGAGGAGGAAGGGGATGAAAGGACTCAGTGGGTAGGGGTTTAGGAGGAGAAGTTTCCTGTTTTTTTAAAACATCAAAAACAACAGAAGTGACAACTCTCCATTTAGATGCCAACATGATATGTCTGCCTAACCTGCACTGGGGCCCATTTGGGATGCAAAGAGACAAATAAGTATCTTCTAATGACAGAACTTTATGGTGCAATTTATATGGAAGGAATTTTACAATGGTCAAATTGGTAGAGATTTAACTGCTATTCTCCTTCTTCTCCAGCACCAGACATGTTTCAGCTGAGGAGACTATCTCAGCAGATTTGACTGAACTAGGTCCCAGCTAGTGCAGACTCTTCAAGCAAGGATGCTATCAATTTTCAATACTGAATTAAGGCACCCCTCAGATCAATCAGAATACATTTCATTCATACTGTGTACAGATATTCAACTGCATATCTGTCAAATGAAATAAAGCCTGACACTCCAAATTTAATCAATAAAATTTCCAATTTATTCTGAAAAAAAAAAAGTTTTCTTGCATCAGCTCTTTGTTTCATGGGTCCATTGCATTTTGATCTGGTAATAAAAGCCCCAAATCCAGATGGTACTTCAATCTCTCCTGCTCTGTGTGAAAAGCTGTCTGTTAAGTCTGAGAAATAAAATCTACACAAACTAACTTTTTTATCGGCTTTACATGTTCATTCTGTTATATAGAGAAGGTCAAGCCAGATGTTCTAAAAGTATTTTATGTTCTTAAACTCTACAAAGCTATAAAAGTGTGTTTTATTATCTTGAATACTCCCATTTCATAAAATTTGAGTAGTTCACCTTTTGTGTGTACAGTGTCACATTTGCTTATTTTGTTCAGAATAACATTAGGCCACGATGCTTTATCAATTCTAAGATATCTTCTTTTATCTTACTACTTCAAGTATGTAATTATACCTGCTCTGTTTTGTTGTGTTTTTTTTTTTTAAAGACAATGCACTTGTAAGCAATAGGTTAATGAATGCAGGAAAAAAAAGCAGCAGCAGGCCTTCTTAGCCACTCAACAGTGCTATATATACAGATTTATAATGTGGTCCCAATAAAAGCCCAGCAGAACATTCTGTTGACCTGAGTCAACAGTTGGCTGGTGCAGCCACCGCAAACATTTAAGCTGTGATCAAAATATACACATGCAGTGACTCTGTGTGTATGTATGACAGAAGGTGTCCAGAGTCCACAGCTTAGCCAAATACCTTGCTCTGATCTTTTCAGGACACAAAAACCAAAACCTTAACATCCCATTTTGCTTATAAAACCTTTCATCAATAAAGTCAAGATGGGCCAGAAGGCTGAGCTGCACATCACTAATACAGAAACATATACCTGCAACACATGTGAATTTAAAATATAATTCCTTCTCCAGAAAAACACTGACATGCATTTTCTTTTTCAGACATCAAATCTGAAAGCATCTCCTAGAACATTTTTACTGCATATTCAATGGAAAAACAAACAGCTATGACTATTTCATATGTGAAAATTAATAAAATCATTTGGTTATCACCTTTTCTGGCTGGTCTTGAAGAGGGGTAGAGGCTTTGTAACCCAGCTGTAGCAACATTGCTTCTGCTGCATTTCTTTTAGCTATTTTCTTGTTTGGGCCTGTTCCAGTGGTAATCTCGTTGCCTACTTTTACCTTAAAAAGAAAATATCTATCATGATCATAATAAATGCAAGACCCTTTAATATCACCATGCAATAATCTTGCTGATCTACCAACAACCATCAGCTCTTCTGATGCAGATGCAATCTGGAAAAAGTCAGAATAGTGCGAAAAGTGGACTACAATACTGCTTCCCAAAGATAAAATTGTTTAGATTTTTCAGAAAGTCCCCAACCTCATACCAAAGATCTACCTTTTTATACATCTGTGGTGTGCATACAGAATTCCCTCTCTTCCACCAGCTTCTGTGTCAACCCTGTTCTCCCTGCTGAACATCTCCCCTAATTTCGCTCCCCCTCTTTCTTAATGTGGAATGTGCTACAGGATCTGGACTTCCTCTTCCTTGTGCGAGTGCTGCCTTCAGCAGCTCCCCAGCATCATCAGGAGAGTATTGAGAACAATGGAGAGACAAGCAATGACCTGGAAATATAAAAGAGAGGCTTCTATAGAAAGATAAAAACCATATTTGCATTCCTCCCACTTCATCGCATTGCAAGAAACACAGGGGCAGGAGCTGTTTTCTTTTCCTGCTCTTACACCTGACAAGCTTTTATCAAAATGGTCTTTGGAAAGAAGAATCCTCATTGGACCTCTGGGCTGTGCTGCCCAAAGGATTTCCAACAAGATGCTTTTCATAAAACAAGGAGAAGTTGAAACTTCAAAATAAACACAAATTATAGGTAATGAATATCCAGAAAGAGGCAGTCCTTGAGTTATGAACACTATCACTGCTATTCATTTGTGCAATATTTATAGTTTTTTTATTGCTATATTTTAATTTGTCTATTAAGCCATTTTATTTGCCAAGTTATCTCTAAAAATAGCTTATGATCCCAAAACCATGTTAAAGAGGGAAGCCCAAGGTAAAATAAAAATAATAAAACACCCAAGGCAATCTGCATAAAAGAAAACTTAGAGGTCAATGAGCTGAAACGTTCTAGAAAAAGCTTTAAAAAATATGAAAAACAGGCACATGATTGTTAAATAAATAATATATTATTATTTAATCATTTATGTTATTCAATAATTAATCATTTTCCTTAAATTATCACGTATATATTTTCCCAAAACTTTTATTTTTTTCTTTATTCAAATACCTATTAATTCAAAATAGAAAGAAGGGGTTGTAAATAAATAATAATGATCATGAACATCCCTTCGAAATACATACATTATTAAGCAAAAAGATTCAACTACATAAAACAGAAATATTAATAACCTTGAAATAAACCCCTTAACTTCTATGCAGTTTTACAACCACAATTAGAAAATAGCCACTCTCCTACAAGTTTATATGCAATAAAATTGAGGGACTTTAATGGGACAAGACAAAATGATAATTTATAACATAGCTCACAATAAATCAATGTGCTGCTATTTCTCAGACCTGTAAAACTGGTTTAGCTATTATTATAACCTCTATCAAGGATTAAAGGTCTGACTACAAAGAGAAAGAGCTTTCTGAAATTAACTTTGGGAACAGAACACCAACTAATGTCATCAGAGGTTTTCTTCTGTTTATCTAGTGGTCAGGACAAGTAATTGGATCCATTTCATCACATCTAAACTTGCTCTTTGTGTGACAGATAAAAATGAACATATTATCTCTGGATATTTTACTTCCACATTCAATTAAATTAAATGAAAACATTGTTTAAGTAGTTTATACAAAGGCTTTTTATTCTGATAAGGTTTTTTGCATGTCGTAATGAATCCACTGAGACTTCCTGAAGGCAGGAGAAAGAGAGGGATGATCTGTGTGTGAAAATATTACAAAAGGGTAAAAATTGGGCTACAGTGAAAAGCAACTGATCTATGGAATTTCTTTGATTTTTTCTTTCACAAGCCTTCTCAGATAGAGGAATCCTCTGTATATTCACTGCTTTTAAGATTCATTTTGATTCAAACCAACTATTCTACCACTACTGAGAATCCTTCAGTGGAAAACCAAATTCTCAGCCCATCTTTCTAATACACACAGAACAGATACAGATCTCTAACTGGAGGGTCTGAGCATGTGAAAAGAGGTGGTCTATGACAAGATCACTCTTTTTCAAATACTTTCAGATAGCACAAAAACTTGGAAATCCAAGTTATATTCATAAATCTGAACCTGACCAAAAGGAACCCAATTATATATATATTATATATATATATATAATTTTTTTTTTCCAGAGAGAAAATATTGTCAAGAAAGACCACTGAGATCCAATGAAATGAAGACTGCTAGCCTGTCTAGATAGACATGAAGGAGGGATTTAAAGACTTAAGTTTTTTTTGTTTTGTTTTGTTTTCTGGAGAAAAAGGTGCTTGAACATCAAATTCTGATTGTGATCAGAACTTAAATTTTGGTGTGGTTTGTGGTCAACAAGTCAAAACATGTTCAGGTTTGCTGTTCTGGATTGTCCTGGCACAAAATTACCTCAGTGAAAACATAAGAAAAAAGAATCCTTTCCTGTTCCTTATTTTCTTAACCTGCTATTGTGCTATCTAACACAATGGCTACATCAAATCTTTGCAAATGTTCTTAATTAAAAAAAAATAAAGAAAAAATAATGATCTACAGTTTGTGTATCGCATCCAAATTCTTTAACTGAAGAGGCTAAAATGTGTGATGGAAGGCTGTTTTTGTTGCATTTCAGATAGGAACAAAGGTAACAAACAGATGAAAATCTGAAAGGAGTTCTTACAAGATTTACAGAGCTACTTTTAAATCCAAAATGCTTGGTAACATGTAGCATGTTCTCCATATTTCAGAATATTTGTTTGTAGTGCAATACTCCAATCAACAACTGCAAAATTTTCTAAAAGACAAATGAAAGTAAATAAATCATTTACAAAGTGTAACATTAGGGATAAAACCAGAAACAATTAGGTGAAATAAAAATAATAGTATAAAAAATGTAAAACCACTGCAAGGAAAACTTCTAGAGGGCAAATTACCTAATTGCTATTTGTTTCACCAAAAGAAAGAAGGCAGTTCAAACTGCTACTGTATTTCACACTCCTGTTGTATAAATAACCATAAATCAAAGAGATAAACACAGAGGGATAAGCTTTATATTATGCCACCATTTTTCTTGTGCTTGAACATGACGTAGCAAAGGCACTATCTCTAACACAACAGTAGATGATACCTGCATAACAAACTCTCGACGGCGAGGCATTCCTCTCTCTGAAAGAAGAACGTATTCTGGCTCCTTCTCCTTTTTGGCCTGTTGGATCTGAGCCAGACGACTGATGGGATTCATTCCTTGACCATATTCTGGTCCAGTCTAAAACAGGTTTAAGAGAAAGAACAATAATTTCATTGTGTATTAGTACTGTAGATCGGTACAACTGTTGTGCTACCTCTTCTCTAATAGAAAATAGAGAAATAATAATAGAATATAATAATAGAGAATAGAGAAAATAATAATTTTCTCTAATAGAAATAGAGAAAAAAACAATATATTTTGTACCATCTTTTGATCATGAGACAGACAGGAGAATTCCTCAATCTCAAAACTGTGGCATGTAATATGCACCTACCACCTGCCACTGCTGCAGGTAGTGGGCATAGCTGTCATTGGTAAGCTACTGATGCCTTCATCTATCTATTTACTACAGAGATGGATAAAAATAAACAGATTCATCAATTATATTTCATTGCCCTATTAATATGACTCTTCCCTCTGTCCCTTAAAAATAGGTTGCTACAATACTGGAACATGCAGTAGCAGTGAGAAGAGGTGGATTTATATGGGGACTAAAAAGATTTGCCATATAACGAGCTGCATTTCTCTCAGCCTTCCATCTCAGCATTCCTACCTTCCATCCTACAGTGCAACTAAAGGTGAAGAAAGCTTACTCTTTGCATGCTATAGTAATTCAGCCTCAAATGCTTTTAGGCAGTGAAGCTAGAGAAGGCAAAGAGAGGAATATCTCCAGTGACTAGACATGTTGCACACTGTGAGCCACCCACAGAGTATTTCAAATGCTTTACAGACAATGACCCTCAAAGTAACGTATCAAAATGCATTGCTAATGGGAGAACTGATGTGATGGTGGAAAACAAAAGAACTGAGAAATTGGTCTGTCCAAGATTACAAAGACAGGTGAAAAACTACAGTCCTCGCAAACTATTTGTATTAGTTCTGAAATCCTTTTAGTACATTATTATTCTTAATGCTCTGTCAAAACAAACAGCTACGAAAATATTATTGGTAGAAGGAGAAGAGAAGAAATTAAGATTCGAACACATTTATCTGTGGTTATATTTAATAGATTTATATGCCAGAACACAAGAGAAGTACTTACAAATATAAATGGCATTTGAATGCAAAATTGTCTTTATGTTATTGCAATATTTCCTCTTTGTGAAGGTATTTGCAGTGTAAGAGAAGATGCAAACTCATGCTTATTTGAGGTTCTCAAATAAAAGCAAACAAGTGGTCAAGAACCTAAAGAGATGATCAGCAATTGAAGGCAAACACCGGAGAGGGATATTATATTAAGAAAGCTGTGCAGCGAATCCTTCCTAGTGTAACTGCTGAAGTCATTAGAGAAGATGTAGGTGAAAGAATGAAGACAATGTCATGCACAAGGGCAGCTGTGTGGGCAAGGAGCCAGGCAGAGACAAAGGGAGAGCAGGCTAAATAAAGTGTAGGCCATAAGATATAGCCTCATAAATATATATATGTAAGTAAAAAGAAGTTATTGTCACTTTTTTTGATACTCAAAGCACGTACAGGTTAAATTAAAAGAAACAGACACAATAAAAGCATTTCAGGAGTCCAGATATTCAAAAAATAAAAACTTCCTACATATTTGGGTTATTTTGACTATTAATGTCTGTTTCTAAGACGACCAACTTTGGATAATTCAGTTTAAGACTGTAATGGTAAATGGTGTATAGTAAAATAAGAAGTTTTTATATTATTACACCCTTAGCATCTTTCATTTAAAATGAGACAGGAAGAGAAAATCACCCTTTTCAGATCTTGCAGCTTTCAGATCCTTAAAGCTGCATTAATGTTGATGGTTTTGCATGAAATAACATTTTATGCTGAATTTTTCCTAGAAGTTTTTGAGAATTATATCCTCTGAATATCAGTAGGAGCTGGGTATCTGATTACCCTAGCTTTCCGTGAGAAATCATTTGTTCTGTTTTGAAGGCAAATGAAAAGTGGAAGATGGAGTACTTTGTATATTTTCCAAGTCCAGTTTTGCAATCTCCGAAGTATTTGCTTATTCTAGGTGGCTGTTCCTACACAATTCTGCACTCAGCGTACTCAGTACACAGATTCCTAGCAGTCACACATTTGTTATATTTATTTATTTTCACAATCCATCTATGCAATACTCAATGAGGACTGAGTTCAAGCCATATTTCATACTTCGCACCATGTTGGTGCAATGCTGCCTAGCCTAACATAATGCAAGCCGTGGACATAGCTGTGCATTTCATCAAAAGCTGTGCATCATTCACATTGTTTTCAAATTCAGAAAAATTGAAGAGCCTTCTTTCCTCTCAGAAAAAGAGATGAAATTTAGATCCTAAAGCTATATTCCAATGTACAGGTTTTGGACATGAAAGTTTCCTGTTATTTCCTGCAGCTCTAGTTTTGAGGTTGCATATTATGAAGCAAAAGTAACTCTGTAACACTAGACAAAAAGTGCACAACTGTCCACCATCATCTACACCAATCTGTCACGAGTTTGAATGGTTAAGTATACCTTATATGATATTATTTTGTATAGTTTTAAATGATTATCCAACATGCCAGAAAATAGAAAGCCACGTACAAAAAGTTTAATTGCTGCCTCACAGAGTAACACTTCCTAAAATAAAATGCAATGGAGAAGATTTTGACCATTTGCAAAACCATCTTCTTCTGGACTGAAGAGATGACAGGTGAATCTGATTAGCTGTACAATGCTGAGACTAAGCAGTGATGCTTCATAAATATATGGACACTATGTGGCTGCTTTTGTCAGGCCAAGTGAAAGATTAATCACCTCAGATGGTTCTTTGTTTCTATATGTTCAGGATGAATACACAAACCAGGGCTAGTCACTGCAGATTGACTGAATTCTAGAAGTAGCAATAAATCTACTGCCACCAAGAGTAAAAGCATCATTTAAGAAACTTGAGCTCAGAAGAATCCAAAGCCTCTGAACAAAGCCTCATCACTGCAGCAAGAAGCATACTAACATCCTCTGAGACAGCATACATTTTAATGGAGAGATGTTTCAAGGTCCACAAGTCCTCTGTGGGCTAGTCTGCAATTTTCTTTTTTTTTTTTTTTTTTTTCTTTTTGAGGTGAAGAACATTATCAAACAAATGCTAACCTTAACACAGCCACATGAAACAAAGAAATTATTTTCCTTTGGAGTTTGACAAGTGACACACAAGGCTGAGATGTGAACAAACTCTTGTTTTTTTTCTAAACATTTTAAGAACCAAACCAGATTGAAGCTGAGCTCAGAAAACTCCCAAATCCAGCTCCATGAGGGGAGGAAGCGGGACCGTGCAACATTTCCCCAGATAACTGCTATTTTATATTCTCGCTCTTCAAACTGAGGAGGGGAAAAAGAGAAGGGAGAAACCATCATATGTTACAATAAGGCCTCTCAAAGAAGATGATGCTTAAAATCCACATGACTGTACAGAGCTGCTTAGAAGGTTCGATCCTCCACTACACTTGAACAAACATCTGCTGACTTCAGTGATGCGAGCTGGGTTCTTAAGGGACAGCACCTTACAAGCCATTATGTTGGATAATTTCACAGCATTGTAAGAATTAAAAAAAAATACAGGCATATCAGCACAAGCAAGTAACTATATTGACAGAAAATAACAAATAAGTCTTTACTGACATAAAATCTGAGTAACTGTTAATTTCTAAGCAAATATTCTTAACTGACAGGGGCAGACACATACCTTTAATATTGTTTTGGGACGTTTTTTAAAGTAAAGTTTTGGCTTTTCAATAACAGGAAGAGGAGGAAGCTTCTTAAGTTCTTGTAGGACAGCCATTGCAGCACGTTTCTTTGAGAGTTTCTTACTGTTCCCTTCTCCTTCTGCAGTGAATTCACCTACTGTAACTCGTGTAACAAAGCTCTTCATGTGAGGAGGTCCACTTTCTTTAATCACCTTTTAAACAAAAATAAATGGAGACAAATCACCCTCTAAGAACATAATGTTTATATTTCTGCTACGTACTTAACTACCAGTGCATTCTTTCTGGTAATTGAAGGCAATTAGATGGGTTTTCATAAAATCTGGACAAGTATTAATTGCAGTACCAGTTTTGAGGATAGAAAATTAATGCTGATTAGACAATGCAAATTTAACCATCATATTCAGTGCTTCACAGAAAATACAGTAGATGTACATTTTCAAAGTGTTTTATACCTCAATAACACAGTAGACAGCAAGCAATAATGGATATTTAAACCAAGGCTACTGTTTTCTCCTTGCAAGGTGCTTCACATACTAAAGAATTTTAATTCATGAAGGTCAGTACTAGGCTTTGCTATAGTCCATACCACATATCCATACAACATATTCAAAACTATGTTTATATGGCATCATTTGAACCTGTTCATTATTTTCTTCTGTTATCATTAAAATCTAGGATGTTCATGCATGGTCCCAAACTTCCATCTTACAGGCCTGTATTTTTTATTAGGACATTTTACGTCCCAGCTGCAGACAGCATTGCCTGCTCTCAACTCTTACCTTGCCACACAGCTCAGACAGATACCACACACATTTGCAAGGCTGCCATAGCATTGTCTCCACAACTCTCAGCTGTCCCTCCCAACAGTACAGGAAAGAATAATCAGGAGAACCACCGCAACTCACACAAAAAATCATTTTTGAAATCTTTCATTCATCCCTTTCTAAACATATCAAGGATGAAAGACAATGAGAAAACCTATTTGAAGTACTCCTCCATTACTAAAAGTTGCAATAATATGAAAAAAATAAAACTGAAATGTTCTGAATGGCGCACCCTCCATTACATCTTTTCTGTCTTCACTTTTCCATGCACGCAAGTCTCCTTTGAGGAGGTTATACTGTTAGAACGTAGTTACCCAACAAATCACAGTACTGCACGTGCTAAGATAACCATCTATTCATGTATGCAACATTTATTGGTCTGGATAATGTCTATCAGGAATTACAGACCTCATCTGGGAAAAGGTTCAGCTATTTTGTTTGATGGGCGGAAACAGCTACCTAATTTAATCTTTGTTACATATAATGTTTATAAGGAGAGATTAGAGCATCTGACAGGCACCTCTTTTCGTTGTCTTCAAAATCAATACAAATGCATATTTTTTCAGGAGGTGCAGCAACATCAAATCATTCATTGAAAAAGTGTAATGCTTGAGCAGAAGGGAATGGAGGTAAAGGTGCTAGGGCCTTCTTGGTGTAATAACTGTTTTTTTAATGGGTTGAAACCTTCAACCTTAATATTATTACAACATGTTTTGTATTAAAGTTCTTTTTATCAAGGTCATGTCCCTTGCATTATTTAGTTTTGCTGTTACACTGTAATGAGGTCTCCTTAGGCTTGTATTTCTTTTTTAAGCTCTCTTTTGTGGCAATTTCACCCAGCAAATACAATTATCAGAGCATATATCAATAAAAAGACACAAAATGAAAATTAACAGACAACTTTTTCCGCATGTTCCCAGAACAAGACGGCATCTGTGCCAGCATGGGATTTTTACGTTGCAGTCTGGGAGCGTTCCCACTCTAAGATTCAAGGTAATAATTTCAGAAGTGTTTTCAAGATTACCTTACTTGAAAGTTGCCCGCTAGCGTTTCGCCACGCGAGAAGGTGGCTGTGCCTTTGTGGCACTGACCCAGCTTCAGGCAGGGGATGCTGCACTGCCTGCACCGGAGCTGTGAAGAGCCCGGTGCCAGGATCTCCCACCTGCAGGCACACGAGGGCTTTGTACCTGTGCTAAATGCCTTCAGCTTCCCACTTTGTCCTAAAGGCGTACCTTAATCTGTTAGTGCACAGGGCTACCCAAGTATTACGATACGTTGCCTGTAAAAAATGCATGGCTGAATTAACATCACTGGAGTCCTTAATCTTTTTGTGGTCTTACTAATACCAGTATATAGGCGTTTCTACTTATATGCAATATAGTGTATTAATAAAATACACAACAATGCATATACTGACCAGATGAAAAAGGACAAAATAACTTGCTTAAGAAACATAATTGCTGGGTTCCTTAAATATTACTTTTATATAAGTTTTCTCATATATATAAATGCATGCAAATATATATATGAAAAAGAATTTTAATACAAAACCTGATTAAAATATATATATGAAAATATATTTCTTAATATAAAACTAACGTATGTCGGTGTGATTTTCATCTTTTAAACTTTTAGGTATGTGACACAAGGTAAATAATAGCCTGGAAAACATTCAAAACTGTTTCTTTGTTAGTGAGTATAAGAAGGAAAAAAAAAGTCTGTATTGTCAATGGAATGAACCCCATAGGATTTGGATAGGATCTGGATCAAGCCAAACATCCAAAATTGGTAATTTAGCAAAAAAAAAAATTTACCTAACAACATTTTTGGTTAAGCCCAGATTTTAGATCTCTTTATTCCACATGATTTCAAACAGTTGTTCTATAAGCCTTGGCACACAAAACACTTAAAAGAAATTCAGCCTTTGCTATCCAAGAACACTATATGCATTAGTACATTAAACCATTTCCTCAGTTGAAAGATATGACCTATGGATCAAATCATGGCTAATTTAAAGTTGAGAATTTGATTAAGGGTGACAGTTCAATACACTTTTCTTTTCTGTTCCACTGATTTAAAGAATAACTCTAGCAA
Organism: Cygnus atratus; assembly: GCF_013377495.2. Taxonomy (NCBI): domain Eukaryota; kingdom Metazoa; phylum Chordata; class Aves; order Anseriformes; family Anatidae; genus Cygnus; species Cygnus atratus. The sequence continues at coordinate 127,225,425 of NC_066363.1, forward strand.
GAGAAAACACATGGGGCCAAAACACATCTAAGGTCAAGTTACATCAAGAGTGAATTTGGCTCAATTTAATGAATCATGCTGACAAATGAAAAACAGCAGTATGATTCCAATGAAAGAGCAATGCTGCTTCAATTATTAATGAGGCTACAGGTAGAAAATTCAAAAGACAATGACAAGATTAAACAGACATTAAAAAAATAACAGAAAAGACAAAGAATGGGTCAACAAAAATATGTCACCTATATCCATGATTATTTAGAAAATATCAATGTATCTCCATGTGCTTGTGTGGGCTGACATGCCAGATTTTCCCAGTTTAAAACAAAAAAGCCTGGATGGTTTACTAAAACAGGAGAAGGAGAGCTACTCAGTACGTCCATCATCCAGTCTGAAAGCCTTAATGCCCAGGAGGCCAGATGCCAGATGGGTGCAAAATGCTGAAAACTGGCTCAGCCTTTCAGTGTCAGCAGTTTGCTCTGTTCCTGGCTCAAAATAATAAGCCTCTGCCTCGCTGTGATCAGACTGGCACGCAACAAACTTCCCCTCTTTTTCCCAACAGAACATTGGAAGGGGATGATATGGCACAAAATTTGTCTGTTCAGCAACTGCACCCCCTCACTCCTGATACCAAGAATGAAACTGAGAATGAAAAAAAGTGTATTTGCTATTCTAAAGAAAGAGCACTCCAATCCAAAGAAAAATACTGAAAATTAAATGCCAACCCAAAACATCCCAAGGCATCTAATGCCTGATGTGAGTACTGTATCATTTCTACATGGCTGTTCTAACACCTTAAGCTGTTGACCTCAGTCACGTCTTCTAGACTCACCTAACTCATTACTGACAAGTTTGGAAAGAAAAAACATTTATGTTGCAAGAGAACCAAAGAGGCAAGAATTCAGCGTGTTTCCAAGGAGGAAATAAGAAGCAGAAAGAGCATCTCAGAGCTATTATAACAATTCCTACAGAAAACAGTTTCGTATCCCTCTTAAAAATTGTTCATCAAGAGTCCCACATATGCTTTGAAAGCTGTATTTTGAATGGTAAGTTGATAAATAAAGGTTAAGTAATGATGCACCTATGGTAGGTATGGCATAGAGCTTGTTGTTTTTCAGAACTTTTATTTTAGTTATCGAATTAATAGATAGAAATTTCTTAAAATTCTAAAGCTCCTAGACAATTAAAACTAGCATGTTATACAAAACACAATGAACAGAACGAGTGGATAACTCCCTTTGGCAGAACAGCTGAAATGAAACCTTGTACTGGTTCAACAGTCATATTCACATTTAAAAAAAAAAAAAGAAAATCACTGGGCTCTACATGCTCTCCTTTTTTTGCGCCCCTTATGCAATTCTGAGAATGTGTTTACATAGAACTTTACGTATCTTTATGACCATTACTTAGTTGCATAACACTGCACTGTTGGAACATTTGCTAAAGCTTCATGAAGAAAAGGCAGATCATTTCATAGCTATCGCACAAAAAATGCTAGAGAAAGCTTTGATGCCTGCCTGGAATAACACAAAACCATTTGTAAATAAAATCCTATTAGAAACATCAGATCCTGGGGATTACCCATAATTGCTTAGCAGATTTATTGAAATATAAGCCAGTACCAAGTTGAATCAAAACTCTATTTTAAAATGTCACCTACACTTAGATTTAAAGGCAGGAAATAACACAAAACCTGTCAGGAGAGCAAGAAAACGTCTTTTTCAACGTTGTTAACATTCTTTGGCAATGGACACATTAGACTTTTCCCGTACTGAGCATCTCTGCCTTCATTCTCTCCTTACTAAATGCTCTCCCTTAAACAAGCTAAATCATAGGAATGAAGTTAAGAGCATATTCAAAGCACTACCCCTCTTTCCATTCCAACATCCAAGCTATTCTTTGATCCATGACCATTCACCTCGCTGTATTTTAGTATACTGACTTGTATGGAACTATTCCAAATACTTTTAAATACTTAAGGTAGAAAATGACTTGTGTGAAAACTGAAACATTAATTATGACCTTCCTTTTTGAAACACTGGCATGTATTTCCATTTTGTCTGATCTTACACAGGAATTGCATTATTTCCACATAGCTGCAAACTGATACACCAACACCAGACACCCTTCAAGATTTTACTTTCTTAATTTTCTAATTAGTTCATATGATATTTTTTTGCAATTATAGACCATATATATAAAGTACATACCCATTTGTTAAACCAAGGAATTCCTTAGTCAAAATCAGCGTTCAGTATCTTTGGCTCCCTTACCTACCTTCTGACAGATTTCTCAGAAGGTCCAAATAGCTCATCTGACATTGGCCAACCCATGGATATGGGCCAAACACACCAGTAAATTGTATAAAGCACACTGTACGAGATGACACACCATTATTTATCTTTTGGTATGCAAATATGTGCATATACTTCAAACGGAAAAACGACTGGAGAAAATAACCATCACCAGTACAGGCACTACCCATGTCCTTTTCATAGTTACTCAGTATGCATGTACAACAATTAGCAGAAAAATAAAAGCCAACTACTTTAACATGCCACTTACATCAGCTTTTTCTGCATTAAATAAATAAATAAATAAAAAGAGATTTGGAGTCTGGTGGTTCCTAACACAATAACATCAGATTTTTACAACCAGTTTGTGTAAGAACTTTCTCATCGGAAAAATTCTGCTGTTGCTATCACTCATTCTCCCAGCCAGTTCATTGATTGCACTGGAGCTATTCCAAATATTCTTTGTTACTTAAGGTAAACAAAGGTGTCAGAAGCAGATTCATAGATAAAGGCTTAAGTAGAGATAGATAAGGAATCAAACAATGTAGAAGATAAAAAGATAGTCTTGATTTTCTGAAAACAGAGCATCACATGCAAAGCGTCTTAATGGGAACTTTTGTACTGTATTTTTGTACTGTATCAAAGACTGTCTGACTCTATTTTGAAGATTATTTCAAGTCAGATTGAGCATGGCCACTGATTCTAATGCTTAGCATTATAAAACAGATACTTGAACTGTCCTTCTGCCATCCACTTGATTCCAACCAAATACTAGGGTTATAATTCTTTTGAAAGAGCACCTAATTTAATAATAAAAACTCAGTGCCTTAGATCTTGACATTATCTACCTGGACTTGTGCAAAGCATTTGACACTGTCTCTCACAATATCCTTGTCTCTAAATTTGATTTGATGGATGGACCACTCAGTGGTTAAGGAATTGGCTGGATGGTCACACTCAAATTGTTTCAGACAATGGCTCAGTGTCCAGGTGGAGATCAGTAGTGGTGTTCCTCAGGGGTGAGCATTGCGACCACCGCTGCTTAGCATCTTTGTCGGTGACATTGACAGCAGAACCGAGTGCACCCTCAGCAAGTTTTCCAATGACACCGAGCCGTGTGGTGCAGTTGACAGACACACTGGAGGGAAGGTTTGCCATCCAGAGGGACCTGGACAGGCTTCAGAGGTGAGCCAGTGAAAATCTCATGAGGTTCAACAAGGCCAAGTGCAAGGTCCTGCATCTGGACAAAGCACAAACACAGGCTGGGTGGAGAATGCACTGAGAGCAGCTCTTTTTAGAAGGACCTGGGGTTGTTGGTGGATGAGAAGCTCAACATGAGCTGGCAATGTGAGCTTGCAGTCCGGAAAGCCAACCACACCCTGGGCTGCATCAAAAGAAGCATGGCCAGCAGGTTGAGGGAGGTGATTCTCCCTCCTCTACTCTGCTCTCATGAGACCCCATCTGGAGCCCTGTGTATGGCTCTGGGGCTCCCAGCACAAGAAGGACATGAAAGTATTAGAATAAATCCAGAGGAGGATCACAAAGATGACCAGAGCACTAGAGCACCTCTCCTGTGAAGACAGGCTGCGGGAGTTGGGGATGTTCTGCCTGGAGAAGAGAAGGCATCAGGGAGGCCTTATAGTGACCTTCCAATATTTAAAGGGGGCCTATATGAAAACTGTGGAGGGACTCTTTGTTAGGAAGTGTAGTGATAGGACAAGGAATAATGGTATTAAACCAAAAAAGGTAGATTTAGATTAGATATTCAGAAGAAATTCTGTATTATGAGGGTGGTGAGGCACTGGCACAGGTTGCCCAGAGAAGCTGTGGATGCCCCATCCCTAGAAGTGTTCAAGGCCAGGCTGGATGGGGTTTTGAGCAACCTGGTCTGGTGGGAGGTGTCCCTGCCCATGGCAGAGGGTTGGAGTTAGATGATCTTTAAGGCCCCTTCCAACCCAAACCATTCTATGATTCTATGATTTTGATACATTACCAAAATTATCTATTTATAACTTACATTAATTTAACTGTTATATCCATAAAGAATTAATATTTTCAACTGTGTTGAATTTTATTGTTTTTTAAAATACCTTCTCAGCAAAGAGATACATACAGAACACATACCTCAAAACTGACGGGTATATTGCGCTTCAAAGCAATTTCAAACACTACACTTATCTCAGACTTGTTTGCATCTTTATCTTCTTCTGTTTCTTTTCCTGTTTCTCCATTCTGAAAATGAAGAACACGTGATCATAATAAATTTTTCAGAAGATAAAAAGGAATATAACATGCTCTTTTCCCCACTTCTCAGACACTTTTGAGTTCTCCTGTCACGCTGTAAATCAGTGTTTGTATACCCATCTCAGCACCCCCACTACCAGCCACCTGCTGACCTGTGAATATATATATATATGATGCAGTTATGCTTCACATTAAAGTAGCATGTAGACATTATTTTATAAACTAATGACAGATAACAAAATAACTTGTACAAATTAGCCATTAATAAGGCACAGATAATAATCTGAATACATGCTTCAAACATGAGTATTAAAGAACCTGTGACCTGCTTTATAGTCTCTCTGTGGGTACCCCTTCCAAGCAAGTCTTCTGCACTTGCTAAGAAGGGCTGAAGACTGTACTTCTCTCAGAAGACATTCAGTGAATCACCCCCACACTTTGACTGGGTCACCAGGTTACAGGTGTCCTCAGCAGGTCCAGCTGGTTAATGGCCCCTCCGTAGACTTCCCTCTGGGAGTTACGACCAGTATGAAAAGGTAGTGACAGAGAACAGCTTGCTCAACACAGAACTTTATTTATTTATCCATAGGAACATAACAAACAGAGAGGATAAGAGAGAAAAAAACAAAAGGCATATGCAAACATTATCCTGCCTAAAATTCAGCTTTGCTTTGCACTTTAGGTAAGTCCTATTTTTCTCAGACAACCACCAGCATGGGGACCAAACAGTTACCGCCTTCTGCAACTGCTGCCTTTTGGTGTTCGCCCCCAGGACACACTTTCCTTAGTTCCCAGAGGTTTAACTCTCAGCTACTTTCAAACTGCAAAGCTCTGAACGTTTCAAACTGGGATCTCTGAACAACCTTCTAGCCTTGGCTAGAATCCTGATTTTTTATTAGTGGAGGTAAACATCAAAGAAGTTTGGGCTGAACTAGGTGGATTCCTGCAGAGTTCCCATCTTACATAATAAAATCTGATCTAAATCTTCAACCACCAGCACAGCTACAAAATCCAGATACTGAAGTTAAAAAACAACATCAAAAAGCTTTAGGCTCTTCACAATAACAATGACATTTATCAATATTGTATCTACCATTTGTTAATTCTTAATATCTATTTTATCTGACATAAAGCAGGACCAGAAATTGCAGCCATAGTCAAGTATAACATGAAGACTTGGAGCACTGTTTGTCTGACTAAGTGGTTGCAAAATTTTGACTCTGAAAAAGCAATTTAGTTCCTTGCAATTGATCTGGAGCTAAATACAAGACAAAACTGATAAAGTCTGTAGAACCTGCTGAAAATAAAGGGTACAGTGTAAAGCTGCAACAAAGGCAGTTAGAATGAAATTATGTAGGACCTCTAGCTCATTTCATATAATGGAATGTAAAGTACTACTGAAATCAGGAATGTAGGTCATTATAGGACAAGCAAAGCATTGATTCAGTGAAGGACTTAGGTTTGCTGAGAATAATCAACTGAACAGAGTTATAAGGACAATATTTAAAAGTCAAAATGTATTTTCAGATATACAGAATGTCAAACAAAAAGCGGAGTAACAACCTCAATGAAAATCTTATTCAATAAGATGTTCAATTAAGTTTGATTTATAAAGGATGCTGATAATCTGAAAGGCAGATGAAAAAGCCAAATGGATGAACAGCTGGTTAGAGAGAAAACAACTTTACACTGAGACACTATGGAAACCATCAGTTCTACAAAAAAAAAAAAAAAGATTACTTAAGTATAAATTGTAAATACATACAGGGGAGAGATATTTGATAGCTCTTGGTTAGATTTAGCAAAGACAAGAACATATCTATTACATAGAAAATGAAGCTAGATGAATTTAGCTTCATTTAGCTTCACACCATTTAATTTATCTTTGAAAGAGGGAATAATTAGTCACTTGCATAATTTGCATAAAATAATACAGAGTTCCCTGGTCTCGATATTGAGTGCACTTGGCCAGCAAGCCTTTAAGTCAAGAATTTTTAGGTTTTCCAGCTACACTCTAGCTTAACCAGATATGTGGAGTCTAATGTAGAAATTAGTGTTTAAAATTTCCCAATTAATATGAACATACTGGTCCAGAAAATCACTGGAAGTCCCTTCTGCCCTTAAAATTTCAGTCCTTGCATATTTTTCCACCAAACATAGCAGAGAGTTTAACTGCAAATGGAAACTAGGGAGGAACACAGACTTTAAGGCTCAGGCCTTAGTACTGAGCAATGAAGTTTCAAGCCTTAGTCATCTGACTTCCCCAGATTCAGGAAGGTAAAATATGTTCAGGAGTGTCCCAAGTAATTTGAATTTAAATTTGATCCTCATTCCAGAACTGACACTTTAATTGTAAGGCCTTTCTTAGCCTCAAATCTATGAGACAGCAAGGTGCTTTGGCAGGCACACAATAGTTCTTTCATGAGAGCAGCTTCAGATTCACCTATACGCCTGTGCTGTTCGCTGCTTGTTTCTTCTTTCTGCTCCCACCTTCTGCTTTCCACACATTTGTGCAGGGAAGTATTAAGACGATAATATTCTTTTTCAATGGTTTAATACAGATAAGTAATTTTACCCTTAACTAAGTTAAAAAAAAAAAAGGAAAACATAGATGGAAGAAGAATATATAGAAGCATCATAAAGCAAATACAGTTCTGAAGGCCAAACATTAAAACCATGTACTTATTGCGCTATTTTCCACAAATCCCATTCACGTGAAGTTCACTGAGTTACTAATGGAATGCAGGGCCAGATCGGTCTCAGCAGGTCTGTCCTCAGCAGGTCTGTCCTCAGCAAGGTTTCAGTTGACAGCAAGTTGAAGTGTCCAGTGACCAGTGTACCCTGGCAGCCCAAAGGGCCAACAGTACCCTGGGGTGCATCAAGCACAACATTGCTTTTTGTCCCACTCTGTCCCACTCAGTTTTTGTCCCACTTTGCTCTGCTCTGGCGTGGCCTCACCTCGAGTACTGTGTGCAGTTCTGGGTGCCACAGGACATAAAACCGTTAGAGAGTATTCAAAAGAGGACTACAAAGATGGTGAAGGGCCTAGAAGGCAAGACACATGAGGAGTGGCTGAGGTCGCTTGGTTTGTTCAGCCCAGAGCAGAGCAGGCTGAGGGGAGGCCTCATGGCGGCCTGCAGCTCCCTCACGAGGGGAGCGGAGGGGCAGGCGCTGAGCTCTGCTCTCTGGGGACAGTGACAGGACCCGAGGGAACGGCATGGAGCTGGGAGAGGGGAGGGTCAGGCTGGGTGTTAGGGAAAGGTTCTGCACCCAGAGGGTGGTCGGGCACTGGGACAGGCTCCCCAGGGCAGTAGACACAGCACCGAGCCTGATGGAGTTCAAGAAGCATTTGGACAACGCTCTCAGGCACACAGTCTGGTTTTTGGGTGGTCCTGTGTGGATTCAATGATCCTTGTAGGCCGCTTCCAACTCAGGATATTCTATGATTCTCTCTCCCCACTCTGCTCTCACTGGAAGCACAGTGGAAGTGCCTGGGGCATATAGCTCTAATGCATGCATGAAGTGTCATGAATCATGCATCCTCCCTGGCTGATCCCAACAGGTCACTTCTGCTGAAGGAAGCAGAGCTCTACTGAGCTGGAGCAAGTCCCATGGTGAAGACATATCCCACCACTCTCCGATTCACATGACCAAAAACACAGAGGAGCCCAAATCTTGGCACTATGAAGCCTTAAGCTCTGCTTCAACCTGCCACTTCTCCAGATAGCTGCACCCAACTTTGTACAATGCAGCTCTCCCATGTCACCTCCAGCCTTCTCCAGTCACCCATGACTCTAACCCGTAAAGAGACAGAAGTGATTCTTCATCATCACTACCCCATTGCCAGCTCCCTTTAGCCTCAGCATGACCAAGACACATGGGTTTTCCTTGGGAGTTCAGTTTCCTACACACAGACATCTGATATTGAGATCCTACGTTATCCCATCTGGTCTTCAGCTGCTGAACTCCCACAGATCTTACCAGTAACTACATGACTGTCTTGCCTAACCCACAGTATTCTCTCCTGACAATTCCTAATTTTTCTCATAGCTAATAGTGGACTTGATTCAGTTTACATACATAATTTATTGAGGTAAAGAGAAGAATAAAGTCACTTCATTACCTCATGAGAGAGACAACAATAGAGAATGCTACAAGAATTTAGGAAACTCAATGTGCCATGACTACACCTTGTAAAAGCCAGCACATCCAAATAGACACTAATCTAAATAGACACTAAATAGACCTGATTAGACAAGAATGTTAATTAAAGATTTTACTCCTTTTGCTAGGTAAATACCATACATACACAGGCTATGAAAACAGTATATAAATCAGGTATGCACCCATGTTATTTATATATATTATTTACTTCCTTTTACAACTTACTATCCCATGCAGTTAGATAAGAATAGTCCACTTTCTAATCTCATTAACTCATAACTTGAATTCAAAGAATCTTCATATAAAATGCGTTAAACATAATTTTCAAAAACTAAGAATATGTTGAGCTGAAAATATGTTTCCATAATACGAGATTCCCACTCAGGATTGCACTTAAGATTTATCATCAACTGATACATTTATCTGGAAACCAGAAGAGAAAGGAAGGGAATGGAACACTGAGAAAAGAACCTGATTCCTCCTAAGACTTCACATATATATTTTTAACAACTTTTCTGTTTAAAAAAAAAAACAACAACAACAAAAACACACAAACAAATGATATGAAATAAGTGAATTTGGAGAGAATTTCCTGATCCACAAAAATGACATAGCAAAACAAAAGGGTGAGTCAAAGTCTCTTTGGATCTAAAGGAACAAATGGATCCAGGGTGAGGCAGAAAGAACATAGATCTTTTTATGACAAAGAAAAATTTCATTCTTAAAAAGTAGCTTAGAACAACAATACAAGACACTGAAGATACTTTCAGTAATGTTTTGTATTGTGCACAGGACTTTAACAGGCATCATCAGAAACAGTAAAGAAAAGAAAAAAAATAGATTGTCTCCTGTTTTGACTTTTTGACTGGGTAATTTTATTGTTCACTTTTTAAAATAATTTTATTTTTATTTGTCTTTTTCATTTGCAATTCTGTGACTAATTTTCTGCTAAAATATTTTTAAATATGCCCCTATTTTCATTTTAAGTAGCAATATACACCATTTACATACACAGCAGTGAGAAAGCTAATTATTCAAAAAAGGACTAAACAGCTGAAAGACTAAAACCATCAGACAGCTGTGCAGTAGATGTCAGTGAGCTCTGTCATGGTCTTAGGTACTCTGGAGACAAAGTCACTTAAGACCACATTTATGGCACAACAGACATTTAAGATTAATAATTCATTCTTCATGAAGCCACTGTTTAAGTCAACATTTTCTGGACTTTTGGTATAAACTAATATTTTTTTTCTAATTTTTCCTTAATCTGTTGACAATCTCATCTTTAAAATACATACTTATTTTTACTATTTAAGTCTTGTTCTATATTAGATGTGCAGTTATAAAGAAATAACACTAACGATTTGTTCATATTGCTTCTCTGTTACTAAGGCTAATATGAAAAAAAGCACTAAAAACTAAACATTCAAAAACTGGTAAGTAGATTGTTGGACTTGGTACCTTAATGTGAAGATTGGGAACAGTACGCTTTCTGAAACACAAACCTGAGGTAATTTTTCTGGAATAGGCTCATTCTGGAGAGCTTGAAGGGCCTTCATTGCAGCATTATGTCTAGCAGCTTGACGAGTCTTTCCTTCACCAAAAAACTCACTGTTGCCAACAGTTAACTGGACATAGAATATTTTAGGCACTGGGCAGTGATACCTGTAAAGAAGTCATGAACATATTAATGGGATCCTCTACGTTAGAAAGCAGCAATGCAAGTCATGAATTTTAACCATCAACTGTATGCAATACAGAGCAGTAGTTAGGAGTACAACATTACCTTCCCTCACATAGTAATACCCAGCCTCACATAGTAATACCCAGCACTCAAATACATGACCATTCACCAGCATGGCCACTGGTGATTCTGATGGCAGCTCCTACATGCACGCCAGCTCTTCACCCACATTTCCATGCCTCTGCAACAAGCTTTGCAGCTCTGCCCTGTTTCTGGTCTGAGTTTTGAGAGGATTAGCCCCACAACTGAAAGCTCCTGTGTAAGCCATGCCTGGGAGACAATTCCTGTTGCAGGAGAAAGTGGCATGGAGGAAGAAGAAACATGAGGTGTCTCGCACAAGGGCTCTGAAACAAGCCTGAGTAGCTCAGCTCTTGGGGACAACAGATGGAAAATCAGATGGCACAGAGCGAGGGACCTGAACTATGTACTTCTGGCCTCTATATGTTCCAGTATTGATATTGTTGTAGAGGATAAGAAGGACTTCTCTTCCAAAAGTGTAACAGAGGGTAGGGAGAAGCTGTCCTCCAACAATGTGGTAGCCAAACATTTTGCAGGCACTGAAAGAAAAGCATCAATCACCACCCCACTGTCTTCCCTTTTTTCCCCCTTACAGAAAAATTTCCAAATATAATGGCAGGGTTTGTTGTTTTGAATATGTTTGAAAGGAACTGAAAGAAAGATAAAGCAAAAAAATGAAAAGTTTTCCTATGAACCAGCACAGCTATTATACCTCAATGGAAGCACTACCTTTATTCATGTCATCAACTCTATTTTCAGTAATAAAAATAGCTAACTCAATCCACATTCCCTACCCTGAAACATGTCTCTTGCTAGCAGAGAATGAAGAAAAAGATATAATGCAATTCTCGGTTTGGAGAGGTCCTGTCACAGCACTGTGGCAACTACAAACATAACAGTTTTTCTACATAAGCGATTTCTCCAGAAAAGTATTCCCCATCACCACCACCCCTGACTCAGAAAAAGTAATTCAGCACAGATTTTTTTTTTTTGTAGTCACTGTTAAAATTATAATCTTAACAGAAAATCATGAATAAAGTCCTTGAATTATACTCTATATAGGTGAGGGAATTTGCTTCACGCTCTATGGTCTAGTCTGCCTGAGGCTCCATTCTCAGTGTCTCTTCTAACACACTGGAGATTTCTTCCTTGGAAAAAATACACACATATCAGAAGTGTTTTCTCATTTATGAAACGTAACTTTACAACAACGTAAAAAAGCCCGGAATTCTGAAAGCTTGGCCAAGAGCTAGGTCCATCGCAACAAAATTAGAATCACTCAAAAGCACAGCAAAGTACTACGTTTTTCCTTCTTCCTCTTAAAGGATCCTTATTAAAACGTGCTCTGTTTTTGTCTTGACATAGGTGGTGATTTTTTGTACAAATACTTTCTTACTTTTCATTAATAACTGTAACTGATTTGTTTCAATTATAAAACAAAATACAATCTTGTTCAGTTAGCAGCACACTTCAGATCCAATCTAGTGTGAATAAGCACTCCAGTCTCAGTGTCCCTGAACTTTGTGCCTAATTCTAACAATACATTTATATGGAAAGAGCAAAACCATAATACTGGCTCCAACAAGCCTCCGGCTATAGGGCCTTGGAGGGGTGAGCTAAGTTGCCTTTATGACACGCAAGAAGTGGGTACTTTCTTTGCTTTCCTGTTTACAGTTTAACACAGTTATAGGGAATTATTAAGGCTTGGAAATGCATTTTCTTATGCAATATTTTCATAAAATTATAGAATAACTCAGGTTGGAAAGGATCCTGGAGGTTATTTGGTCCACTACAGTGCCCAAAGCAGGGTCAAACTCCAAAGCTACAGCATCTTTTTCAGGCATTGTCCAAGGTATTTTGGATATCTCCAAAGTTGCAGATTCCAAAGGCAATTCAACACATTCTCTAGGCAATCTGCTCTAGTGTCTTACCACTCTTTCTGGAAGAACTTTTTTTCTCACACATAGCTGTAATTTCCCTTGCTGAAACATGTATCCGTTGCTTCCTAACTTCTTGTTGTGCATTGCTTTGTCTTCTTGACAACCACTCATCTTATAGGTGAAGACCACAGTCAGCTCCCCACCCCTACTTAGTTTCCTCTTCCCCAAACTAAACAAACATGGCTCTTTTAGCATCTTCTCATACATCATGAGGAAGTCATGACTGATGCACTCCAGAAACCTCCTGGATTGCTTGTGCCCTGCTGTGCTGTACCTCCAGCAGATACCAGAGTGGTCAAAGTCTGCCCCATGAGGATCAGAGCCTGTGACCATGAGGCTTCTTCCAATTACATGAAAAACAACTCATCTACTTCTTCACGATCACGCAGTCTGTAGGAGACACCCACCACAATATTGCCCACATTGGTCTGCCCTCCAGTGCTGACCCGTGAACGATCAGGTGTCTCATCATTCACCCCCTGGCAGAGCTCCGTGCATTCCCACCACTCTCACATAAAGCACAACACACTGCCCTGGCCATGTCAGCCTGTCCTTCCTAAAGAGCCTGTAAGCATCAATTACAGCACACCTGATGCATGAGCTATCCCAACACATCTCTGTGATTCCAGTGAGGTTGTAGCCCTGCAGCTGCACATAGTCCTCCCTTTCCTCCTGTTTGTTCCCTGTGCTAAGTGCATTTCAGGTGGGCACCCAACACTGCTGATTTCACAGACAAGGTGTAAGGCCTTCCTCCATCATGCTGTCCTGTAGGCTCTTCCTTATTTGCCTGCATACCCCTGCTTTGCTGGTTTCAGGGTCTCTCTTGTCAGCATCATCTTTGCTACTAACTTGGTCCATCACTTCCTCACTTGACTGTAGGTTAATTCCACTCTCCACTACTTCTGCTTCAAAGCTCTCTTCACTAGATTGGCCAGCCTATTGATAAAGGTGCTTGCCTCACTTGGTAAGGTGCAACCTGTCTCTTCCAAGCACTGATCCTCAAAGAGGGTGCCACAGTTGTAAAAAGCCAATCTCTGTAGTCACGTAGCCATGACTGTTAGGTTCCATGTGTCCCCTGGTGCCCACAATGAAGAGCAGCAGGTAGTGCACAGGAACAGACAACCCTTGGCAGTCTCTCCATAGTGTCTCAATCCAAGCCCTTGGCAAGCAGCAAACATCCCTGCACAGCAGGTCAGGGTCACAGAGAGGGGTCTCCATCCCCTGTCACAGAAAGTTGTCCACTGCTGCTTCCTTGTGGCGATGCTGCAGTGCTCAGGCTCAGCTGGATTGGACGCTTTAAGAGATCCCAGGCTCTTGCTGCCATGGCACTGAACCTGTAGATGCAGAGCTGCTGGTGGAGCAGGAGCCTTCCTCCTGATGCTAAAAGTTACAGGCTTCCAGCCTTCACCATTCAGGACTCTCCATCTCCCTGCCCAATAAGCACCAACTGCTCCTCCTTTGGTACAGTTGGGGTTTTAGGCTTTTGTACTTGCAGTGTCATAGAGAAGATCAATCCCTTACTCATTAGTGATGTTAGCACAGTTTGCTGACCTCTTTCTGCATCTCCTTAACATGGTAACACAGATCCTCTGCCAAACCACAGCTCCTGTAGAAAAAAAAAACAACACTGTCTTCTCCTACCCCAGATTCAGCACTCCCTGCTGCTGGAGGTTTGGAGAGCTTCATCGTCCCTCTGGAGCAAGATCTGACTCAAGGTCTCTGATATACCAGGGACAGCTTCACCAGATGGTTTTTGGAACTGTGCTGCATGGTGTGTCACCACCACTGCTGAACACACAAACATTGTCCTCAGTAGAGTGTCCGTCCCCATCCTGTGTGAATTACTGTGCAAGCTGCTGCATCAGCTGGCTGCCTCAGAGAGCAGTGCTCCGAGAGGTGGGAGTGCTCCGAGTGCTGGGGCTGCTAGAGCTTGCTAGGCACAGCAGCATCCTTTAGCTATCCTCTCCCTGCAGCAACAGACACCCTCTCCTTCTTTCATAGAAAAAAAAATATATCATAGTGCTATTAGGAGCTACCTATATTTGAGGAAATTCCAAATCCATCAGAAGTTCTTGCTTGTCGTTCAGCTAACGGACTTACCTTTCTCTCCACTACAAGCAATGGAGGAAAGCCTATGAACCTTAATCCATTTCACACATTCAGATCCTGCAACAGGCCCTCTCTCCTTCCCTCACCCCTCCCCAACTTTTCTTTTAAAGAGTGTTTAGGGAGCTATTTATGTGATAATATGGAAAAATGATATTCAGCCTGTGGCTCTAGAGCCTCATGCAGCTCTTTGGCATTGGCAGAATGATTAGTTTTTTACATGGTTTCGATTAAACTTTTCTTGTTCTGCATGGCCTCAAGCAGAATTAAGAGCACTGATAACATGAACACTGCCAGGGACGTGCAGAGGAGCACCTGAAATCCTTAGAAAATGGCCTAAATCAGTGAGGATGTTGGCCTCTCCACAACATGGAAAGTATCAAATAGAAACAAAACATCCTCAGCTTTTCAGTGTGAGGACAGTATCTGCATTAACAAAAGCCTTAAAAGTAATCATATTATTATGGCCTGAAAGTAGAGTGCAATGATTAAACTGAGTTTTAATACAGGATGCCTCTGCATCCTAGAGAGGCACACTCATCAGAGGAACCACACCTTGCTAAGTTAAGATGTCCTACCTGCCGCTGATCACTAACAAACCTTCCCAATATACATTTTAGTTGCCAAAAGGCCTGAAAAACAATCTTGGACACTCAGATGAAAGTTGTTGATTATTACACAACAACAGAGCAGCACAGTATTTTCTGTCACAAGCACTTGACCTCTACACTTCTTAGCCCTCAGTAGATCTGTTCAGTCACTGAGCTGGAGCATGAAGGATTTCTACAACAACGCTTCACACACAGACTCATGAGGCTTCTGAAAGTTTTTTAAACCACCTACATTTAAAGAATATGCATCTCCCTGCATTCTACATTGCAGCTGCAAAGGTTAGAATTTTTCTTTGGAGAAAATCCTTACGGACAAAAGATTCCCACATGATACTGACACAATCCACAGAGCAAAAACTGTCATGCACATCCAAATGACAAAAGACTACAAGAACAGAAAACAGAAGGCAATACACATATGAAATGGTACACTCAAAACATAATAAAGGATAATACTTTAACAAGCAGTCAGGTATAACCTATTAAAACAAGTTAATCTTCATCTGGCTTTCCTGGACATTCGAGAGATCTTCTTCAGATCTCTGACATATGAGGTCTGGAAAGCAGGTTCTCTTCATTCCCTCTAAGTTCCATAGCATCAGAAACCCACATTTTAGCAAATGCCATTGGTATCAGAATCGAACAGTCAAACCTGAAAAAGGATATTTGATCTATGACTGTGACCTTGAATGCCAAGTTCCAGCAATGAGCAAATATTTACAACTAGTTATAAACCCCTAAAAATAGGGGTTCATAACAGAAATGCTGACAGACCTTAACTAAGTCGGTGTGAGCGGGCGCCACTATAATTAAATAAATCACCAAGGTCTGTTGACAATTAGAAAACTCATTTTGGTTTGCCACAGAGACAAACAAAAATTCTGTTCATTATAATTTTACTGGAATATGATGTCATAACATGTAAGCATACTGAAACAATCTGCTGCTTTTCTAGCCAAAATATTAATTGCATACTAAGGAGCCCTTGGGGCCTCTTCCTTTTTGGCCATCAAATCCACATACACAAAGACAAATAAAGTATTAGTACATACGTTATGCGTTCATATTGCATTTCCTGCATTTCTCTGGATTCCTCAATGGCATAAATGTTTCTGATAAATATTGTTACTTTATTCTTAGAAGGGGGAAAAAAACAAGTGCAAGCTGAAGCTCCAGGAAACCGGAACGTTTATTTAGATTTAGCCTCCAGTTAAAAACTCCAGCAAGATTTTGTCTAAATTCTAATGGCCCACGTATTCTTCACTTATGTAAAAAACAATAAATAAACCCATTAATTCCCCACTACAGAAGTGTTACAGTAATTATTGTCCTATTCCCATTTCATACTGCAAGTGAAGAGGAACGAGGACCGGTTTGGCCAAGACGAGGGCTGCTAAAACATGAGATCCAAACTGGTACAGCAAAGTCATTCTTCAGATGCCAGCTCCATGCTGAAAGGGCCATTCTCTGCTCCCGTCCCTTGGGCTCCTTTTCCACTGCGGTTCAATCAAGCTGGCAGCCCCGCGGACATGGCTCAACCAGAATAATGCTGGGAGCTGTGCAAGTGGAGGGACAGAGAGCCACAGGCTGTGCAGGGGAGTAGGAAACAGCATTCGCTGCGAACAACTTCTTCTCCACAGCATCTGAAATTTCTCTAGGGGAGCAAGTTGCTTAGTGCAGCTGCTCCCTGGCCATGGCCTGTTTTTCTAAGCAGTCCATTAGCCACATGGATTTCTTACAGATGTGCGTTCTACGTTTTGAAGACGGAAACATCCAGTATAGCCACTTTTGTCCTCACACAGTCTACCTTCTGGTTCTTTCAGCAGCTCCACAACAACACCTGGGAACAAAGAGACTCTTTTCCAGGAACTCCTTTTGAGAACCACAGCCCACTATCCCTGAATCAGTCTGGCTGTCCTCTTGTAGATTGCCTCCACATTCTCCAAAAAGCATTCTTCAAGCAAGCAAGACAGAGCACGATGTTTCACTTTTAGCCATGCACATCCCTTTTTAGATAGAGAGATAAATTTCTGAAGTTTCTCTTCAGCTGATTTATTTATACAGCCTATTACTGTTTTCACTTTTCATAATGTTGATATCCCCTCAGTCACACAGATGAGATAAAAAGAAATACATATATATAAATCATGAAAACTTGTCCCAGATCATCCTTCATTCACCAAATGGTTTAAACTATAATCTGAGTCTTTAAAAAATTGATAAAATTAATGTAGTTAATTATGGATGAGTCAATATTTTTTCTCTATTTAATATGTCCTACTACCAGTTTATGAAGCCAGTTTTGATCCAGCTATAGAACCCCCATAAAGAATATCATGTTTAATTGCCTATGTCAAAATTGTAAAGAATAATCAAGTGGTGGAAATATATTATTAAAAAAAGACTCAAAAGCATCTGTTAATATATATATATATATATTTTTTTAAGAAATAGTGAGAAAACATAGTAAAGAAGCTTTCTATTTTAAGACATTCAAAATCCCCAAATTCCGTATTTCAAATGTATGAATGTAAGCAAATCCTGAACTAAACAATCAAGTGCCATGAGTTGCAGGCACTATATAGTCCTCTCTGTCATCAAGGTCTCTTATAAAACAAAACAGATGCATGCTTCCAGTATTTCTACTGGGAGGATGATCTAGAAGCTGAGATGATACTTAGGAATCTTTTAATGTTCAGCCTGCCTATACTTCCATGTTTTGTTTTGTGCCAACACTACCCTTTAACTTACATAGCTCATTTACTTTTTTGTTCCATCCACCTTTCAAGGTCAGCATTTCTGTTCCCTCTCAGCCTTTGGTTTGCAAGCAAGCAAGCCACAATATTTTAGAATTTTTCTGCTGAATTAAAGGCTACCCGCTGTCCCATAATCCTTCATAGCTCGTCCCTATACTTGCTCCTGTTCCTGAACATAAGGGTTAATCACAGTAAACAATAAACCATATGAAAGACTGACGGTGTTCAGTATTACAGAAGTAATTTATATACTTTTATAAAGGATTTATACATCTTTACCAAAAATACCTTGCTCAACACATCCTAAAAATCAAATCTGCCTTTCCTCTGGTTCAATCAAATCAGACTGATTTGATTGCCTATATTCTTGATCTCACATTTTATACTGGGAAGTCTAATCTCAAGGCAGTTCAAATGCACCAGTCCTCACAATTATCCAGTTCTTCCTGTGTGTTTTGATCTTCCCGTGTAGTGATGACACTGTCTACATTCCATGACCATTTTCCAACTTTTTGTGCAAACACCTTAAACAAAAGTAATTTAAAACACTGATTCTAAAACTGGAAGAGGAATAGCACTTAATAATCTTCCTCCACCTTTGATTTTTTAATACTGATTATTTTTCTTCTCCTTTCCCACCCTGCATTTCCTATACAAATCCCCATCTCCTTCAGTTTAATAAAAACAGTATCCTTATCTAATGCTATAAAATGCTTCACTGAATCCCACAATATAAGGTTTACTTTACTCTCTACCTAACAAATGAGCTAACACATGCAAGGTTAACACATTAGTCAGACGTACTCTACCTTTAGTATACAGTAACATCAGGCTGAGTTTTATCCTGTTTTACTTCCCTGTCTTTATTTAAGCTTTCTTTTCAATTTTTTGCTGACTCCGTGAATATTTCATGAAGTTAATGATGATTCACTTTTCTTTTTTTTTTCTCCTAGTGGGCCAGAGACTATGCAGTTCTTTCGAACAATATGATCAGCATAATCAAAAAAAATTGACTCGTGTTTTCACCATCACAGTATCAAATCTGTTCAAACATTTCTAAGTAAAAAACAAAAGGAAAGGGGATTCAGTTTTACGTAACATTATCTAGCTTGGAATCTTCCCATGAGAACTTGTGATGACAAGACAATAATATTGCCACACCACTGTATCTCTGAATTCCAAGTTGCTCAATACTGACTTTTGACTGAAATAAATATTTCAATATTTACTCTCTGCACACACCATTAATTTGCTTACCATTTGCAGTAACGAATATATGTACATGGACAAGTAAAAAACAGTTCCTCATCAAAAGTAATTAGAAGAAACCAACAGAAAGCTACAGACATCATAAATCACATACTTTAACAGTCACGGATTAACCTAACAAGTACTACAACAAACATACTGAGCCAGCTATGGGGCACTACTTGTAGAGAGGTGCTTAAATGCACATTAAATTCAGATCTCTGCTTCCGCTTTTATTTCTCCCTATACTAGCAGATTCACTCTAAAGCCCTTATTAAAAGAAGCACTTTTCAAGGTGGCAGAAGGGTCTCAAAGCTCACCTGACAAACTAGTGCAAGAGATATGGAAGAAAAATAAAAAAAGTTATGAATAAATAAAAGGGAAAAAAGGAAAAAAAGGATCATGGGATGACCTTCCCAAAGTACTGTACATGGGAGACTAGGGTAGAAAAAAAAAGGCAAAAAAATAACAATTAAAATCAAGAAGAGAGCACAGAACAAAATGTTATGTTCCTCTGGAGAAGTATTTTTTATCTGTCAACCAAGTAACTAAGTCATGAAAATGGTCAACACAACTTCAACCTATTCTTGACTGCAGAAATAGCATAAATACTGTAAGAACATAACAAGAACACTGCCTCCAGTGTTTAAGGCATTGAAAATGTCAGGTGGACAATGCTGAAATGGGGATGGAGACTGGGGAGGGAAGAAAAGATAAATACAAGTAAAAAGAAAAAGTTCTTTTCTGTGACATAAAAACAAGTACAATAAGAATAAAAGGGAAAACATAATGAAGCTGTGATGTACACTGCATACTTAAAGGTTAAAACAGACATCCAGAAGACAAACATCTCAAACTCTTATCTACTTCAGCTCATAAAATTTCCCATGAACTGTATTACTCACTAATCTTTAAAAGCATGCAGAGTGCTTACTGAGAATGCTGTCCAAATACCCATTACGGTAAAAGAACATAAACAATGCTGCATATCTGACTACAATTTCATTTTCTTCCTATATAAGAAACTCATGTGGAAAAAAAATCATGTCACTTGCCTGCCTCTGGACTAAGCAAATTTAAAAATAAAAGTACCTCATTCATTTAATTTTATCATGTACTGGTAATATAATACTAATAAAAATGTTACAAACAAAAGCATCTAAGGGCTAGGACTTCACAGAACTTAATTAACACTGTGACTTAAAAGTGCACAGAGGAAGAAGGCCCAAGAAAGCTTAAAGAGCGATTCTCGCCATCCAAATTAATTTAAATTGGAGTAGCTTGTGTCTATCTGTGTACGTTCTGTTCCAGCTTGGAGGAATGTAAACATACAGACATTAAATTGCATTACCCTGAGTCAAAAACGTAACCTATCATTTCAAATTTGGCAATTAAAGGTTTGAAACGAAGAACAAACTGAAAAATCATACTTAATTATGGCTTAGCATGCCTCCCCTCAGCAGCTGAACATGCTCTCCTAGCTCACCAGTTATCACCCTCTAAACGTGCACTATCACGGCCAGCAACAGCTTCTGTCCGGAAATCTTACCATCTTTGCCATCAGACTTGCACAGAAATGAAATGTGGAGATAGAGAGAGCTTGGCCAATTGGGAACAGAGTGCATTTTGTATTGCCCAGCATTGATCCTATCAACAAGTTGGAAACAACACGGATGGCCTGACAAAGGAAGCTTTATCTACACCTAGAAAGGGAAGGGGAGAGAAGGAGGGAAGAAGCCTGTTAATCAATTACAGCAAAGACTGGAACAGGCAAAATGGTAGAAGAGTGGTAAAGTCTTTCAGTGCTTCAATTCTTTTCTACACAAAAGCATAAAAAGTGCAGTATTTGCTAGGGAAGCTTACTCATGAATAGCATGAATAGCTTTCAATGCTTCCAATTTTCAAAATAATGGATTTGCAGCAATGACTGACAAGGAAATATAAAGTCACTGCTAACAAAATGCATAAATGACTGCAATGAGGGTGCAGTACTAGTGGTCACTGATGCATCGTGACTTGCCTCAACCGGTCCACTGAGTACAATTTAATGCTGAATACTAACATTGAAATACAAGTTGGATTGTCTTAGCTCAATATACTAAAACGTAAAATCCTAGACTCGCTAAAAAGCAGGAAATGTTTATAAGATGGTGTGGAATTGTATTCTAGACGGCAGGGGCTCTGAAAAAGACTTGGAGGATAAGGATACCAAAGACACTTGATCAGGTGTGTACCCAAAATGTCGGTTACGATCTCTGACTTAATAAAATTCAGTGTAGAGCGTTACCACTATTGAGCAGAAATAAGGTTCAGCTGCTGCTGGCCATCTTAAGAATTGTCACTTCTGTTTCACTGGCATGAACATCAGACTTGAATCTAAGTTAGTAAGATGACCGGACTCCATTCTCTCCTCTTTTGTCATGGAAGAGACTCAAAGAGACTTGAAGACAAGAAAGGTTGTTGTTGGTTGGTTGGTTTTCGTTTGTTTTTCTGAAGATCATTTTGCTTTTTTATTACAATGCTGGAGGATGCAGCTCTGCTTCAGTGAAACAAATCATCTAAACAACACTTGGTGCCAAAGTACATGATGTTGTAAGTTCAGCTATCTTTTCTTTGACAATAACCAAATTAAACTGTCCTTCTTTAAAAAAATCCTAGAGAGACAAGCAGACCTTCAGAAGATCCTGGGAATTAGCGTTTTGGAAGAGATGTTATTTGTACTTTCTTTCACAGAAAACAAGCAGCTACCAAAATTACGACTTCAGAAAAAAAAACAAGGAGGAACTACAATATAGTAGCTGCTGATGAGAAGTTGTGTGTTTAGATTCCCTTACAAAAGAATCCTGTTATAAATGTATCTTAAAGCACCCTTCTTTGAGAAAATGTTGTTCTTCTTAGTCTGTGGCAAAACTTTCAGTTCAAAAGGGACATCGACCTCCACCTAGGAGAGATGCTGTTTCCATTACAATTCCAGTAAGATGTTATTGAGTTATTAAATCTGGCAAAAATTAGCCACTAACCTTCTTTTACCTGCTTCTGTCAGGAAAATTATGATAGCCTCTCACGGTACTGTTGGAGCTTTAACAGCAATTGAGCTGTGGCATTACCAAAATGTAGGCAAAGAAAAGAGAACACATTTATTGGTTACCAGTGTTCAGGTTCTGGACACAGCAGAAAGGCCATAACAAGAAAGGAGGGCATCTGGGCTTGCTTCCATTGAGCCTAATGTCTCACAGATCTCTCGACTGAAATATCCACAGTTCAGCAGAACCACAGGACAAAAGCATGAATAAAAAGCTAGCTGTGGAAGGAAAGAAATATAATCAAAATGTTCCAGCTTCTGGTAGAGCAGTCTGAATAAGTGTTTATTTTCATACATACCAACAATGCTAGTTTTCTGTCTATATCCTGAAAATAAAACTGCCTTACAACAACCAGATACAGAAGAGGGAATGGGGGACACCCAACAAATTGCAAAGCCAAGATATGAAAGAAATTCCAGAAGTGTTGGAGCAAGATGTTGGTTCTGAAGATTTTTGAGTCAGAAGGTTCACAGGAACCCTCCCAACTGGAACAACAGTGTTGAAAGACACGCATTAAGCAAACAAAGATGAGGAAGATCTGTATGTCACCCCTCTGTGTTTTTCACCCTAAGTCAGAGAAAGAAAAATCACAGCTGACAGTCAGAGACATGGGTCTGAAGCCAGAGGTACCTTCTCCAGAGCAAATATTGGAGGAAGTTTAAAAAACCCAAAGAAAGGGATCTGCTAAAATCCTGTCCACAGATGGAAGCTTCAGGAGAAATAACCAAAACGTGAACCAAGGACCACAAAAGGAAAGGGCAGTCCTCTTAGCAGACAGAGCAAGAAAACAAGTGGTCAGGGGAGCTCACAATATCTTGAATCCAACTGAAAAAAAAAACTGGGAGAAGAATTAAGAATTCAGACACAGGAGTTCCTCTGTAAGTAGGGCTAAGAGGTCATTGACAAAATTACTAAATTTTTGAGTGAAGAGAGTTTAGAAGACTGCAATGGTCTAAAATGTCATGTCTTTAGCATCACATTTTAGGCATGAAGAGGTATGAAGCACCTGAATGCTCTGCACTATCCACAGAATTTGCCCTGTATTCTGTGTGCTCAGTTTTTAAGCTATGTTATATTATTTTTAACAGCTATCAATGAAATATTTTAAATACAGTTAAGAGTATATATACTATTGATTTCTGGTAGGTTAAATGTACCCATTAATGTAGCGGATAGCCGCAATAGCATGAATTTGTTGGAATGACTCCATTGCCCGTGTCAAGGCGCATCACCTAACACCATTTTGTGAGTGCTGTAAAACTTCATCATAACAGGGTGAGGCGACTACAGAAAAACAGCTTTCGGGAAGAGCTTAATGGAGCCTGTAGATTCCACTGTAGGATCTGGGTTTTCTGATCCCAGACACTCAATGCATTTTTTATGATTCAAAACGCTGTAGAAATTAAACACGAGCTGTCAAAAATTTTATTGCAGGAATAAATATCCTCTGTCATTTTCTGACAGACTTAGGAATTTTTTTTTATTTTTTTTTAAGCCAACCATACTAATCACTATTGTCTAAAATGATAGCTACTGGCAATGGCAAAGCTCATCACCTGCAAGCTCCCTTGCCACTGTTCTTTTGGGAAAACTGTCTTAAGACAAACAGATGTTTCTGCTGTTTTAAACCAACAGGAAATGGACTGACTTTCTCCCTTTTCCTTTCCTAGAAACAAATACTAGCAAAGAAAAATCCTAGCACAGCTGTACTCAACACTTGCCTTATAACAATATGTCTGTGTGGGAGGCACGCAACAACTGGGAACAAACAGGACAGGGGAAGTGAAATGTAGCATGCAGAAGATGAACACAAAGAATTCATTTATAAATCTGTGAGTGGATTATTACACCGTAACGTTGATGCACCAGGAGGGTAATAACACTGTGATGTACAAGATTTTGCTCTGCATCCTGTCTCAACTGGTAATGTATAAAACCTAATAAATTATCAGTTGGCAACCTCAATCCCCTTCAAGAGAACATATTTCCACATCATCAGAAAGCATCATTACTATGAACCGACTGCAGGCTTGGTGACTGAAATTTCTTTAGGTTGAGCCTGAGAAATTAAATAATACAGTGAAACACAGAATTCTTGCTGTCTTTCTGTAGATATGCTTCACTTCAGTTTTCACTGCTGACAAATTGGCACCTTTTACATGCACTAGATTTATACAGAGAAGGGAAAATGACATTAAAGTTGCTGTATTATAGCCTCAATCATAGGAGAAGAAAACTTGAAGAAAATGATGAGACAAAATCTTGCAGTAAACCTGCTCTTAATTGCTTTATGCTTGACTTACGACATTTTAAAGTAATGAAAAGCTTTAGTATAGGAGAAGACAACTTTTTAGAGAGTACTTCTGTTGTGAAATTCTTGCACCAAAACATAAATTCATGCTGCCATCTAATGGTCTAAACCAAATGTTTCCAGCTGAACAATTAGACTGCTAGTCTGAACTATCACTTTCATACTGTTAGGATTACTATTGCTTTCCTTTAATGTTAATTTTCTGAAATCCTTATCTGTTGTTCAGAACAAATTTACACTTTATTTAAGGAGATATAAACTATTCTAACCAAACTCTTAATTTCTATTTTCATGTAGTTTTTCAAATTTCTTCCAAAAGTGTTTTTGTCTATAAGTCCAAAAAGCTGAGAGGGGAGATGGGTAAGGATTGCAGAAGAGAGTTCTCTCAAAGTCAGACAGTAAACATCTTTATCATTACACCTCTTGATCCATAAAATGCAAACTTTAAGGACAAAACTTTGCTACACTGAATGGAAACGTGAGGCAAAGCACCTCAGACTCCTTCTGGCCATTTTAGGGGAAGAGATGTACCTTGAGGATTAAGCCAGAAGCCAATAATTATAACATGGTGAAAAGTCTCCATGCCACCCAACCCTGCTGCTGGACCAAGCATTTTATTCTCCTGTTTGTCCTGTGACAACCAGCTTAATGCAACAAGCTTCAGAGCCAAGAGTCAGCATTACCCTGGGAATTAGGGCACTGGTGTCCACAGCGTAACAACATTTTGCAGTAAAACACTACTTAGTTAAACCAAAAGCACTTCAGTAAAAAGCATATATGCCTGTCCGCCTCCCATTATAGCTGTTATTACCCAGATACAAGAAAAGATTTCACTCTTTCATATATCCCTGAAGAGTTTGTTCTTCTGATACTTTTTCTCTCTAGGGAGAGACTTTTATCATTTTACAATCCTTCCACTGTGACAGTGTGATGACTCCCACTATGGCATTCATAAAATTATTACATATCAACATTCTTAGAATTATTTCTTAGAATAAGAAAGAGAGGATTCAGCTCTAGATTCAGATACCAATATTTATATATTTAATTATGTGTAGAAAACTAAGTTCCCATTACAGTGGAGCCCTGGAGAGAACCATATGAAATGCAGACATCTTAGCTTATGGTATGACAACCGGCATTCTAGACTTGTGACTGCACTGACTAGACCTTCCAGTGGTTATTATGGAAGAACAGGCTTCTCCTGCACAGGAAGAGACTACGGAGGTATCCGAGCTTGGATCTGAATACCACCATCAGCTGCCCGAACACAAGCACACCGTATCATTAGGGATGTGGTCATGTACCTGTGAGATATCTGCATGATGTGACACAGGACTCCCCCACAGAAATCACAAGTTTCCCACAAATAGCTGTAATCCTGGTGGATTATCTAAAATAATATGCTGACTGAACCCTGCTTTTAGAGATTTATTCAATTGACTAAGCACAGATATGCAGGGACGTTTGAAATGCTCTATAGCACCTTGCCTGGCCTCCAGCTGCCACTCTGGAAAGGAATCCTCTAGGTCTTCTGCCAAATCTGCCAGTCCCACGTGGATATCTCAGAGACCCTACTGAGTGTCTTCCCGCCTGCCACAGTATATATGTTTGAGAAGACATCTGCTTTGTACACAGCTGTGCATAAAATCTACCTTTGATGCAGAAAGCCTCAATAATTGAAATTTAGCAAAAGATAATAAGCTAATTATATGCCTGAATTCATGAAAAGACATTTTTCCACAGAATAATCTGAACTCTACCTTTTCCAGGCTACTAGCTGATGTAATCAATGCTAGATTGGAGCCTCAGATAGATGAGACACTCTGTACGGACAGAAGCCTCCTTCTACAAGAGGTTCTGGTGGCAGAGAAGGACACCTAAAGGCCTGGACAGTTTCAAACTTCATCCTCTTTCTGCAAATGAGGTAACTGGGTTGTATGACTGCAGGTGTACTTCTGAAGACTGTCTCAACAGATTTGGTATTGTATCCTGCAGTGCAACCTACTCACTTGGAAATTTGGCTTATGTTCTCCACAGCTGTTCTTCTGGCTAGATTATCTTTTCTTTCCTCAAGACCATGTAACGTTTGTGAAATAAATGAAGCTGGGTGAAGATCTAGATTGCATTGCTAAACACTCAAAGTCGAGTAATCCTAGCTTCCAATCTGTTCCCTTTGATGCATGTATTTATCTTTAACTCAGCATTTCTAGAAGAAACAAACTTTTCATTTTTATTCCATTCTTTCACCATACGGTCTTTTTTTCATCTGATCTGACCATTTTAGTAATTTACCCAACAATCACACAGTCTATTTTCTTTTTAATCATTAGATTGAATTTGGAGAACATGTTAGTCCACTGTGCAGCTAGCAGTTACAGACGGAGTTATCCAAAGGCTAATCCCTCAAACTTCCTTTTACCATAACCCATTTTTAAAGTGCTGATTCATTATTTAGGGCACTGGTCCACAGGACTGATATACATAATTTCAGAAGCAACCAAGCCTAAGCAAACAGACCTATGCAGCCTAAGGTAAGTACCCAGCAGGATAACTACTGACCCAGTAGGCAGGAAATACTTGCACACTTAGGGAGATGCCCTGTGCTTTGTGGCCTGGCAGCCTTGCTGGCTCCAGAAGAGGCAAGAATATGCTTCCTCTCTGTCTGATGTAAGAATATGCTTCCTCTCTGTCTGATGTTGTAAAGAAATGTTCACTAACAAGAACTGTGCTCAGAATGACAGAGCTGTGAAGAAAGAAACAAGGAGGAATGGTCTGTGCACCCTTCCCCCTTGTAGGGGAAGCACTGTAACAAAGCACACAGAAGCTACAGTTTATCCCAGGGACATTACCACTTTGCGTGACATGTACTTATAGAACACACCATACAAATTTCCCAAAACCAAGTAAGAAACTGCTTTAATTATTTTATTCCCATCATTTAGCTTGTCATTGTTTTTCTTTTCCTTTGTTCCTATGCTTCACAAGTGTTATTAATTTTGAAAGATTTTTTTATTTTTTTTTTAAATAAGGTTTTTCAAGCTCTCTAGATTGTGGTGAGACACATTTTAGGGAATTTTATATGGTAAGCAAATAACTTCTGAACTCTTCCAGAAAACAAGGGTTGCATTTTGTGATCTCTTTGACACTACTTTCCATACTGAAACATCAAAAGCTGGTGTTCAGTTTCTAGTGGTTTTATTTCTTGGTTGAAAACACTTAGTTTGGCAAAGTCTGTAAGATATAATTTCTTTTCTGTCATTTACAGCTATTCTACATTTGAAAATACTGCAGGACAATTAAGCTTCAGGGATGATTCTTTTCAACTCTAATTGAAGACAAAATAGCTTACAAGACAAACAAGCACTCAGTGGCACGACAAGGCAAGCTGGATGACCATGTAGGCAGAACTGCTATCTCATTTTATTGTTTAATCGCTTATTTTATTGTTTAATGGCTTAAACCAACTGCATACTCAGGGATGCGATGGAGAACTAGTTCTAGCACTGGCTATTGCTATGAGTAGTACACACATTTCATCCTCAGTTCTGCCAATATTTTTCAAACCTGCCCTACTGTTTGGCCTCTTCTGAGTAGCTTGGCAGTGCCAAATGGTGGGCTGACAAATGCACACGAGATGCAAACCAAATCAGTTGGCAAACGGTCCCTGAAACCACTAGCACTTCCCTAGAGTCCGTTTATAAAGTTTTCAGATAAAAGAAGCCACACAAATGCAATGTTCACCATGTTAGCTTTTCTGCAATGTACACTGCCTGAACTAAAAGCTCCTCACATGCCTTTATTTGAGAATTGCTCATAACTCCAACTTGTCAGGCTTTAAAAAGAAAGCATATACCTGGTTAATTTTGAATGCCAACAAGTCTTCCCCCCCCCCCCCCCCCCTTTTTAACTATAATTCAGTAGTTGAACCCTTTATTAACTACAAAGTAGTCTTACATGGCTGCATTCAGGGTTGATAAGGTGAGCTTTTAAAAAAAGCTGTCAGAGGCCATCAAGCTTCCTAGTACCAAACTTGTATGAATTCTACTGGAATAAAGATAATCTGGAGAAGACTCCCAAGTTGTCTCATCAGAGATGAAAAAACTTTAAAGGTCTTATCTGTACTGTGAAACAAACTGCAGTGTACAGATACCCAGCCTACCAGAAACCTAAGCTGATAAATCCACGTGATTCAGCACAGACCATACAGATTTCATCAGCTTGGGTGGAGGTGCAATGTAATAACAATGGCCCACTGATGTTAACCTAGCGAGTACCGCATCCACTAGCTTAAGTGAAAAGCCATGTTAGTACATCCATCCCTCATCCACTTCAAGCAGGACTGTATTTTAACTGTTTAGGTACTGCTAAGAGGGGAGCAGATTCCTTATTTAGCACAGGGAGAGACTTACCCAGGGCTGCCCTGGCGTTACACAGCCTTAAACGCCTTACCCTGTGCCATGCTGAGAGGTTTGTACGTGCAGTCATGGAGCCTGCCTGCCACTTGCAGCTCTGTAACCTTCCACCTGTGCTGCCTGGCCAATGTTTTCCAGTTTGGCTGGCTGGATTGTTCCCTTGCTATTCTCTCCATGCTGCTATTCTCAAGGCCTCACACCTGGAAATACTGATGACGTTGATATTCAATTTGATAGTTGAATCTGCACCATACCATAGTCCTTCTCTCCTCTGTCCTCTCCCCTTGGCAATAACTTTTGGTATATATCTGAGCACTGGAACAGGCTGCCCAGGGAGGTTGTGGAGTCTCCTTCTCTGGAGATATTCAAGGCCCGTCTGGACACCTACCTGGGCAACCTGCTCTAGGGAACCTGCTTTGGCAGGGGGGTTGGACCCGATGATCTCTAGAGGTCCCTTCCAACCCCTACAATTCTGTCATTCTGTGATATTACTGAGCCCAGCAACATGCATGCACAAACGTCAATAAGCAGTCGACATTCAACACCTGCCCTGATGCAGCACCACCACTATCATAAACAGGAACAACCAACAGGAAGTGTGAGCAGGTCATTGTAAAAACCACAGAATAACTATGGGAAAAGCAGAGGATGTTCATAGAGGATGCCCCATCACTTCCCTTTCAAGCTGGCCAGTGGGAAAAGTTTCCCTTTTTCTTCCTCTCCCTTGTTTTCCTTTTTTTTTCCCCCATAAAAGCAACTTTCACCTTCAGCATCAACTTATGCTGTCAGCTGCAGACCTTACAATTGCATTGCTGCATTTTGTGTGCAAACCTCTTTCAACATCCTCTGTGCTAACACTCCCGCTGCCCATATACATATTATACATACAGTCTACACCATGTGCAAGTGTAGTTCTCCCAACCCCTCTCTGGTGACAGCACAAGGTCTTGTGTGACTAGGTGAGGAGACGTTTAAGGAGAGATGTTAGTCAAGCTGTAACTTCTCCCTTCCTCTTGCCCCCCAGCTGATTAATTTCTAAGCAGCTTATCTGCCAGGACTAGAGCCAGAAAAATTGCAGGGAAACACAGGCTGGGCACAATGGAGGAGGAGGAATAAAGGCCACCTCAGCATAAATCATTTTAAGCTGACGTGGAAGCTAGCTCTCAACTTTGCATGCAAATAGCAGCTCTTAGACCACACTTCCATGAGTTACTGAAAAGGATCTTTTGTGACACTTGAAACACTAGACTTCACTGGTCTAAAGATGTGGGATGAACTCAGTACTTTATTTTTCCCCCCTCAAGTAATTTATCTTGCCAGAATCAGAGTCCCTTAGTACAATCTCTTAACCTTAATCTGTATTTTAAAATATTCGAAAAGCACATTTTTTTTAAACAGAGATCAGTAGGAAATATAGTTAAGAGTATAAAAGACCAAAATGGCTTCCAACTTTCTGCATATTTAGTATCTGTTTTAATAACACAGCTGCTTCTCAATCTAGAGTCAGAAACTGATGAAAATGAAAAGTACTGATTGTAGCATCTTACCTACATTATTTTTCAAATCAAGTTTATAAACAGGCGATGTGGTCTCCATTTACTTGGGAAGTCCAATACTTCTATCCTATTACTCCACTGCTAAAAGTCAGCAAACAAATTCCAAATACACAATGGCAGCTAAAAATCAGCAAATTCCAAATACACAATGGCAACAAGTTATTTTAAAATGTAATAAATGTAAATACCTTCCTACAGAAACAAAATACAGCTCCTGTGCTTCACTAACTATTGTAACAGATCTAGAACTGCCTTCAAACTTCCTCTGGTCAGGGCGGGCAGAGATCCCGAAGGAAAGGACCCTGTGCATTAAGGTGTCCGTGATGTATGACGCAGCGAACCCAAGCAGCTTTCAGAGCCGTGATGTGCTGCACAACCCCCTTGGCTGCAGGGTCAGCCCAGCCACCTCGCTGCAGGAGAGGAGCCTGCAGACAGCTCTCCCTTGGCATCTCCGCGGCCTTGCCTTTATCTACCAGTGCAGCAGGAAGTTCTCATGAGAATGACGTTTCTGTTTTGACTGTAGAAACAACAGAGTTGTCTCCTTGTATGGAAACCCTGTAAAAGTTTGAATGACCTAAAAGGGGAGTCTCTGCTACGGATGAGGTCTGCATGATGTGTTGCACGTGGGTTGGAGACCTGTTTCATGCCACACCACTCGGGGCTCCCAGCATCTAAAGGGACATAAGATTATCTGCGCTACTCTCTTATAGCATTTGCTCTAAGAAATAGCATCCAAATGATACCTTGTAAGTGCCTTTCTTACTGGGATCATAACAGACCAGCAAAACAAGGTGATGAACAATTATTTCCAACATAGGACAAGTCCCTAGACATTACAGTATGGCACCATTTCTCTTTCATCTGGTATGACTGTGTGTGCAGGCAGCTAGCTATATGTACAGGGTGTGCATGCACATGCAAACAGACAGTTATTTACCAATTAGTTTTAGTTATTTATTAATTTAGTATCCACTACATTATTAATCGTTCTGCAGAGGCTGCTGTATTCAACTAAGTAAAATGGGGCAGACAAGCAGAGATTTAGGCTTCTTGTCCCATCCTACCTATTTGTTTTGTGACCAGAAAAATCAAATACCCTTGCTGCTGCCTAATGCACCTAGAACAGTAGTGTTCATGTACCACTGCACCCTAACATAGGAACAAAGTTCAAGAAAGAAGCAAACAACGATTGCAGTAGACATGCTATTCTTTTTCATTTAAAGAAAAAAAAAATCTTAAAAGTTAGCAACTGCTAAGTGTTTGGAGGTTCTGTTTCCATGATTATGTTTCAGTAACAAAGATCAGATTCTGGAAGTCCACATTTTGTTTTTTGCTAACCTGCATTTTTTCCAGCCTAGCCTTTTTATCTGTTAGTCGAACTAATATCATTATAAAAGCAACTAAAATAAATGTAAGATTTCTAAATATCAACAAAACTCATTTTAGGCACCACAACCAGCTATTTAAACCTGATATATGTGAGTGGCGACTCTAGTCAGCAGCAATAAGAAATGCATGTAATACAGTAATCTGCACAGTAATGACAGTTTTCTTCCAGTTTTGTTTGTCTGTTTATCATTTACAATTCAGGTATTGTTCCCATAAAAAATCAGAATGAAATGCTACAATACAAAAGTTACCACAATTTAAAAATCTAGGGGAAAAAGAAAAGTAAGAAGCCAACTGAAGTATTTTCCTTAGACTATTATGAAATGCTGTCTTTTCATTTTGCATTTTCACTTCAAACTCCCTAATTTTTAAATATTGCTATAAATTCAACTTCTAACAAAAGAGTAATTTTGAGCAAAAACACTTCTCCAGCAATCATAGACTCATTCTTTTTTATAGTTATGAGGTATATAAAAATTATTAGGGACTCCATTATGTAAACCCTCTACAAGAAATGCAAAATCTTTCACTGTAAAAAATTCCTGATCAGTTTTTGTTGTTGTTGTTGTTATTACACTTTGCATTAATTTTGGAACTTCAGCCCAAATACAAAAGAGCTGATCAAATATAGTTCCTCTAGGGGGAAAAAAAAGGCAGGGGGAGGGGGGCATGCACAAACTAAAATCTATTTCAGAGAAATAGCCCTTGGAATTCCAAAAAATATATATATTGCCTTAAGTTACTCCTGGATTGTTGCATTAGATACAAATTACATTTAATTCAGGATGAATTAGAACAGTTTTTCCATCTGTACTAAAATCTTACAAATCCCAAAGATGAAGATGTTTCAAAAATTCAGAACATTTTTCAAGAAGAAGAAATTTCAATGATCATTTAAGAAAACTATTCCTCCCAATTAAATTTTCATTTTTTTATTCTTTAAGAATTTGACAGTTTAAAAACAAATTTTTGAATACTGTCTTTTCAAAGATTACTCCAAGTTACTACAGTAATTACAGCATTAATGGAGGACTCTTAATATAGGTTTCTAAACTGTAAAGTAAAGGATTTTTTACTCATCAACACTGAAGATTAAGGAACTTAGATAGCTAACATCACAGAATGGTAAAAATACGGAAACTTGACAGCGGTTTCAAGCCCATTTTCAAAAAAACAGCCCTTCTAATTTTATAAACTACTTCTAAGAAAAGAGCGCTTTATTTCCAGTGCTACAGATTCTAATCAAATGACACAAAATATCAGCAAAGAAAGGAAAACCTCTCTCTGAGGATAATGTTCTGCCTCCTTACTGCTATGCCTGGAGACCATAACTCCAGTTCGCACACTGAAAAGTAGAAACAGTTGTTTTACATGTCTTTATTCCTTTTGACATGCTTTAGGCACCCGTCTTCTTTAAGAAGGAAGTTGTGTATGTTTCTAAATGAGGCTGAACAGATTCCCCTTAGTAATATCTTAGTTTTATTTTCCTCTGGAATAATCTATGAAGTTTATAAAGATTTAGCACATGTTAATAAGGAAGCATGAAATAATAGAAAAAGTACAAACCTCTGATTGTACATGCCCCGAAAATTATAATTTGCTCTATAATTGGGGATTGGCTTTGGATCTAACGGCCTGTAGATGGCGGGCTCTCCTCTTTTCATAGCCAGACCATTCAGCTCTACTGTTGGAGTTATACTGCCTGGAAAAAACAAAGAGTACACGTAAGGCACTTACACTACAAACACTGCAAAACACACATGCAGGATTGAAAAGAGCAGCAAGAGAGCTGTAATACACTCAGAAGGTATTTTTATGCTCTTAAATTAAAAAGGAAGCAGATACAATGATATTTCACCTTCTTTAAATCATGGGAATATAGGTGCCTGCTTAATCAAAAGCAATGAAAAAGAACATTTAAACCTTTATCTCAGTGTATTCTCTATGCAGTTTCAGTAGATTAATCTTCACAAATGAATGAGAAAGTCAATGCTATAATCAAGCTGGTTATTCACCTTTCCAAAGTCCTTATGCATTATGACAGTTTCTGAAACTATAAAGAGTAATGTTTCTTTCCACTGAACACCATTAAATAAAACCAAATATCAAACAAAGAGGCATTTAAATGAAGAAGTAGTAATATGCATTACTGTAGTCACTTGGTAATGTTACAATAGAAGTTAGAAAAAACTTTTTCTTTGCAAGACTTGAAACCCCAAAACTATGACCAAAAGTTAGTGATCTAACTAACAGGAACGTTGTAACAAACTGGAAATACAGCTACTGGACATTAGTGTTACTACAGCCATCTACTGGTAACAGAATATAAAAATAGCAAACAGGCACCACTTGCTCACTTGCATCGCCTCCAAAAATTCCAAACATGAAGCTACGCTGCAGCTTCATTAAAATATTTTTTTCTTAAAAATAAAATGTTTAGGTACAGTATTCTCCACTTCTCTGTTGTATGAAAACCCTAAAGGAGCTAAATGCACATTTGAATAAAAAGGAGCTAGTATTTACTTAAAATATTTTCTTAGCAGTTTCAAATGAATCTAGTCTTAAAACAGTTACAATGAAAGTGCCAGTCTGGCGTTACAGCTTTATATGCCTAATGATGAAAGTTTGTATGCAGTGTTTATTCACAAACTTTTGTCCACTACAGTTTCGGTATTTTACAGAGCAAGGAATAACTGGGAATTCAACTATGTATTAAAAATGCAAAAATGCCATTTTTATTAGAAGATACTTGTGCATATGCAGTATACCTTTCTTAAAGCAAAATTACAGAACTGTGTGATACAACTTTTAATGAATTCTTTTAAAGCCTATTTCTTTTGTTATCACCTTTTCCCTTTACAAATATGCTAAAAGCCCCAAAAGGCTAGAAGCTGAGTGATACTCTGCAATGTCAAGAAACAAATCCAGGATCCTTTTGTATAGAGATCTGAGCCTCCTGCTTCCTAAACAGCAGAAGTCACACTGTCTGCAAAGGACACAGGGTAAAACCAGTGTCCTGGAGAAGCAATGCATTGACCTCCAAGAGAGTACTGTCACATCACTTGCAAACAATCCTTAATGCCTAATGCGCTCTCAAGAAAGTTAGTCCTGCTTTCTTCCTGCACAGAGGTTAACTGCAAAATGACTCCACTTCTAAAAAGTGCCTGAAATATTATATGTTTTTTTAAGGGGGAGTAGAACCAAAGGGAAATAAAAAGAGAAAAGGGGAAAAGGGAAAATATGAAAGTGTAAAAAAGAAAAAAATAATGGAAGAATCCATTTTTTCCTCACCAGTTACTTTCTTTTATATTAGTGTGAAATGAAGCTAGGAATAATTCTTTTTCCAAGTAATTTGCTCAAACAAGACAGAACAAATCACCAAGGATGTAGCTGAGATGTGTACCTCAAAAGGCCTCGCATGCACAGAAGGCAACTCACAGGTAACAACTTGAAATGAAGGATGCAAGACAGAAACCTATGTTCTTTTAATTGCTCAAACAATTTCTAAAGCTGTTTGAGGGCTTTCTGAAAGCATAGACTGCTAAGAAAGAAAATCTGTCATGCAGGAAATTACCTCTCAAAGCTGCCATGCCAAAACCTGACCTTATATTTACACCACAGATATAACTTCATAGGATTGGACTGGATAAAATTTGGCTGTTCCATTGGAAAATTAGCAAAAATAACTTCCCCAAAAAAAAGAACAGAACTTTACGATGGTAATAACAGTCAGTTCAATCTGTTTTTGTCTTCTCTGTCTATGGTTGATCACATACAGTCACTTTGTATACAGCTGAATATTATGTAAATAATATTCACTTAAAGTTCAATTGTTTTAAGTATGTGCATTAAACACTCTCCTGTGCAAACTCACTAGAGGTTCTTTATTAACTATCTTACCTGTAAAACAACGACATTGATTCTCATCTACCAATTAAACCTATATCTTGTTAAACTTATTTATTAGTGGTACAATATTTCAACAGTTCAACTTGATTTATTATGCAGAGGAAATTGTCATACCTGGATTATTGTTAACATTATTTTTGGGTGGTCTAGGAGTTGGCTTGGGAAGGGTAGTTTCATTCAATGCTTTGCTAGCAGCAGCATGTTGGGCCTTTTTAATACTGCTTCCTTCAGCCTCCCATGTCTGTTCTCCAAGAGTCAGTTGCACTGTGAACATCTTCAAGACAAAGAACAGGTAAAAACTTGCAAGATTATCACAGCAGATCAGATCAATCTGTATGAAAATCTATGGGCTCGAAGAGAAAATGTACCCTCTTTTCATTACAATACAACTCTCAGATAACACATCTGATTCTTACAGAGATCAGTGGGTCCTTAGCAGAGGGCAACATTTGGCCTTATAGATGACAAAGTAAAACAGCATAATGCTAGCATCAACTATGAAAGAAGAGAATACTATTTAAACCAAGTAATAACAACCATGCAAGCCAGTCCTTTGTTCTTGGATGACTACATACAGGTCAGTTCAGGTGACATTGCTTTATGCGTTTAAACAGTCACTTTCGCTTGTCAATAACAGGTAAAGATCTCTACTAAAAACACAATTTTGTAATAATTCTGAATGGATATAGATAACTGCATACTCTTCAAGAATTTTGAAGAGAATTTGGCCCAAATACTTCTACACAGTTAAAAGATTTCCTGCATAACCTGATTCCTGAAAAAAGAAACCATATTGCTAGGGCAGTCACAACTCAAACATATTCAACAATATAAGGTAAGAAAGAAAAAAAAGTTTTATCTTTTTGAATGACACTGCAGTTCTTCAACGTTGATTCTGTAGTGAAGACAGGAACTGTAAATTCAGAGTTCAGAAACTGACTGCTGATAAAACCATATACATTTCAAAATCTGTGATAAAGGATTATTTCAAGCAGTATCTATGCTATGCAAGCTGTGAAGATAAATCTCAAAGCATATTTAAGATACTACATAGAGTATATCTTCTGTATGATATGTATGTTTTGTTTAAATTTGAGCATCTAACAAAGAGAGGATAAAAAATAAGAAATTATGTCTTTTCCATATGAATACCAAATATATAAAGCAGGATTTCATTGCCAAATATACATGGTAAATGAAGATATACCTACCTGAGAAAATGGGCTAACTTACTTGAGGCAACACAAAGAAATGCACATATTAGTGTCAGTAGTATACAAAGCAAATATTTTATTTGGATAGTCATTTGCTCTATACTTTTTAAAGTAACTTAAATTTGCTAGATTCAGAACCAGGTATCTAGGGATAGGCAGGACGTACAGCCCTTAAATCTGCCTTCACGTGTATTTTTATTTAGCAAGTACCTGCACACAAGCATTTGAACACAAATATGTATATGCCTCCCAACACATGCATATAGTACATTTGAATTGAATTCTATAAATACATGCTTCTATCTTAGTTACAGGCCTGAATTTTTGCCCACTGTAAGTTTCAGAGACACAGTGCAAGACTGTGGATCACAGCGCCTAGCACCATTTCATTTTTTCACAGCAGTCATGACAATTTCCTTGTAAATAAGGGGGAAGCAAAAAAGCTAGTCTCTAAATGTTGAATTCTGTCAAATTCTACCCCTCAGACTTGAAAGTTAAGCTGGGTATGAGAGCTAAATACCCATATCTTATATACATTATCTATGAACATACATCCTTATTACTAACAGAACTGAAAGAAATTATCAGTGTAGTATTTTCACAGGAGGAGAATAATCTTGAATTTCAATAAAAATGGTAACAGCTACTTATCTATCTGTAACTCTCTTCTTAGTGCTTAGAGCAATAAATTAGAACAATTTAAGTTAAAAAAGGGCTTGCTAAGTAAATTTCTGGAGCTGGAGCTCTAGCCTTCTCACTTATCCCATCTAAGCAAAAAACCTCCTGAAAAAAAATTTAAAAAATGTATGTCAGAATTTAATTAAACAAATAAAATTGGCTAAAAAAAAAGTCTGGAGTAGCCAATGAATAAACATTCTAAATTCTCAGACCCAAGCTGACAGTTCTGCTACACAGGCATTTCTCACCGGTTTTTGTGGAAGTTTTTATTCCTTCAGTCTAACCTAATTATCTGATGGCAACAGAGCAGAAATTCTAAGGCTATCATGCCTTGCCCTTATTTTCATTCCACCATGTTCCTGAGGTCTAACAATTTTTTCCTCCTCACTTCTTCCGCACACCAAACCCTCTCTCCTGCTTCCCAGCCTTTTGAAGTGCTATGTCCCTCAGCAATCTGCTCTTTTCTCTGTGCCACTCTCTAATTCCTTTCGCCAGTCTTTAAGTTTGTCTCCTGAGATGCCACTGACATAGAAGCACATGAGAAAGGATCAACCTGACAAATACATTTGAAAACGTAGTTACTGCTAACAAAAGACCTGATTTTTCTTATGATGAAGGATCTAGTTGGAGGGCAGGCTCCTAGGCATCCTAACCACACTGTCACTTCCCTCACAGCTCCGCTTTTTCTAGCTTCCCATTTCATCCTTGTTGTCTAAACCTATTTTCCAAAGACATCTAGAAAAAAAGGACATACAAATTTACTAGCATTTCTGGCCATGACACAGGCAGCTGTCCTGTAAAGCATGCCTCTGAAAATCACGAAAACCACTAGTGGACAGGAACACAGTTTGCGTAAGAACAAAGCAAACTGAGAAACTCCTTAAATGGTGAACAGCAGCAGCAACACATCCTTTAGGCCATGTTTTCTAGAGCAGACTCAGCTCTGTTTCACATATTCTATCAGATAAATCATCATGTTGCTAGCAATACATTATCCAAAACTGCTAACACAGTCGTAGTTTCTACGTCTCTGCTTTCCACAGAGCAAAGATATACTAGTCTGCATAATCTTATTAATATCACCCTTGTTCTTCATCCTCTCCCCTCCTGTGTTGTTCTCACTTGCTGCACAGGCCCAAATTAGACTTAACATTCTTCTGAGCAACAACCAATCTGCACAGCATGTCACATTTTTTGATCACTATGAACATAATTAAAAGTAATGAGGTAAATTGAAAAACTGAAAAATTAAGAAACCCTTGTTAAATCTGGCTTTCAAAAGCACAGCTAACACAGGCTCAAGTAATTTCAGTAATTCCAGTTCCTTTAAAAACAGTAACAAATATATCTGAACTACATCTTATCCCGCTACACTGTAGTAGAAATGTAACACAACTCATATCCCTTTACTGTTGAGAAATACAAACAGTGCCCACCACACCTTTTGGCATGACTGAAGCACTTAAATCCCAGTCATGGAAAAAAGTAACAAAATAAATATGCAGCAACTAGGTGAAAAGCAACAGAAAGCACATCAGATTTAACATGTCACAACCTAAAACCAACTAGTGAATCACCTGGTCCTGAACTCTTCCAGGGGGCGGATGAGCACCTCAGTTGCCATTACTGATGGGCGATCCTAAGAGCTTGCTGATTCTCGACAGCCCCGCACCTGCTGACATCATTTCCACCAGCATGCACAAAACCAGCCAAATCACACTGTCAGAAATTTGCATCAGCTCTGTGCTAGCCGACAACGTAATGGGCAACAGAAACAAGGGCTGAGAGAAGAGCCCACAGCTACCTGAAACTGTTTACTGATCATGAGAATATCCCTCCATGCTCCTTATCATCTGAAAGCATCCTAATTCCTACCTATTAAATGAAGCTGGATACCCAAATTGACATGAGAACTGACAAGAATCACTGCCAGCTCACTATAAACTTTAATGCTATGATTAGGAGCCCTAATATCACTGCAAACCTTAAGTTGCACAAAATTTAAAGGAAAGAACAATAAAAGAGTTTGTGCCCTAAAATGTGAGATCCAAAGGTACAGTATCAATGGACACAGAATTGTATCAATAAGCACTTGAAAAATATCAATTGGACTATCTTCATAGTAACCTGCACTACCATGGAAAAAATTCAGAGGTAATTATCAGAGGCAAGCCGACTGGAGAGAAGGATTCACACAGCTTAAAAAGCAAAAACCCCATAGAGATTAACAAAGGGTGGTGATACTCTGGAAAGACCTTCAGAAGGTCTTTATAGAGACCAACAAATATAAACTCAAAGATTTAAGTCAAAGTAAGGTACAAAGTGATATAAAGGGCTCCAACAGAATCACAAACATACTTTCTGAAAGCAAGAAAAATAAAGCAAAATCAAAAACACATCAGAAACCCTTTACACTAGAAACACGGTTGTGTTTGACAAGTGAACTTGTCAAGATCATGACATTATTTGCTCGGCATTTAATGTTTGGCTCATAACCTGGAAGTGTGACCTTACCTTGGCATGAGCAGGCCCTCGTTCATTCAGAAGCTTATACTGGGGTTGAATTCTATTGAAACGGGCTAACTCATTTACCAGACACATTGGAGTTTTCTCTTTGGGGTTTGCCATGTTATCTTGGAGAGGAGCTGTAAATAAAGAGTCTGTAAAGTTTTTGTGGATAAATGTATTCTTCACAACTTTGCAAAACTTTGCAAAAGCACTAGTATGCTTAAAGAAAGAATACTTCGTCTAAAAAATAATTTTTGCATATAAGCTAAATACAATGTTTAAATATCATTCACATATTAATCATAACAGAATATGCATTATATAATGTTCATTTTGAATACATGCAATTAAAAATATATTTTTTCAAAATGTCTCTATAGAAGATGACAGTGGAGATGGACATATACATATGCCACATTTTCTATGTCACCAAAATGTTAATTGTCAGGAGTATGCTTGTTATATGAATTGACTACTCTTTCAGAATGATTTCTCAACACTTTGAAGCAACACTGGATAGCATAAAGGTTGCAAGATAAATACAGCAGATGAAACACTGTGGTCCTCACTTGCTTCTCCCTCCTTCCCAGTTCTCAGTGCTCGTAATAAGTCACTCTCTGAGCACTCCCAAAGAACATCTCCCTACTCCCTTTAAGGATTCTGTTCTGCTTTTCTTAGACTATTTACTTCATGTATACTGCCTTAGCATTTTTTAGCCTCCTCCTATTTCTTTTTCAACTTGTATTTATCCCCTACACATGCTTTCACTGCTTGCTTAACTTTTTAGGATAACATTTCTGTATTTAATACCCCGTGCAGCATAGGAACTACAGCATTTATTAGGCTACAAAGGAAACACCAAATACTGCCAAGCGGTCTAAAGACATTCTGTTCTAGGGAAGAGAAGTACACTTGGAGACCTTCCTGCACAACTAAAACTTCTCTGTAAAAGATATACTCAGAATTTGACAAAACAGACATGTTCTTTCTGAGTTTTTATACCATTAACCAACACTTTACTGTAAATCTGAGCTCTGTTAAAGAAACTTAATGTAGTAAACAGTCAAGTTAGCTAAAATATTTTTCTACAGAATTTTCTTTCTTTACTTTTACCCTCTTTAAGACTTTTTTTTTTTTTTTAATTAACACTGACGAACAGATTCACTTGAACAACAAAGAAAACAGAGCTGGACCAACATACCTGGTGAGTTGCTAGCGGGAGCAGGATCCACGGGGCCAGCAGTAGGACTGCTACAACCGGCAGCCGGTTCCGAAATGGATCCATTCATGGCAGGTGGCAGACCCAGCGTGTTTGTAGTTGTTACTGGGAGGGGTAGCACCATAGGGGACATGGTAGGTCCGGACAGGTTTGCTGTAGTCTGCATCTTAACTTGTGCCATTGTCTATCGCTGTAATAAACAAAGTACTATGAGCAGGGCGCTTTGCGTTTTGAATGCTGAGTGACAGTATTGATATTAACAACATTTCTTTTTGCTACTGGATCTGGGTCACAAAACTAGTCACCAAAGTCATGGCCCTGCAAACATTACTTCCAAACTGATGCACAGAGAAACAGTTGTTGCTCGCAACCAAAGAACATGACTAAAGCAGAACCCGTGTGTCCTGGCTCTAGGTTTTGTTGCTCAACTGTGGGATGACCCTGCCTAAAAAACAGAAGGAAGAGTGATTATTCTAGAATAAAATTCCATACAGATCTCCTGATGATGAGATTAGCACTCGCCAGTTTCTCCAAGAGCTGATCTCTATGCAATGAATTGCAGTAGCAATAGTTTTTCAAGGAAAGTGCACACAAAACATCAAATAGGGCCACTAGAGAAAAACTCTTTTTTCCTGCCTGTTACCAAACTAGAAAATAGATGAAATAAGAACAGAAAAAAAAGGTTAAAAAAAAAAAAGGCAATAAAGCTTACTTATCCAGGTCACAGATGGAAATTACTCATCCAGACTACAGGTGTAACACTTCAATCCCTGTATAAATTACAAACACAAATACCACAGATTTCCCATATTTGCCTACAAAGCAGCGTATAAAGCATTTACCTGGAATATGCCTGATACCAGTTATCTCCCTGCACCTACCCAGCTGGGTCTCTGTACTGCCAATACATTTTCTCTGGCTAAGTCTGTACTCATAAGCGAAACAGGGTCAGAGCACAGCCCCTTCACACTATTTATTCACTGACAGGATGCTCTTTGGCTATGTTTTGGCTACCAACAAAACCTCTTGCAAAAAACACATGGAAACAGTTCAGAGGACAGCCAGCATCCCAGGCAATTCACTAAAGCAAGTTCACAGGCAGTCATTATCCAGGGGAAAGCCATAGGTTTCTCCTGTTGGCATCAAGAGCAAACAGGGCGACCTAACACTGTCACCTGCTACTACTGAGTAACAAACACCAAGCATGGGTTTTGGGGTTTGTACACACTAAATGTCGTGGAGAGACAAATCCCATAGCAGCCAGGGAGCAGCCTGGTGACCAGGGACCTTTCCTGGCTGAAGCTCTGGTCCCTCTGGCCAGCGTGGAAGAGGACCCGAAGCTCGTCCTCCTCCTCCTCCACCACACGGAGCATCACTACTGACAAGCTCTTCGTTGCTTTTCCTGGGATTATTCTCTCATCTAAGCATAAAATCCTATCCAACACCTGAAAAAACTTTCTAATTAGTGTCTTATGGAAATGAGTATGACTCTATACATTTTTATGTGATTAAATCAGTATTTTCCACCCCCGAAAACCAGTTCAAAAATACCTAAGTATCTCTAGTTAGAAGGACATGGTTGGTTAAAATCCTGCATCATTAGATACACCATACAGTAAAACTTCATTATACAAATGCAGCTGTGCTAAAGTAAACTATATTACTGTGTATCTGTGTTTTGAAGACGACATTCAGATTGGAAGGACATTTTTATTACTCAGGGAAGATAGACTGATTTTAATCTCTAGAAAGGCAAAAGTAAAAAAAAAAAAAAAAAAAGCTGAGATGCAATCATTTGCCCTTTTCATAAACACTGTAAGTAAAATGCTAACAGTGACAGAATTTAAAAATACATATGCAGTCAGCTGAGATACATTTAAACACTTTGTGTGCTCAAAAATAAGTATGAAATTCAGACTGCAAAAATTCTACTGTCATTTAACAGAAAGTGCCATACAACAGAGGAGTGCTGTTAGAAGGACCTCACTTAAAGAT
Organism: Cygnus atratus; assembly: GCF_013377495.2. Taxonomy (NCBI): domain Eukaryota; kingdom Metazoa; phylum Chordata; class Aves; order Anseriformes; family Anatidae; genus Cygnus; species Cygnus atratus. Next base: position 127,268,824 of record NC_066363.1, read on the forward strand.
GGAGAAAGAGTATAGCTATAGAATTCTTTGGTATACTGTGTTTAACTCTGATTCTAAATATATTATAATTCAAAAAGTTTCTTAATTGTAAGTATCAAAGTAAATAATGGCACATTAAATATTAAATATTTTTATTAAAAAATAAAAAAAAAATATTAAATATTTTTTAAATTAAAACCACATAGAAAATATGAAAAATCATCACAATAATTAATGTTTAAGAAACACCTTAAGAGTATTCACAGCATTTTAGCTTGCATCTGTGAGTATAACAAAGATCACTCATATAATACTGTATGAGATACTACTGAACACCTATTCTCAGGCCTCGTCAGCTGTCAATTATCCTTTTGGCTTCCAGTATTGAATGTTTATTCTTCTTTTCAAAAGCAGAACATACCAATAATCAAATAAAAATCAAGTGTTTTATGAAGTATATTTATGGTTGTTATTGCTGTTATGTTGTATTGCTGTTTTAAAGGGATAAATCATAGGATTGATCCTTTTCCATTAAGGATAAAAGGCAGTTTGTTAATAGTATCGAGGAACAGGAAAAATGAACAAAATAAAGTTTAGGAGAAAAAAGATTCTTTGTACTGCAGTGAAGTATGCAGGAAACCCGAATAAAATCATAACATTAGATGTTGGGGTCTGTTTATTTTACTAGTTTTCTTAGATATCTAAAGCTGAAGAACTCCTACAAGAAACTACAGATGTTTTGCAAATTAATCTGCATAAACAAAGATGCCCAGGAAGTAAATATAAGTGCAAGGACTAACCCTTCAGTACATGAGATATGGAGATTATTGATTTGTAATCAGTTCTAAAATCCAATTAGAGAAAACAGAGAGAACACAGTTGACATGGTGCTGTAATGTCATTTTCACATTACCAAGCAAGTAATCTTTGATGTCATCACAAAAACGGGCAAAAACTTGCATGCTACATCTTCTCTTTACATATATTTATACCAGTGTCATGGTATTTTATGAAGAGTGAAGCACAAATATTTTGCAGCCCCGCAGCCACGAGCACAGAACCGCTTCACCACCACAAAACAAAATGTAGGACTTGGGGAGAGAGATTTTACCAAACTGGGCAGAGATAAAGCATGGTAACGTAATTAAAACAACTGTAAATCTGCTACATGGATATTTTTGAAAAAGCCAGCATACACAAGAGGGATAATTTATAAGGCTATTATGAGTATGTCTGGAATAGCCCTCACACCTTATTTCAAGTGGCTAACCAGCTCACGTCTATGGGACTGCCACATCAAAGAGCCTACAAAGGAGTTTTTCTTTATGCTGCGCAATGGTTACAGACACTCGGATCTTTGTTGGATATCTTTGTTGTGCAGCTGCTGACTGCCGCCTTTGTTGCTTTATAAAGTCACCAACTACCACGCCAACACATCGCAGCAATGATATTACTTGCAGTCTTAATCGCATACGTGTCTACAGAGCTGAAGTCTGTAAGGCACGAGGCTGCAAAAGCTTATGGTGCCTTCTAAAATACGGCAATGTTTTTCCTCTCTCAGTCCAACCTGCCCAGAAACACTAGAAATGCTCCAGCGGGCACTTAAGGGGAGCTAAATACACTATAACTGCATTTTTCTTATTTTCAGCTTTTGAAAGCATTTTCTACACAGGTAATTACACAGGTTTCATTAGACAGCTTGGTATGAAGTAGAAAGTTAAACAATGTGTAAGCTGTGATTTTTTCTCTCATGCTAAAAAACAGGAAAAAATCCCCTCACACTTTGAAGTGAAAATATTACTGTCAAATATTCCATTCATTTTTCCCGTAAGCTGGGAAATATGTTAGCTTAGTTACATTCACAGATTCAGAATATTTTTAACAAATGCAAACAAACCTGTGTCATGCTAAAAAGCTCCACATGGCAAAAAGAATTACTTCTTTTTTTTCTAATGATTATCATTTCCTGTGCTTTTCTGGAACACATCAGCTTATGTCCTTAAATCTTATGACATAAAATATGAATGAAATGCTGAGGTGAAATGATTCTTAGAGTATGTCAAACTAATCTAATAAGCAAAGAAAGACAAAAGCAGATAAGACAGCAGAGAAGGCAGAAACACGAGCAAAGAGTTTTCATGTTAAATGTACTTTCAAATTGTGGAAAAACTGAAAAAGCAAAATCTCGACTTGAAATAGCAGCTGCTGGGTAAAAAAGCAACACAGCTGGAGAAACTAATGACCTGAATAGAAAATGGAAGACTGAAGTTCATCTGTGCAGAATGTGAAAATACACATGAGCATGGTGCTACCATACTTTCACACTACTATGCCATACAACTAAATGTACACAATCTATTCCATGTACAGGTGTGTAACCACTGATATATTACACTTACTTGCAAAGTGCTTTAAAAAAACTAAGAATTGAGGGCCAGATTACAAAAAAATATATAAAAAAATGACATATCTTTTATCTTATATACTTCCACCTATATATTCAAATTAGTGCCTATTTTCCACAACAGTATCACACTAAGGACTCCAGGTCCTTTTCTGCAGAATTGCTATTCAGCATGCTATATGCCGTGTTTTGTTTGTGACACTGACTGTTTTGCAGCTAATGAGACTTTGTTCTTGTCTTCCTTGAATTCCCTTTGAAAATAAAAAAAGAAAAAAGAAAGCAAACTGGAAAAAATGATGATTTAAATTTTTCAGGATTGCGCTGATTTCTACTTCTAGTTCTAAAATGTCTGCAGTCTCCTCCAACCCTGCTTTGTAGCATCCACAAATTTAACAAGTGTACTGTTTATTCTATCATCCACATTAATGAAAATATTGAAAGGCACAGGACCAGCATTATAACAGACTGTGGGCAGTGTCTAGCTAAGCAGCATCTCAATGCATTTTTTTTCCCAGACCAAGCCTTTCTTTGGATAGCAGCTTGTAAATGCAACTCTTTTGCCAGAAGTTCACAAGTCATCGAACCCTAATACAGCTAAAAGTTTCCTAACCAAGGAGGGTTTGGGTTTCGTTTTAGCCTAGAAATCCATTAAACTCTCCATTTTCCTGATATAACTTCATTCAATGTTACACAAAAGCATACAATACTGCCAAAAGGTTAAACGTTTATCCTCTGCCCTGCTTCTCACATTCACAGTAAATATTTTGATACCAATGTGTCATCTATAAAGCTAAAGTATGATGTATGTATATGTATATTATACATATATATAAAAGTGTATATCTATGTACGTAATATATATATGTATAAACAAAGTACTACACAAGTCCTAAGCTTTCTGTATCTTCTTTTTCCTGTTGTACTGCTGCATCCAGCAGCTTACTTGGGGCTGACAGAAAGCATACAGCTCCGCATTACCTTCCGAGCAGCTGCTAATTCAATCTTTTCTGTTCTATAAAATCAAATAATGAGATAGCCACACAGAAACAGTTTAGCAAGAGCAAGACTTAAAGCAACAGCGAGCAGATGGCTATCTAGAATTACTAACAAAATTTATCTTGGGTATACATTTTAAATAGGCAAAATTGACAAACTGCGCGTGAAATTGGTGTGCACAGAAGTCTCCGTGTATCAGTGCTGGTCCCCACTCTGTTTGTGCTCCCTGTTTGTTCCTCCATCAATTTGATGCTTTTTGCCTTACGAGGGATGGCTTGACAACAGGCAGAGTGATCCAACGCCTTGCTGCCGCAGCAGAGGACGACCCTGTTTGTCCTCTCTCCCCCCCAGCAGAAAGCTAATAGCTCCCTGATAATTCACCTCACTGAACCTGCTCACATGAGAGCGAGGGAAAGATCAGCGGAGAGCCCGTGCCCGTACACGGAGGGCCATAAACTCATGACCTGGCGTGGGTGCGAGGAATTAGCCCTTTCAACTCGCGCTAATCAGCTTAGCATCCCTGCCAAACCATACACTCAAGTTCAGCTCCTTCACACTGTCCCACATAAAACCCGCTATCTCAGCCCCAGTGATTCAACCTCCAGACACCTGTGGCATTTAAAACAAAAAACAATGGCCTACATTAGGGTGTGGTAATTTCAGTGGAAATCTGGACACAGCTACAAGCTAGTTAACAAATAAGTAATATACCACAGCAAGTGAAATTAGGGCTTAAAAGCATGTTACTCTCCTGAGGCATAAGAAAAAATAAATCACTAACTTTTATTATTATTATGTTTATTAAACAATTTACAACCAAAGATAAAAATGCACACAGTGAGGAAGGTGTTACAGGTTACAGACTAATACTCAAACGCAAAAGAGCCGCAAGGCTTACAGAAAAGTTCACCCGCTTGCTCAGCACTAAGCATGGCGGGGAGGCAGGAGCAGAAGCTGCAAAGTGCCTTCCCTGGCTTTCTGAATGCAACGGGAGGTGGCACACACAAATCCTGGAAGGCCAGGCAGACGCAGGCAGAACGAGCAGCTGCAGATTTCTTTGGGCTTTCGCCAGGCCAGAGCATGAAATCCTATCACACTTTCAGAAAATACAGAAGTTATTTTTGTCAGGGCATTATCATCCACAGAGGAATATCCTTTGCAAACTCCTATTTATGATCAGTGAGAAGTTTTCTGAAGAGTGTTTCATTGCTGGCTGAAAACTTGAGAGGCGGGAAGGTACTTTTAGAGGGAAAAAAAAAAATCTGCACTCACAATAATTTTCAGCCACTTCTTCAAACAGCAGTCAGCTTAACATACTTTTTTAATTACTACACGGGACAAGCACATTGAAACAAGAAAGGGAGTTCAGACTAGGAAGGCTGAGCTAGAAGCTGTTCCAACTTGCAGACTTCTTTCACCATGAAACTATATTGGTTCCCTAATCTCCAAGACTAAGTTGATCCAAGATGCTACATGAAGCATGAGAGTCCCTAAATCGATGACTAGGTTACAGTTACTTGAGAATACATCTTCCATCTGTCCCTCATTCAATCCTTCTGTAGCAGCCCTCCTTACATTGGCACTGTGTAATTTAGAAAAGAAAGGAAGATTTCCAGAGAAAAACAAAACAGACAAATAAGGCAACTAATTATGGAATCAAAAGGCTCAGACTTTCTCAATAAACAAAGTGGTCAAAGCTGGGGATTTTTATTTTTACTTAATTATTATGTGTCAGCAAGGGGACTGGAACAGAAAAGGCTTGCCCTGCAATTGTGATAAGATTCGTACAATTTGAAATAGATAGTATACATGAGAAAGGAAACAAATATAATAAGCAAACACTTTGGAACTAGTAAATTGCTTGAGCCACTACAGCAAAAGACAAGTGACTAAAATGAAAGATGTGTGACCTGCAGGGCCATCCACATGCACGGTGCATCTCACACGGGAACAGTAACCTGCACCTCGGCAGGTGCAGTAGCCCCTTCAGTGGTCCATCCACAGTTTACCAGCACCATTTGAGATGTCACAGGACATCACACCTGGATACCTCAAAAAAGCAGAAGCCCCTTCTCAAAAGACCCACGCCGCATCTAGCACTGCACATGGCAGAAGGTTCAGATAAACCACGACATGAAAAGGCAATGAGATGGCATGAGTGTATGTGTTTAAATGAATGCATTACGCCACTAGTCGACACAGGCAAGGCAAGCAACAAGTAGGCATCTACCTGAGGCTGAATCACTCAGCTGAGTGACAGCTGACGACCAGACGAGGTAACTACCATCTCACTGCACTAGATGTCGAAATGCAGACAACTGAAGCCTACTCAGTCTACTGTCAAACCTGTCTTAGACAAACAAGTGATCATGGACCTTATTAAAACTAACAGGCATAATTACAGAAGCAAATAAACTCCCATGAGAAGCGCTGCAGACAGAAGTGCCACACCTAATGTATTTCCCAAAGACTGGCATTTTCTTAAGGAATGACAGAAAATGCAGGGGTTAGGGTACTGATTATAATTTGCACATGCAAACGTATACAGAGTGTAAAAACGTGTGACAGAAGGACCTTAGCAGAAAGCAGAGGATGCTGACAGGAAGGACTGTGCATAAGTCTTGCTCCTGTGGCAAGAGGAAGGCCGAAATGAAAATGCTGAGAAAGGAGCAACTCGGCCTGCGCTGTATCCCACTGCACACAGCGAAACTGAATCACCCCAGGGCATACACAAGAGATTTTCTTGCCTAGCAGAAAAATTATGGTCAGGTCCTGTGTACACTGAGCAGCCACCTGGGTGAAATGGAAACTTCACTTCTTATTTCGGATATGTAGCAGAGTTCCTAAGAAGAGAAACTTTATTAATATTCATCTTGAACCACAATGGAAAAAAGGATTGCTGTTCTCACAAAACAATCTTGCTGATACCAAAGATCACTGAAGCTGAAACAAAACAAAAAATCCAGACATCTGGGAATTCCTCAGAGAACACGGTCTGTGACCAGAGCAAACACCTCTTGGGGAAAGCGACTTGGCATGACGGCGGTTTGAGAAGCATAATTACAGAACTCCTGTTTGAAATGACGAGGGAGATCAATGAGATTATCAACTCAACGATTTCAATGCCAAAAGAAAACTAGAAGATAATGAAAGTCAATCTGTTGCATCAAAAACAGAGCCAGCCAGACATTTCAATGCTTTTCAACTTGTTTATAACCCAAGGCCCAAGGGGGAAGGATTAGGCTGTTTCATAGAAATGCCCACCATCTTACAAAGATAAACTCATGAGGAAGTTTATTTATCCAGTTTTATTGTTGCTGTCCAGAAAACAGAGAAAATGTGAAAAAAAAATAATAGGAAATTCCCAACAGCCAATACAAGTTAACCTAGTTCTCATGCTGCCACAAATTTTATGCCCAGAAAATAAATTGAACAAGACAGACAGAATATTGATTCAGACACAGCCATCAGTTCGAACCAGCCAAGATATCCTGAATTATTATGGAAAAGAAAATGTGAAACTTTCCTCCACCCAAACAGCAAGATGATCACCAGAGCCTTCTTTCTGGAAGGCCTTCCACATCCCAAACCCATCGTGGTTTGAGGTATATCCAAAAAAATAGCTCATAGATGCCTTACAGATCACAGGCAGAACATCATATGTACTCCACAGCACTAGAGGGTTATATCCTTCTGTGTATGTCTAATGTAGCTAGGAGCAACCACTAATCCAAAAGACAAAAGCAGTACCATCATAACTCTTAACAATCATGGTACAGAAGTGACCTAAACTACCTAGGACTTCTTTGTCTAGGGAGATGCACGTTTTCAATCTGTGATAGTTTTTCCAAAGACAACCTCACTTGGTTCCACAGCCCTTGGAAAAGGGAGGGAGAGTAGTACAATCATCGTGAGAGACTACACAAACTAAGCTGGATTTCCAGGGCTACCTCAAAATTTGTCCATACAAAACACAGCAGAAAGCCTCAAGGATATGATAAATTAGTTTAGTTACTCTAGAAATTGTAAACACAGAAGCTGAGTTTCATGGAAAGAATTATTATAAGTTTCTGTTTGTTCGTTTTTTACTTTCTGAGATAGGTCATTCAAGTGAACCATTGATATATTCCACTGGGACTCAAAAAAAAGGATACAGTGAAATGGTCATTGGTTGTACAGAGAGGTTGTCACACCATCTTACTGAAGTTGATGGGAAGGTAAACCACATTCGCCTTAGGTTAAACAAAAAGGAATAGCTAAGCTTTTTCACGAAGGAAAATAGCTGAAAAGAAGGGCAGCCTAAGCCACTAGTTTAACAATCAATCATCAGCTTAAAAGTGCAGAAGGAGATTAAGTAAATGAAAAAAACATGACTCAGACTTGACATGCTGCCACTACAGAATTGTTCGCAAAGAGTAACTGGTTCCTTATTTGTAATATCAGAGTCTAAACTGAACTGCTTCAAATTTTCTAGCTTCTTTTAATTTCTCTGATTTTTATTTCTAAATGCTGTGTTTTTTCACTTTCTGCTAGCAACTAGTAGTTTTATTCCTAACATCTCAAATAAGCTTTGATTGACTTTAAATTACAAAATAGTCTTACTTGAAGATTATTCTAAGTAAAAGATCCCCGCGACTCTAATTTTGTTCTGAAGTATGCAAAAATTACTTCTCGAGTAAAAGCTTATTCCCTACCTACAAATCGCATATTATTAACGGAATTCAGAAAATGATCGAGGTTTTCCTTGGCTGCCTGTGACAAGCTATTACTCTGATCATTTCAAGTAACATAGCTTGGCGAAGCAGCAGAGACATGCCTTTTTCTTCACAAAAAGTTACAGCCCTTCCTACCAGCCCTCCTCAAAATGTAATCACTCCCCTATAACAGCTCCAGGACCTTCAGAGAAGGATATTTCAAAGTGGCAGATGTTATGCTTTACTGTTGTAAGTAGATCAAATTCTGATTTATGAGACTTTTTTTTAAATTCTCCAGGAGTGTACTGAAATGCCTAAAAAGAGTATTTCACAGCTAAAATGGTGAATTCCCACCTTTAAGTCTCATGCAGCTTCTCAGACACAGCTTGAGTGAAATTGCTATCTCCTGTTCATGAACCACTCCTGGAGCTCCCCCTTCATGCAGCTGTCCCATCAACATGTTTTGGGATGCTTGGATATAAGGTGATTTCAATATGCAGCTCCTAAGACTAGCTCCCTGCTCATAGTTGTAGCACATCTTGTCAGATCAGTTCTGCACTGAGTCCAGAGAAAGAGACGTCTTCCTATTTTACATGCAGCTCTCATCAGCTGGTGAATAAAGGCAAAATAATTACTGAGTATTGGATTGGCTGCACTACGTTCTCTGACTGAAGAAAAGCACAAGATGCAAGTTTTCAACTGGAGGAAATTAATGGTTCTGAGATGCTAAGTTTGGTGGCAAAGTCATGAACTGTTGCAAAACTGATGACACAAGCCTGGTTCAAAAACAATGAAAACAATGAAAGCGCAAAAATTAAGGAAGTGGACAAATCCTCCATAGCCAGTGGCGACTTGGTGACACTAACCCAAGGCTCCAGCAATCACGATGGGAAGAGACACGCACCTGGAAGAGTCACAGAAAAAGGCAAAGGGAACAAAGCTGAGTGCCCCCACCACTGGCAACAAGCAGCTATCAATACACACTCTTCAAGCATCCTGAGAATGCAAAGAGGCATCAGCAACAACTCAGCACAGTACACAAGTACTGCAATGGCCTGTTGACTCCTTGTGGCAAAACCACGCTTTGGACAGAAATTAGGAAGTGGTGTGATGAAACATATTCTAACAAATTACTTATCTCCACAAGAAGGTGCAGATTACAGAAGATTTTGGCAATCCTGGAAGGGGAAAAAATCCTGGTGGTACAGTTATAAATCCTTTCAGTCGATGCAAGTTAGCAAAGGCAGAAAACACTGAAAAAAATGCTGCCTATAAGATCAGTGAGAAGCTAAACATTAAAAACTTGCTGAACACTGAGCACGCACATTCCAGCACAGCAGAGGCTACATGCATCTGGCAGGATGGCAAAAGGTTAATCTCTATAGTTGAATCAGCGAGGAGGATATTAAACTAACAACAAACAGCAGAAAAGAGGCCAGTGAAAAGAGATCTGGCTGAAATGGAGCACAGTGTGAGTACACAGAAACAGCATGACAAAAGCAGGAGACTTTTGCCTCCAACTACTTACGTACTAATGATTAGGAGTACCAAGTAGGATATATGGCACGACAGCAAATAAGAGATATCAATCCATGTAGTTGCTGATTCAGAATAACTCGGCTTCCCCAGACTGAAGGGAGTTATAAGCTTAACTATTACAGAAAAAAAATACATGAACTGAAACAGTGAATTAAAACTTGGAAGTACTTTTACAGAAAGAGACAGAAATAAAACAAAGGACAGCCTTGGCTAAAAGTGCAACCTGATTCAGTGGTAACATGAAGAGATTCACAATAAAAGGTAACAGCACCTATAACTGAGTGACGACAGAAAAAGAAGTTTGCATATAGGAGGAATGCCTGAACTGCTAGCAACAGTACCCTGACTACATGGAGACAGACTGGAGGGGCTTTGAGCTCCACTTCAAAGGAACGTCTTTCTCACCACTCACTATGTTTTCAAGACTCTTGGGCCATTAACTCCAGCAGGGTAAAGTTAGCTTTTGTGAATCTGGAATCACCCTAAATCAGGGTGAAAGAACAAACTTGCTTTTGAACTTCCAGGGAGCTAACACTCCTGTTCATTACTGAGCTAAGAATCCTGTTTCTTACCTTCAAAACCAAAATTAAATAAATCAAAAACACTTCAAAAGGGAAGAAGGGCCCACTTTTCTAAGATCTCCAAGAGAACATGTGCTATTTGGCTATATATATATATATATAGGCACATATATATATATATGTGCCTAATGGAGTCTTGCCTCCTGTCAACAGGAATGCTCCTCATTAGCAAAGGGAAGGAGTGCTCCTAGCCCAAAAGCCGTCCAGCGTCTAGGCTGTGAGGTGTCAGAAGCAGAAGTCTCAGAGCCTGTACATCTCCCCAGCAGTGGAGCAGAGGTCTGCAATCCAACGCACTGGCAGAGACACACAAATCTGAAAAGCAGAGTGGGCCCTGGAACTAGCACTGCCTTGGCTGAACAAGTTAAACTGTAGAGTTCTGCCCTGAACTATCTTTCTGAGGACCTTTTGTGATAGTGAAATGAAGAGAAAAATGCACAAGCTGTACTAAAAAATTTGGCTGCCAAAACTGAAGATGTGAGGAAGCTGAGAAAGACCCGGGCCATCAGGCATATTAGTTTGATAGCAGCTGTGTCTCTCTTGCTCCTCATGACTATGAGGTGTCTGAGCAAAGGTAAACTGTGCAAGACAGTATTTGCAACAACAGCAAAGGAAGTTATTGTGCAGTTTAATGGTCACATGAAAAAGGGCCTCCAAAGCACCTGCTCTGGTGAGTTCCCATTCACAGTAATTCCTAGAGCAGCCAGTTTCAGAAGAGCCCTGTATTACATACAATAGCTGGAGAAAACTGTTGGATTAGTTCTTCTCCGGGAACCTGGCAAATACCTACGGCTGCCTTCAAGTCCAAATCCAGAATGTCCTCATGAATGACAACTCCATCAGTCCATGGAAATGGGATCCACTCCTGGTATCTTCAATGACTTTTCACTTGTTTAATGCTTTGCCTTAGTGACGAAGGCTGTCCAGTTGAAGAAGGGTGAAGAAAAGACTGTGTGGGCCATCCTCCCGTTTGCAGAGGTCAAATCCCATATCTAACCCTATGGATTCACCTAAGAAAGAGTTTAGAGAAGTCCCTGAGGAAGCAGGGTGGGCTTTATCTGCCTCCTGATCCAGGACAACTTCTCATCCCCCTTCACAAAGGACAAACGGTCTCAATTGCAGTACAGAAGCTGAGAAACCACCTATTTCATGCAAGACCAGTAAGCATGCTGGACTGAGTTACAGACAAAAAGGGTTTTCATGAAAACCTCTCTGGAGTAATTTTTGGTATTCATCAAGATTTCCAGCCTTTCACAACAGTTACAAAAAGAGACGTCTCTTGGGTGTATACTCTTGAGGAAAATTACTCATTGGCAATGTCTTTTTGAGGAACATTGCCACCACAGATGGAAGATAGTTCAAAGCAGGCCAGTTTAAGTACTATCAGATACACAAGACTGAAACCAAAAGCAGAGGAAACATTTACCACATATGAGAAAGGAAAAACCCTGCAAGCTAGTATCCAGGACTGAAGGATGATAAGAAGGGAAAAAAAAATAGAACAAACAAAAATAGGTGATTTTTTAACAAGAACTTTTAGATTACTTCATGTTTTTATCCTGACATAGCCAGTGTTCCTATAGACTGTTACTTCAGTTCGTTATTCGTCTCAGTACAACTGGATATGCTACAAACTGACCCAACATTGCCCTGTATCAACTCTGCAATTTCACCTTGGGAATAGCGTATCTCGATTTCTTCACTCCAAAACTTATCAGCTGTATGGATGCATCGCCTGGATGACACAGGAAGAGTTCTCTTTTCCAAAAAGTCAGATAAGCCAGCTGCTTATCTGATCAACTTCAGTTACTGACAACAAGCTGCATGTTTAGTGTACTGGAATTTCCTTATATTGTCTAACGCCACTTTTCTTAACTGAGTTTATTGTACGAGAAACTGGAAACCACAAGTGCATGACAGCTTCCAAAAAATAAGAAATTAGGAACAGCAATAATAATAAAACATAGGTTTCTCATCTTCTGAAGAGTCTTTCTTGTTCCCACAGGTGACCATTTTCACCGCAAGAAGCTTCCCTTGAAAATCCAGTCTCCTACCCTCAAAAACATTTCCTCCAGCCAGGAGACACACAGCAATAATTCCCTGTTCTCAAAGCTGGCAAGCAGAGAAATTGGAAGCATGACCAATGTTAGCATGATCCTTTGGAGCTATTCAAGAGAAGATGAGACTGTAAACATATCCTTTGAGTGTGTGGTATTATTGTAAACATCTTTGTAAGCTGCCTTTTTCCAGAAACTAAGGATAGCAGGTTAACCCATACACACTGTAATACTTAGCCACCGGCTATTAGCAGGGACATCCCTGAACACCAACTGAAATCTCCACCCAAATGCTGACTTTTAATTAGTCTAACAAGAATCCCCCTCATCATTTCAATGGTGATTAAATTAGAAGATCATGGGGATACATAAACATACGGGAGCCACAAAATTAAACATTTTGTATGCAAAAAAATATTTACCAGGAAAAATAAGTTTCTGATTTTATTTAAGCATCAATAAATTTGTTACAGACCAGTCACATACTATACGGAAGCGTACTCGATTACACCAAAATAAAAGATGCAGTGTGACACAGGTGAGCACCCTATGGCCCTGGAGTGCAGATCTCACTACTGGGAAACATTCCAAACGCTGCCAGCTTAAAAACAAATAAAAAGGTGCTGCTGAGGTAAAGTACGAACCAACATTTAACAGCTACAGGCATACACGTGACTTTAGTGATACACTACTACAGATGGTTTTTCAAAATTCATTTTTAGAAGTTGTGACAAGCAATTTTTCTGTTCTAAATAGCTTCCAGAACAACGCATGACAAGCCACCTCTCAGATTTTTCCTGAACTCTTGATCTTTTAACACAAACATACTTTGGATAATGCTGATCATGACTGCTCCCTGACAATGAGCAGACCCGAGCGATCTCTAAGAGCAGAGCCCTTGGCTCACATTATACACTAAATGCTACACGCAGGTTCCGTTTCTTCTCTTCCCAGGGTCTGCCACAGGCTCCCACCAGCTCTAACCCCCAGATTTACACCATCTATCCTCTTCACTCCCCCAGGCAAAATTGTCCACCCCGTTCTCCACCCTACCTGCTTCACTGCACCCTGGTCTTGTGCTTTATACACCCCTCAACCAAACCGACCCCCCCGCCTTATCCTTCTGAACTGCTGGTTGTAGGTACCAGGGGCACGGCAGCAGTCGATGAACAGTTAGTGGGTTAAAGAGGGGCAGCCAGGTCAGGACCCGCTCATGGGAGCTCCAACAGCCCCAATCCTTACAGGGTTGTATTCACAAGCCTAACACAGTCAAAGCAGCAGAGGGGATGGCTGAGAGATGTGAGCACTTGAAGGGGTCTCCTTCCTGCATGGATTCTGGTAACAGTACCCAGAGCAGTTTTAAGAAAGCAACATCTTTCTTTGTTTCTCTTCCTCTTTTGGGAAGAGAGAGAAAAATCGGGAACTGTTGTGAGAAACAGAGGCTATAAAGTGATCCAAAGATCAGAAGTGCAACGCAATTCGTGCTGGCAAAAGGCAGGGCTAACTTATCTGACAGATCTCGCTGCTGATGAGAGGAAATCAATATAACCAAGAAAGGAAAAGTGAAGCCTTGGTAGCATATTAACAGAAGTCATGTTCTTAGAGTTATCCTAAAAAGTTGCAGGTTTGGGTCCTCCCCCACCACATTTGCGTGGCCCATGTGAAGAAGTAGATACCTCCGATGGGGTAAGGTCTGTGCAGATGGCTACGTGTATGTATGAAGTATACACAAAAAACTTAGCACTAAAAAACTGCCCACCTTGTAAGGCCTGCTTCCCTGTTGCACGATATTGTTATAGGACGCATTTGGGGCTGAAGGCTCAGACATAACTGACCTGAGCGTTTCTCTCCTTTCCAAAGACTGTCAGATCAATAGCCACGTACTTCAGGCAGTTCAAAGCAAACTATCTAGACAGAGCATGACAGGTGCAGCCTTCCAAGTGGCTGGGGAAGCAGCCTTGGAATCAGAGGACCTGCTCCGCCACGGCCGGTTGTCTAACCTTTCCAAGGTCACTCCTCGTGCCACTTGGCACATGGAACGCGCAGCATCCGATTCGCTTCCCACATGCACACCTACATCAGCCGGGATGTCTGTGGAGTCATGCTCATAACCCTCTGCAGCAGACTCAGCCCCGGTATTTGCCTCCAAGGAAGGGGCTGATTGAGTTAATTGCTTATTTAAGCTTGGTCAGGTCATTAAAACACCTCTGACAAAGTTTTCCTGCAAGTAAAATTAGGAAGCTCTTTTGCAAACTACTTTCACAACTCGGGTTGAAAGATTATTCGAATTCATTATTACTTTGACGTTATTCTTGGGGAACGAAGTAGCTCGAGCTGGCAATGAGGCATTTGAAGACTCTGGCCTCCGAAGTGCAGTCTGAGCTGAAACCAAACTGGATGACTTCGGCCAAAGCTGAACAACATCACTGAAAAGTTTTCTTTCAAGCAAAGAAAACCTGAATTGCACCTTCCCCTCAAAAACAACGACCAAGCAGCCGGTCGTAGTCCAGTTCCTAGTTGCCAGCAACAGGAATCTTAGCAAACACAGGCAGGAACAGAAATCTTCCTCTCCGGGAGTTTTTCTAGGGCAAAGCTAAGGTTCAGCGATTGGAAGTCAGTACTGGGAATCTTGTGCTGCTGCTGGCTTTTCAGCAAAGAGATTTCATTCAGAGAGCTGTCAGACCTGGCACTGTTTATAGGCAGCAATGTCACAACAAAACCTGTGCAGAACCTCCCTATATTTAGAAAATGGCTTAAATACGTTAATATTATTACATGGGTGTCGATTCCTAACCCGGAGTTACTACACAGCTCGGGAAGGCTTTATGTCTGCACAGCTTGACGCCAGCAGTAATGTCAGTAAGACAGAGCAACGTATGCGGTGCAACTCCACCTAGTTACACCAGAGCAATAGTCCTGCTTGTGCCTTACAACGCTGGGGCAATTCAGGCAGTTCTGTTCAACACAGTGAGCAGGGCAGAAAGAGGAGCCACGGAAGCGATACTCCGTCCGCTCTTCTGTCTTAACGAACTTTTTTTTAGTACTGAAATAGTTGCACGGGGGACGCCCCGCATGCGGCCCAAGACGCTTGGCATCCTGAGAGCCAGCTTGCTGGCCACGAGGCAACACCGGGTGGATGCACTGCTGGGGAACTGTTGCTTGGGCGCTGAGGACTTCGAGGGCCCTGAGCACGAGGGCTGTGGGACTCGTGCCCCCACTGCGCCCAGGCTGCCCCAGGAGGGCACGGCCGCTCCGTCCAGGCCCGGCTGCTGTCAGCACCAACTTTTTCCGACCGGAGACCTCAGTGCCAGCACGGCCGGCACCGCCTGCACGGCCTCGGCCTGCCTGACAGGCGCGGGGCTCCCCGGCCCCGAAGCCCCGAGCCTGGGGACCCCGGGGCACCCCGTGCCGCCGCCGCTCGGCGCTGGGCGCTGCCATCCATTTTGGGAGCGCGGCGCCGCGGGTCCCGCTGCCGAAGAAGTTTCGGACCGGGTCCGGAGCGCGGGGGCAGAGCCAGAGGAACGGGGCGAGGCGGCGGCCGGGCCGGGCCGGGCCGGGCCGGGCCGGGCTCCGTGCCCTTCACACCGGGGGGATCCCCGTGACCCACCGCCGGGATCGGGGGGCGGGGGGGCCGGCGGCCGCCCGGGGCAGCTCGCAGCCGGCTCTCGGGCAGGCCCGGCGGCCAAACGCAGCCCCCGCCGGGCCGAGCCGAGCCGAGCCGAGCCCCACCGCCCGGCCTTGGCAAAGCGGCGGCAGCCCGGCGGGGGCTCCCGCGGGGCCGCCACGGTTGGGGCGCCCACCTGCGAGCCCCCGGCCCCCCAGGGGCGGCGGCGGCGAGGGCCGCGGGGCGGATGGCGGAGTTGGTGCCTCCTCCTCCTCCTCCTCTGCCGCCGCCCCCCTCCTCCATCCCCGCCGTGGCGCAGCGGCGCTTTGCCGGCCTCGGAGCCCCCGCGCCGGGGAAGCGGGGAGGAGGAGGAGGAGGAGGAGGAGGAAGGGGAAGCGGGAAGGGGCCCCGGCCATCATGGCTGCAGCAGCCCCCTCCCCTCCCCTTCCTCCCCTCCGGCCGGTTCCCGGCTGTCCCGTCCCGCGCCCCCCCACGGCGGCGCTGCCGGGGCTCGGGGCCGCCCCCGGGCCCGGTTACCTGCTTCCCGGGGACGCCTCGGGGACGCCTCCAACATCGGCAAACACTAAAGAGAACTGACCCCGCCGCCGCGGCGGCCGCCGCCGGCCCCAACCACTCCGCCCCCCCCCCACGACACCCCTCCTCCTCCTCCTCTTCCTCCTCCTCTTCCTCCTCCTCCTCCTCCTCCCCCCTCCCCCCCCAGGCCGCCGCCGCCCCCCTCCCGCCGCCTCCTCGCCCCCCGCCCCCGCCGCCCCCCGCGGGCTCCCCGCGCCGCCGCCCCGGCCCCGCTCCCCCCCTGCTCCGGCGCCGCGAATGGCCCCGTCCGCCTCCCTTCCCCGGCCCGGAGCGGCGGCGGCAGCGCCTCTAGCGGCGGCCGACAACGGGGCTCCGGAGCTCCGCAGCCCCCCGCGGCCCCCCCGAGCACCGCGGGGGCCGCCCCCGAGCCCCCCCCGCCCCCGTCTGCGGGGCCGCCGGGCCCCGGGAGGGGGAGAGGCTGAGAGGAAGGGCCCGGGCAGGGCAGCCCCGGTCCCGTTCCCATGCCCGGTCTTTAAACTTCGCAATATTTGGAGGGAGTCCCTGAAAAGCACCGGGTTTTACCACGCGGCTGTTAGCAGCCTTCTTAGCCTCGCTCGCCTGGCACAAGACGAGCCGCGAGGTTTTTATGCCGTTTTGAAAACAGCCTCGCGACGTTTTACCTGTTTTTTTCCTCCCGTTTTCTCTTTGCAGGGACCCGACCCCTACCGGCTGCTTGGTGGAAGTTGGTGTCTGCACCAGGAGCAGCTGCGGGCTCGCTGGGCGAGATCGAGCTCTACAGAGCACAATAGCCAACCTTAATGCACGGGAAATGAAATTAACGGCTTGCAGCGATGCAGGGAGAGGTGAGCAAACAGAACACACCACAACAGAGACACCTTTTTTTTTTTTTTTTTTTTACTTTTTAATTCGGTTTTACTCATCTCACTGTGCCTGTGCTGTGTAACACCACGCTGGTTTCAAACACGACTCCTCTCCCCTCAGAGGCACCAGTTTTGAGAAGAAGGCAGAAAGTCATAAGCACGACTCGTGTCAGCATTTTGGTTGTGTCAGATCCAGTCACGTCCCTGCCAGCAAGAGACGTGGCAGAGAGGAGGGCAGCTGCTGAACCTGCTGGGCCTTGCCCCACTGCGCTGTGGTGGGAGGCCACAACCAGAGGCCGTGAGGTGCAGAGGTGGAAGCTCACACTGCACCACGCAAAGCCTCGGCCCCAGGTGGGATGTGCAACCTAAAAGAGGTTTCCAAACCCTTCAAAGTTGCCACAGCTAGGCTAGAGGAAGCCATGGCTCGGTTTCTGCTTCCAACCAACAGCAGTCCTATGACCATCTTTACCACTAAAAAGAATGAAAAACTAAAGTTTTTCATTTGTTTTTCAAGAAAAAGGGAAGACTTCTGAGTTAATCAGCAAATATCTAATTTGGGTTGTAAAAATCTACTTTCTTGATTGGCTCAAGTAATTATTTGTCCAGTAAGACAAGCTAAAAAATTTTAAACCTATGCCAAAACTAGCTAGAAGCATTAGAACTTGGAGCAATTAATTTAGCTGATTAGCAAGGCTGCAGTAACGAAACTATGTTTAAAATTACTAGCATTTTTTTGCGAAATTACCATCATTTTACTATGCAACTGTATCTTAATGATAGCTTTGAGAGTTAGAACATCAAATGTATCAAAACTGATTTACAAACTAACATACTTACTGAGGGTCAGAATGAATCCAAAGTTCACATTTCCTTCAGTGCCTGTTTATGTTATTCCGTGTGATTTTTTTTAAAAAAACAACTTGAAACCAAGCGGTGGACTGGTATGACAGCTGGGAGCAAGAAGGAACAAGATGTAGCCTGACTGGCTTCCCAAGCACTCACGGTATAATCGCATCCTAATGGCACATCCCCCAGATGTGCTTTGTATAAGTTTGTGTATTACAGACAATAATTTATACACCAAATACACATACTGACACTTAGTGACAGGACTGTGTTGTGAGTAACTAGGTGACAGCAAGGTTTTATTCACACTAACGGAACGCTACCATGACATAACTTCTTTAAATACACTTTGGGAACACAGCATTTGCTACGACAGTTTTATACATACCCTTTTTTCAGCTGGGGTAGCTTGTCATCCTTCCCTTCTTATTCCTCCATTGTTTAGTTTTCTGAGATTCCCTACCCCTTATTTCATTTAAGAACTGAGCTCAGAAATACACAGTATGATACAATTTCTTATGTATTCTTCTAGTATAATGTACTAATGAGCAATAATGCAAATACTTTTCGTAATGCTGCTACAAAAGTTTTTGCACAAGCTCATTTAGAAGCTTAATCACGACAACCTATAAGCATTTTTTGTTTTAATTTATGGCAACTTCTTTCTAGTTACTGTTAGTAACTTGAAGAACCCTACATTATAGCATGTACTTAGTGTACCCAGCATAAAAATGCATTCAGTGAATGTCAGCATCAGATTACAAGGGAAGGTTTCTGAACTTCCTGCAATCAATAGATACAATTCCAACAAGCCTCTAAAATCTCCAGTCTGTGCTACGATTTCAATGTTTAACGTAGTTTAAAAACACATCTTGAAATACTTATGAACTCATGCATCTCATATCTTAATATACGTTCTGTGCCACAAATGGTATATAGCTGAAAAAAAAACAGTACAAAAAAAAGAACACTTTATCCATAAACTTACCATCTTTTTATATTTTTAATACACAGATGAGTTCTGGATCTATTTTTTCCAGGTATAAAGTAAAGGATTACATATTTTATCATCGCTGAGATCCCATGATAGTTGTTCACATATGTAAAGTTCCAATCATGTAGGAGAAACTTACTAAACAGGAAAACACTATGTTGCATTACCAGTCATTGTTTAGATTTACTATACCTTTATGAATGTTTTTTTTTCCTTTCCAGTCAGTACCTCCAGTACAAACAGCTTAACACAAGCCAAAATAATCTCACTTTTTGAAAGTAAGAGATGCATAGTTTGTATATACGTATCTGCTCTACTCCGTTCGTGTACAATGGGAGTGCCATGACTTGTGCAACATTTTACCTTCAGTAGGTAAATTCTGAATAGGCGTGATTAATTCAGTATGCTATTTGAAAACAAGAGGAAGAATAAAAAAAAAAAAAAGAAAACCTAACAGCTATAAATGCCTGCACAAATGCCTAACTGGGGGAAAGGGTATAAACGTACTGTTTGGTCTGTAAACATGAGCAAAGGGTACTTGAGGACAGCTGGCCTTGTTATTTCTAAGCTCAGATTCAGAAAGAACAAATTGGCACTTTCAAACTGACTTGCAAAATAATTTTTTTTACTGATATTATTAGAATAGTGTGGGTTTTCTTTAAATCATCAAGAAACAACTTTCTATCCCTCAATATAACCCTGGTGCGCCCAGAAAAGCCCACTCTTACAGTGATGTAGTTAACAAGGAGGAATTTGACAGAGCCACAGAAACAGGAGCCTGCTTTCAATCCATACATTAAAAACAGTAAAATTGGTTGGAAGGGACCTCTGGATGTCACCCGCCCTACAACCTCCTTACCCCCTCAAAGTAAAGATGCCTTTAAAGCTGGATCTAACTTTGAATTTAGCAGGTTTAGCTCAGGGTCTCATCCAGTTTAGTTCTGAAAATGTCCAAGGATGGATGGAGAATTTAAAACTCCTCCTGGCTACCTGTTCCAGGGTTTGATAAAAAGTTTATTTTAATTCTACTTTTAAAATGTATATTAATGAGCTTAGATTATATTTTGATACTGAAGTTAAGATAGTAATTAAGCTAATACAGAGTGCTCATAATATACCAATGGGATGTTGATAATGCTTTATATTAGTCAGAGTCATTTAACTGAATTATAGACTCATAATATCTTAGAAGAATGGGCCACTTGAATTTTTAAATATATTTTTTCCCAATAACTAAAACCTATTGGCACAGCAAAAGTCAAGCGTCTTAGATTCTATTTGATTAAAACCCAGTATTATTAACAAACCTAAATCTAACCAAACTCTTGTTCTTGCCAGGTACAGGTGCAGGACTAACTACAAAAGCAGACCACCCTGAAAGTTAGAGCACAACGTATAAGTGACTAAAACCATTTATCATCTTGTGTAGTACACAGAATGAGAGACGTGAACAAAGCAAGGTAGAGCTGTAAAATTTCCAAGTAAATATTATACAGAGCTTTCTCAGCTAACAGAAACCATTTATTCTCTATACTCCAGTAAAAACTCGTGAGCACCAAATTTTAACAACTCACATATTATCTTTCATGATTCACATCTAAAATGCAAGTTCCCTAAAGTAGATGAATCACATAATCACTTCCAAAATCAAAATGAAGTGAACTTGCGTTTGTCAGCATATATTCAGCTTTTTCCATGACTTCAAATTAACGCTAGTACTCAGTACACTGGGCAAGCACAAGGCCTTTGTCTCCTTTAGCAAACATCATTACTCTAAAACACACCAACAAGGTGAATCCAACCAAACTGATTTGCTGATTTTGCAACTTGACATCAAAGCATGAAAATCAGTTCTTCGTTTGTTGGCCCAATGACCCAAATTCAGATTGCTGTGAAGGTAGAAATGTATTTCCCTGTAATTATTTGCTCCCGTTGCTCTCATACACCAGTGCTGTAAATAGTAAGCCCTTGCTCAAATAAAAACTTTACCCTTTTAATAATGCTAGTGAAATTTAAAAATTTTACTGGCAAATTATTTAGCACTTAGTAGTAATTGTACTTCCACATTAAGAAAATTTCACATTATTTATTATCCTATTCCATTTATCCAAAGCTGCATGAAAGCAAGGTCTAAATCTCTGCTTTGAACTTGTACATTTAATTTGTTTTGGGTTATAAAGACATGACTGCTTTTGTGTCAGCTATTTCCATCATCACACATCTTCATAATTTATTTTCTACACAGACAACTTTAAGAACCTAATGTACAGTCATCCCGCCTTCTTACAATTAGAATTTGTATTTCTTATGTTTTCCCAGATTTACAAAACTCTAGGTTTGGATTATCCCTGTAAAACAAAGATTGTATAGCTTTAAAAAAACAGGTTATTTGAGCCAATCGGTTTTCCAAATTTCCTGACTACAGGCAACGAAGACGGATGTAACTACAGTTTGATGAATTACTGAGAATAATAGAGAACCACCAACCTGAAGATCATGGTGCATCAGTTTTCCATTACAAATCACACAGCCAACTGTTTAGGAACTGCCCACTTCTGAGTTACAAGGCTTTGCTACTTTGTGAGAACACATTAGCTTTACGCAGAATAAAGTATGGGAAAGTTGAAGCGTAACCACAGGCCAAAGCAGCAATAGATGCTATAAGATTAAATTCCTGTTTACAAGCTTTTTGTTTTGTATTACTGATAGCATTCTGACTACATAAAGAAGCCTTCAAACAAGTCCAGACGTGACGCTGTTTTTATTGACAGTGTTGCAAGAGAGCATCGCACCCATCTTGAGATGCTTTGGATTCTGATTAGCGCCTCTCACCGCAGAGGCAGATCATAGCAGCATCCTTCAAACACTCACAAAGCTTCACCACCAGCAGCACTGATCTGTCCATACACCAGTGTCCATACCAGGCATGTTTATTGTGCTGGTGCCAGCATGTACCTAACCATACCTATTGACATCTTTGTAAGTCATAGACTTTAACAGACCAGGCTGCATTAAAAAAAAAAAAAAAAAAAGGAATCTGGCCTTTTTAAATCTTGAAGTTCAGGCCCAGCCAGTGTTGCACGTGAAAATTAAGTATTTCATTCATTGCCAAACATATTCTCGTACTAGCAATAAATTTACCTGATACATTTAAGTAGATGGAAGAGATCACAGCTAGTCTGGACAGAATTATATCAGTAGAAAGGTGCTTTCCATGCTGCACAGTTTGTTTGCTTTTCCATCCAGCTATGTAAGGTAAACTAATACAAAATGTATTGCATACTACATTAGCAATTTTAACTACCTTGCTATGGTATGGATTGTAAGACAAACAAAGCCTAACCATTCAAAAATACTCCTTTTATCACAAGACAGTGAATAAACTGCAGGAAACTGAAAAGGATTTGTATTTGCAAGTGACATTAAACCATTCTCTAGAATTAAAAAGAAATGACTTAAGGCAATTGGACAAGATTATAAAATTACACAGTAAGTTAAACCTACAGTAAATGAGTAGGTTTTAAAAAGACTTTTCTTGGAACAAGGACTGTCTTAGTCATATATGAAGTCATGCAGTAAGCAGAAAAGAGAAAGAAATCCTCTGTACACAGCATTAAGGAGACATACAGGAAAAGGGTTGATATAAAGGGTTTATCACAGTCAGTAAGACAACAATAAAGCAAAGTTATTGGCTACATGCATTCATAACCGTAAAGTGATCTCATGAATGGAAAAAATAAATGCAAGGACAACAAGGAAGCATTGCAACTCAAATGATGTTTTGTTTTTAGTTGGTTATTGATACCTTTAGTTTTTCATTAATGCTACTTCCTGGCAGCATACACTAGCTTCAGTCTCAGATTGCCTATTTTTTCATTGTTGTTGCCTTTTTTTTTTTTTAATGTTTGTTTTAAGGGACAGCTCTTAGAACAACTCAGTGCCTGCCACCTTTAGGGATGACAGCAACATACAGAGCTTCAAAACATGCCAAGCGTTACTGAATAAACAGTAATACATAAGTTAAAAATACAAAATCTAAGCATTTACACCTACATCACACATAATTTAACTACTCAGTTTCACCTACAAAGCAGCCATAACATGCCAGAATTTTGCCATATGTTATAGCAACTAATGCTGTAACTTCTCCAAAGGACAACACTGAATTAATACTATGACAATATGTTTTGAAAGACAGAATAATAGTATTTGTCACATAAAGTTGGTTAAAGCTGTTTGTCTTCAAAACATTTCTTAGCATGACATCCAAATCCTGTCAAAATTAAGTCTCCAATCCTCAGTAAAGGTTTTTTGGGGCTGCTAATAGAATTATAAGTTACATATCCATAAACTCCATAGCAAATTTTTTTAATTTTACGGAGTTTTGAGTACTAGCAGCAAGGAAACACAAATGTATGTCAGGCAAGAAGAGCTGGACTAAATTCTGTTGCTATATGAAGAAGTAATAACATTGACAGTAAATTTTGCAGCAGTTTAAACTTTAATATTATTTTTCAATGAACAGACAGTGCAATATTCTCCCATTAATAAAAAAAATCTTACCGTGCACTGTCACCAAATCATCAGTTTGCAATTATGTGCTATCAGGGTAATGGCCATTTGTGGGTTATAGGAGTTCCACAATATATTAAAAATTGACATGAATGCATTAATTGGATGTTTCTATACTAAAATGCTGCTGTACAGCACTCAACTTAGCCAGACCTTTCTCTCCCATTAAATAATTTCTTTACCAAAAGTGGTTGTTCTGTGATTATTGAACCTAGCTGAATTTGACAATTTAAGCAAAAGTAAAATTCCACATAATTTGTGGAGTTCAGCGTTCACTTAACTAAATAGTACCAATCTACATAAGCAGCAATTAAAAATGCTTAAAAGGGAGCATCCATGCCTTCACGGTGGTTAGCAAAATCACCCCATGTCTGAAAATGTTTTCATCCTTCAAAGCCATATAAGACATACCATAAGCAATCTATAATGCACTGCATCTTTACAGATCAATAAACAGCATCCCAAGATTTTCAAATACTTTTTTTCCACTGCACATAGTTCACATTGAAATTAATTATATTATTGTTTATATATATACACACACAGTAGATAAAAGGAAAAAGTAAACAAAAGACAGCTTGTATAGTGAAAAACAAACTTAGAGGGAAGCAGCCCTTAAGTTTCTACTTCAAGACATAAGCTAGAAAACTCTTGCTTTCTTCAGATTCTTTTTGATGCATTATTTTTAAGAAAACAAAGAATGGAAATGTAGAAGTTGACAGAAAGCTGTACTTTCAAAGAAAATGAAAAGCCCATAATAAACATAGTAAAATAAAACATACATATCAAGATGGATATACACAAAAAT
This sequence comes from Cygnus atratus, assembly GCF_013377495.2. NCBI lineage: Eukaryota > Metazoa > Chordata > Aves > Anseriformes > Anatidae > Cygnus > Cygnus atratus. The sequence continues at coordinate 127,293,310 of NC_066363.1, forward strand.
CAACCCAGATTAATGCATGGCCTAAGCAAAACTTCTAAAGTATCTTTTAGCACGTGCCTGCACGTAAAACTATCGTGGAGATCAAAACAAGAAATAAAGTTCTAAGCTGGAAAGCAACCAAGTTCTCGCACAAACCATACAGCAAGATTCCTTTTCCAGAGGCCAAATTCAGTAACAACATCTTGTAAATGTAAGAAAGAAAAAATTAGGTAAATGCTTTGTATTGAGACAAACTCCTAAGAGCAACAGGACACTTGCTCCAAATCAAGCAAAGGTGTACAATGGCTTTCTATGCACTTCAAGGAAGTTATGTCACCACAAAACAGTACGGCTTATACAAAGATTAGCAGAAGTTTTCCCATTAAATCTTTAATTTACTCTGAAGAGAGCCCTCAGTCACTGAACCCTGTAGGGTTTGGCGATGCTCCAGGCTGGGCTGGCTGGCACAAGGCAACTCTTGTCATACTTACCAGGTACATCCACTACTGTATACAAAAAGTTTAGTAGAAATCATTCAGGAACATCTGAAGTATATTGCACGCTACCATCTCTAAGGTAAGGAAATTTGCTTTCTGGATAAAACAACAGTTCCCATAGCACCCAAGTGGTAAATCTCTAAAATGTTCACTTTCAGAAAGTGTTGCACAGAAATGAGTTTAACAAAAATTACAAAGTAGCTGATGTAAACAGATATCTAGATGAGTGTAAAAACTCTTTCAAAGAAGAATTTGTGCAGTTCTCATGAAAAAGGATCACAAGCTTTTCTATATAGTATTTCCTACCAACACCTGGGATACCAGGAATACACTAGTAACGTCCGGATAATGATTTAGTCTACTCAAACAGACTAAATAAAGGAAGGAAGCAAACAGAACTTGCAGAATTACAAAAACACGTAGCAACATGCCACAATAGATCTACTTTTCATCTGCAAGACTTCAAAATCTCTCTCTTGTCTAGCACAGCATGAAATTTCTTTGGGTCAAAGTTTGCTAGGATTTCTGGAGAAATTATTGCAAAGGCAAAAAGAAACCTATTACTTCAGCTCACATAGAAGGTTATCCATCCTTTGAGTCGCGGTTTTCTTGGAACAATGGTTTTGCTTAGTTGAGCATATCCTGGCAAACTCTGATAGTGGTTTTCCAACACCAATTTGTTTGACCTCAATCAAAAGTTAAAAATCTCTGGCCTTTCTTTCAGTTGCATCATTATCACAGTTGCCTTGCATCTGCCCTCTTCCACTTTCGAAGAGCTTCATTAGATGAGGTTTACAGCTCGGTGCAATTACTGACGTCCTCTTCAAAAAAACCCTATACCACCACCAGCCACCACCAATTCTCTGCGAATATTTAGAAATCCATCAAAATTGATCTTCAAGAACTGGTTCTTCCACCCCCTCATTAATCCTTCCTAACCTCCTTTGCAAGTATGGCTTCTTTCCACATGGCATCCCCAATCTTAGCTAATCAATACAACTCACAGGAGTATTTGGAGATCATTAACAACACAGGATTGTCTGGACTATTACTTAAAGACACCAAAGCCATCCATTACCCAGCACGATGCTTAAGATGGGAATTGCTGCTTAGGGCACATGATAACACACAGATAATCTGACTAAAAAAGAGTCCAGAACTCATGTGAAACAACTCACATTAGTGCAAGATGCCCCCAACTTCTTTTTTCCCTGTAAATTCAAATAGTGTTGCAAACCAAGACCTCAGGTTAGATATGCTCTAAATCATTCTTACAGGTCTTCGGCTCATTTGCCTACTGATGTGTACTTCCTATACTACTACTATCAAAATACTAATCTTCAATAAGTTACCTACATCCAATGAAAAGGTGTGCCTTATCTCCTGCACATGAAATACAGGTATCACTTTTTTCTGTAGACATATGAATAGTTTAGAGGGAAAGAGACGGGAGGGCTCTTCCTGTGCAAGAAATGAGAGTTCACTCTGTTCCCCCTTCACCAGTCACAATGACAGCTGTCATTCTTTGCTGACCCTAACACTTTTTATTAACCTGGAATAAATAATACAGATGAAAACCAGCACATTTCCGTCTGCCTTTTGAACATGACCTTCACAAGAAGGGGTGAAATGAGGAACAGCGTGGATTCATCTCGAAAACCACCTACCTCAGTGCAAGAGTGCTGTCCTCCAGTACAAATATGGCAAGCTGCTGACCATGCCTCATAGCATTAGCTCCCTCAGCCCTTTGGGTTCTACCTAACGGTTCTACCTAATCCAATGACAATAAGCTGAACACAATTACGCTTTCCTTTTCTAAAAAACACGTCTGAAATAAAAGCAAGTGTAAAGATACAAATCATGGATCAAGAGTTGAGACAATCACAAGCCAAAACATGAGCTTTCAAGTATTCTGGAATGGATCTGTGGCAGAACAGCGCTAAGGAATTAAAAAAACAACACAGTAATAAAAAAAAAAAAAAAAAGAATATCCACAGCAATCAATGCTAGCAGCCTTGGTATCAAAAAAGAAAAAAAAAAAAATGGTCCTGGGCACAGATACTCAAGACATCTAAACGGAGAGGTAGTAAGGTAATAGACAACTTGAAAGCTCTGGAATGCCTTTAGGGTTTTTACTATGACACAGAGTTAAAACAGATAGAAGGAATATTCTCCACCAAAGATGGCCATAGTCCAGACCTCCAGCTCTCAGGATTCTCAGAGCACATAACTCAGCTTCTGCATAAAACAAAGCTTCTAGTACTTTACACTACACAGAAAAGTCTAAAGATATGAATCAGATTTCAGTCATTACCTCCCAATCCCCAGCTGCACAGTCCTTTCAGTTTCTTGTACTAGCTCCAAAACTCTTGATCATGCATTAAACTGATTCAATTTGCTGAGAAGAAAGATTTTCACTTTTTCTTCTCAGCTCAGTTACATACTTGTTTAACATCTACCAAATCATCTAAGTGCAACACGGACAAAGCTAGGTGCAAGGCAGAATGTGAAGCATGAAGCTGGAAAGCAAAGAGGAGCACAAATTCTTCCTTTTCAGTAGCAGTAAACAGACACCGAATGGCTGTAACCCTGCTCTTTTCGTCTGTAAGGATGTAATACTATGCTCTGGACAACTGCATTAACATCCTCCAGATAATATTGTAGTGCTGGGAAGAGAAAGGGCCCAGAACATTCATCTGAACAGATTTAACCCTGACCTGCTTGGCAGAACGCACTCCAAACAGATCTAACAAACATGCTCCCAGCTGCTGAAGAAATGACACAAGTTTAAAGGTCCTACCGTGGAGCTTTTAAAACAAAACATACCAGCACAAGTCAAGCAACCATCGTCAGTGTTACAAAACTGCTTAAAAACCCTCAAACACTAATTTTAAAAAGTAGTTAAAACCTGGGGAAAAAAATATGGCAAGTGAATAAAATATCCTGCATTGTTTTTAATCAGTAAAATTAAATATGGGTGGCTAAATATTTTCAATTTTCTATTTCTGAATTATGTTTTAATATATTAAAAGAAAGACTCATATTTCTACTCTTCTGAATCTTTGAAAGTATTTATGAGCCTGATGGTCTGGAAAGTTTGTATATGTCCTGGAAAAGATAGGCCAACAAGTACCTGCATTATAAACCAAAACCCAGATTAATCTTCCCATCCCTCTGGGTAGCTGCACCTGAAGATGGAATATCAACCACTACAGCAGTTTCATTTTCCTTATTCAGTTCAACACTCAACTGTTCAGGTACTGCTGCTTTTGAGACCAAATCCAATCTGGAACAAGTAATTTGGATTGAAACCAACCGTTGTTCAAACTTTCTTTTAAAAAAAAAAAAACTTAATTATTTAGAATCACCAGAATTCACGAGGCTTCACTGCAAGTGTGCAGCACAACATAATTCTGAACTGCTTTACCAAGGATACAAGAAACTATACTACCTTTCCCCTAGCAAAGTTAGGTATTATGTAGCTGCACTATCCCAAAACTTTGGATATCAACAAGACATAATTTTAAAAACATGAATGCTACAGGTGCCCCCCCTCTCTTTTTTAAATTTTAATAAGCTTTTACATACAAAAAAAAAAAACAGCAAAAATTGGACAAGAAAGTCTTATTATATTTAAACTTTTCATGACAACCATTTGTCTAATCTGTTTTTTAAAGTTTACTAGCATGGGAAATGTATGGTCTCTTTAGATTTTATCTTTAAAGCCTTAGATGTTAACTATGCTTGGCCAGACTTTCAAATAAAGTAATAACTAAAAATCTAACATCCAGAAGAGTATACTGCAACACATACACATTAAAACCTTATTTTTCTCCCAAAAATATTTTTTTCAGGTATCAAGGTGGTGTCTTTTTCCAAAACATATCTTGAAAAAAAAAAAACAACATTCCAAACTGAAAGCAATTATTGACATAAGGAAGAAGGTTTACTACCTGGTAATTTAGTACATCTTAAAGTGTGGTTTTTTTTGTTGTTTTGTTTTGTTTTTTTTTTTTTAAGACACTATTTTCTTCAGCTCTACAACAGATATCCTCTGGAGAAAACAAGAGACATCTCAGTACTACACACTTCCCTCTCTGGATATCCATCACAGCTTTTAGGAATTACTGACAGCTTTGTCTCAAGAGCAGCTAAATGTAATGAACAATGCTTCTGCACTCCACCATGAAAAGGTCCACACGTATTTCCATTCAAGGGTAGTAATCTATTTTAAAACAAGAATTTATTGTGTTATAGTATAAAGACACTAAACACAAAACAAAGTGTTTAACAACATCAACATTGACACAAAATAAAAGCAAGATCATTTCAAGCCAATTCTGTAACCATTTGATGTGAGAAATTCCAAGTGAAAATTACATACACAGGGTCATCCTACAGAAAGGATGGCACCACCTTCATCTAATTTAAGCCCCTTCTCAGGGCATCATAGTATTGTCAGAATAGTTGCATTATTTTGAGGGCTTGAGTGGTATACAGGTTTTGTCCTTGCCCTCCGTATACAGGTGAACTTACCAACAGACCTACAAGAGAACCAATGGATGTATTTCTACTGTAAACTAAAGACTTGAGGTAATTTCTCTTCTAATCTATCTTGGATTTCTACTTCTCTATTATAGAGGGTTTGATAAAATTAAAGAGCAGCATAAATTTGGTTTACTTCATCATAGTCCACACGATAGCATAGGTCAATAAAACATAAAATGCTTTGCATTACAACGCAGATCTTCAACAAAATACATACAGTAATAAAGCTTCTCTGAAACCATGTATTGTATTAGGGCAATCCAACATATGAAAAGATGCGTGTATCTGAGAAGATGCACTTGAACCACTTCTTCGGACACGTTACCTTGTGTCACAATAAGGTCTCTTCATTGTGGACTATTTGATAGGATCCATTATATGAACCAGCTGTATGAAAATACATGAATTTCTCATAGATGCGACAATCTTCTCAATCAATAATACAGAGCAGCTAACAAGAACATACAGATTAAGTATTCAGATTACTGCTCTTTCATAAGAACCATTTTCAAAAATAACTGATTTGGTTAACTTAAAACAATAAAATTTAGCTAAACAAAAAGTTAGGAGCACAACTATTTCATTTGCTTAAAATGATTATTTTTGGCTCTTAAAAGAATCTGAATTCTATGTTTTAAAGGCTCACTGTGAAAGTATATATACACATCAAATTTATATTCAAAGCTAGATTTTACCATTGAATTTTAAAGGCCAAGAAATATTTTCAGTACAGTAGAAAAAATAGCAGTTCCTGAAGAATATTGTAGCCTTACTTCACTGACAATATCGATAATTAAATTGCTGTACAAAATACTTCTCTAGAGTACATCCATCTGAACTCTATCCACCCTGAGTTATGCATCTATGTTTTTTAAAAATGTTTTAAACATTAGGTAACAGAGAAGTATGTACAAGGCTATAAAATTTGTCAGTTATTATACAGCAGTAAAAAAAAAAGTCATTATCAGCCAAATTTTTGTTTGTTATTGTAGTTACTCATTCTGGGTTGTTTCATTGTTGTTTTTCGTTTTGTTTTTTTTTTTTTAAATCAAGTAGATACTTGATTTAGACATTCATGTATTGACCACTTTATTTTTATTTTTTGAGTGCAACAATAAGGCAACAGTAAAAAAAAAGTCATAGAAATTTTGCATACGTCGTTAAAGGTATTAAGTTTATAAAAGTGCTTCCTAAAAAGACAACCTAATTGCAGTATCAAAATATTACAGAGTGGTGAGAACAACTATCTATTATTTCAATAAATGTTGCTCCATAGAAAAAACGTTAATCTGGTTTTAGGCTTTTTCATCTTTTTTTGGTGAAGTAAAAGCCTGGAAAAAAAAAACAACGGTATGGCTGCGTGGGACAAGCAAGTTTAAGAAAATATATTTTAGTCTAAACTTAAATAAGAAGGTCCACACTTTTTTGTCAAAACATTAAGCCTCTGTCAAAAATGTATTTTTTTTCTTTTTATAGTACAGGATTAAAAGACAAGATGATGCTTACAAGGTAAAGAAATAATTTACATGAAAATATCTTCTGACAAAGCTTTTCAATCAAAATATTGTTTTGTAACATTCAAACATGACATACAACAACAAAAGAAACAGTGAATGCAAACAAAAAATGTTATATGGATTGCTTTCAAACACATAAATAAATGAAATATTGGTGTAGGCAGTAGGGCTCATGCTGATGGCTAGCCGGAAATAACAGTGTGCAATCTATTTGGAAAAAGCTCTAAAGTACAAATTACGAGCCCAATTACGGACTGCAGCAAGTTCAGTTATATCACTGCCATCCTCTCTTATCTCCAAAATAAATTCTTGATTAAATCACTCATACCCTAAATTACTCATACCTTTGCTTCAGAGATATGAATAACTATATACAAAAGTAGTTTTATTTCACCATAGGGATAACATTGTACCTCCCTGCCAACATCACTTGAAAAACCTTCCACGTCAAAACAATTTGACAGCAGATAAACAATTTAATAAATATGCAATGATCTTATTACAGTCCTTCAGCTAAGCATGTTAACTCATGCTGCTAGTTTTGTGATCACAGTGCATAGAATCCAAATATAAAAGAATGGGGTGGCTTTTAAGGTAATGGTAGATCCCTTGCTTATAATCCAAATATATCTGAAACTTTTATAAGCTCTGTCATGCATCAATCTTTTTGTGGCAGGAGCAAAACCTTTCCCTGGTACAATGTCCATTGCCGGCAATGGATGCACCAAAACCGCCAAGGAGCTCAGTGTTATTGCACAATATATGAAGACCTGGAATTCTTCCAAAAGCTTAAAATAAAAATAATGGAATTATTCTGACATTTCTGGACACCTGCATTAATACTGTATGACTAATAAAAGCATGTCAGTTGCATGGACTGAACCAGCGATCAACATGCGCCCAGAATGCACACTAGTAAAAATGCAGTCAAAGGAAGTAGTCTTCATTGCCTATAGGTCACTTCCAGTCAAAGGTTAAAGTTCAAAGACTGAATGATCAAAGTGCTCATTTTCTCAGTAGGACTATCTTCTGCTACGAGGATCACAAAATGGTGGCATCAACATGTGTCATCTTTAAAATAAAAAAAGAGTATTTATGGAAAACACGTAAACATTCCAAGTCCAAGTTAGCACGGCGCTGTACGCAGAAGCAATTCCTGGCAGAGATATTAACATGCAGCAGTAACACACCAACTGAGTAAGTTTGCAGTTTTGTTCAATAATAACTTAGGGAAAAAAAGGTGAGAATATCAAAGAAAAAACTTCCAAAACACACATACACCCCCTGAGCACATTAGTATTAGCAAATATTCCATTAAAAGGACAATAATTTCCACATTTAATATTTAGAAAGCTACTCATTAGGAAAGTGAAATACCAAATACGCTTAACATTTTGCACCCCTTCAAGTACAGCAGGTCCACATCAATTTATCAAACTGAGAAATCCTTTATAAGGAATATGTAGCGATAAGAGTTGGCAGAGTTGGCTTCTCCTGATGCTTCTGCTCTCAACCTTTTTTTTTTTTTTTTTTGGTAATTCTCAAGCATCAACAGGAACTATAGCTGACAGAATCATGCCAAAGCAATAGGTTACTACTGCAATACTAAACCTCAAATGTGAAAATAACTTGTTTAGATGTTGAGCTTAGTGATACGGTTTAGTGAAGGACTTGTTAGTGTTAGGTCAGAGGTTGGACTAGGTGATCTTGGAGGTCTCTTCCAACCTAGACGATTCTGTGAAATTTTAGATACTGTGACTGAGCATTTTATGAAAGAGTGTTCTAGGCCAGCCATTTCTGTGCTATGCTTTAAGATTTTAATGTATGCATTTGCCTGAGAAAGCTCTTCCTTTTAAACCTTCTATTCCACACATCAACTTGCGGTATATTTGCAACTGGCAACAGTTGTTATTAAGCTTATTAACAGAAAGTAGACTTCCTGTCTGGTTATTTTTAATGCATTTACTTGTAACCTTGCAGACACTGACAAAGTTGTCCTATAAACCATACAGACTACTAAATCTGTAAACAGTAGAAATAGAAGTAGCAACAAACGATTCTACATTCTCAATGGAGAACACTATGTCCTCAGTACTATTACTTAAAAAAAAAAAAAAGGCCTTTGTTTTGGTAAGAAGGCAAGGGACAAAAAAATTTTACATGTAAAAAAATGGGGCAAGGATGCAAGAGAGAAAGGGTGTTTAAATGGTGTACTCAAAGTTTAGAACAAATACCATGGAAAACACTTCCTTATTGAAAAAGGAAAACTGAAAGCAGTAAAGAGGTGGTAGTTGAAAATTAACACCATCACGCTATTTTTTTTCACAAAAATCTACCTCCCGACAATACAAAGAATACAGAACAGCTTTACGAAACCAATTTCAGCCTGGATGACCAAGAAAACCTTATCTGGAAGATCCTCCTTTGTCTTTTAACACAGCATGACCAACTTTGAAATTGTCAGCATGAAATTCAATGTACAGCTAAAGGAGACATTAGGTAGAGAAGATAATCTAGAAATATTTTTAGTTATCAAAGAGATCATTAGTAAGAGGAAACAGGAGTTTTGAAAGATAGCTTGCGAAGACATTGAGTTTGTAGCAAGTAGGCTCTGTAATTCTGCTCATGGAATAAATTGCTTTGCTGAGGCAGGGATGAAATGAGAGATTAAAAACTCAGTAATAAGATAGATCCACATAGAACCACATTTACATGTCAGAATGTATCTGTAAGTGCTACTTTATGCCTCTTATGTTTACATTGGTTTGCTTTACATCACCTCCCAGTCACGCACTGCTTGTTCCCAGCTAAACAAATCCCAGGCACCTACTGGAAAACAAAATAATCTCCAAAGGCATACGTTAAAAATGATGACAATCTCCTCCTGTCTTTTCACAACACAAAGATTCAATTTCACATTAAAGCTAAGCCAGATTAATGGCTACTTGACAGCAGAAGCAGCAAAACCACTCTGCATCTCCCTCACATATTAGCACTGGGACTTAACTGTTTTTCTTTCTGGGCTTTTAGATTTTTCTCCCCTAATTTACCCAGCCCAAAAGTGGTTCAACCACAAGGTTAGATATGTGAGACTTCAGCAGAAGCAGAAAAGTAAGATGACAGAGCCACCACTTCTAAGAGCTTGTACATTTTTTCAGGTATACCTCAGGTTGAATACGGATCTTTTCCAGAAAGAAACACTTAAAATTAGCAGGCAAATTATACTTCCCATTTTAGTGTAATCCACCATTTCTTCAAACCAGCTAGGAAAGTACTGAAAATTGAGTGATCGTCCTCTAGAAACTTTTTATATGGCCAGAAGAGAAACAAAATTACTATTAATTGAGAGAAGGAGCAAGGGGTGCACAAAATTTTAGGGAGAAAAAAAACAAACAAAAAAACCCTCCAAAGTTTAAGAAAACTTTTGTCCTACAGACATCAGTGTTTTGTTTTAATATATATACAAATTTAAGGGGGGGGAAGGGGAAAGGAAGCCCAATAAACTTTAAAATATGATCTACTTTGTAATTGGTAATTAAAAAAGGAGTTAAAAATACAAATGAAAATATTATGAACAAACCAGCAAAAGTTATTTAAATAACTGACTTGTTTTCTCTTGCCTCTTTGGTTGCCTTTTTAGGTTACTCTGACTTTGTGGGGGAGGAAAGGGTTTCCTGACTTTCAAAAAACAGCCATTGAGTAATTACTTTGAAGTAATTAAATGATTTGTTCAGTAGACTATAAGGAGCTTGATTTCTTTGAGCCACAGTTATATAGCAACTTTCAGAGTCAGATAACCACATTTCTTTCCATACTCATTTGGAATTTTGCCTGTTTAACTCAAATTGAATTTCATGAATAAGAAATCAAAGTAGTATCTGAAGACTGTTCTCCTTAAGACTTCAATCCTGAATCAAAAAGAAACTCTACTACAAATTCAAAGTAAACAAAACATGTTTCAATCACAAGATAAAGCCACTAAATTAAACTTAACTCATTAGAAATAACTAGCAAGTGAAAACAAAATTAAAAGTCAATAAAAATTCTCCAAAAATTGCCAATAAAGAGAAAGCAAAACTAGAAATAGTTAAGGACCAAGCATATTGCAAGAGCAAGAAAACAGAAAATGAAGAGAAAGTGATTACTGAGTAATTTAGTGAAGATGAAAAATCCAGCCTATTATCCTCGTAGACAAGAGTATTATTATTCTTGGAGCCAGTTTTAAAAACAGCGTAATGTACAACCACATGATAAACAGTCCTAAATTTCTTACATACTTGTTAACCCCATGACATACAGCACTCCTCTTATTGTGACTGAAGTCAACTTGTTTTAGAGAGACTATTGGAGTATTATAAGAAACACAGTTTCATTCTGCTACATTACCACTTATCAAAAAAAAACATGGGTATCAGCAAGTTTTATGAAAAACTCAATTTTTTAATCACATGGGCACTGTGGGTTTTTATGAATTTAAGCATGAAGGCTTTAGCATTTACCTCTCCATTTCTGCTACCTCAAACTACCTGACCTCATTTCACATACAGGACAGAACGTGTCCTGGGGTGGGGAGACAGTGAAAAAATTAGGATGTCTCATGACAGAGGCTTCAGTGAAATGTAGCAATAAGACCAGCTCTTCTTGCACCATTCTAGCATACAGTATTTTCTACTCTAATACAACCCTTCCCCAAACACATAGGCTTCTGATAACCACCATTTGATAGTATTATCCTAGGGAAAGCAAAGAAAGTATTGGCCAACAGGAGAAGAGAGAAGGAAAGCACAGTCCATCTCTACCCTCTGCCCCGCTCTTCCTTTCCTTTCTCACCAACAGACCAGATAGGATAACCACATACAACCAACCCCAGCTCTGGGAAGATGACAAATGTGGAGCCAGAAGAAAGAAACCACACAGTATGAAGTCAGAAAGAGAGCAGATGGTAAGGGGGGAAAAAAAAAAAAAAAAAACAGTAGCACTACGGACCCTGTAGTACTATACATAGCAATTTTGGTATATATATATATCGTGTATGTGTAGAATCTTACTACTACACTACTATTAGTTCCTAAGAACCTTTAAGTCAGCCAACTGTCTCACACTGAAAATTCTGATGAACAGTGGAAATTACTGAAAAAAATAAGGCTGCTTATAAACATATTGGTGTATTTTTATTGCAGTGAAAGCTTTTAAAGTGTTACCACCAACAAAAGAAAAAAATGGTTTTAAAGCTACACCTAGTTTAATTAAGGACATTCCCCACCCACCCCTTAAGACTTGTCATGGACTGATGTAGTTCACAAGAACTTTTATTCAAATTCAGTCCTACAACGTAAAACACTAATCTGTGTTGTTTAAATTTCAGCCAGGAATTATTAAAGTGTGATATAAAGAAATTCACAGCAGGTATCTCAGAAATGGGATTTTCATAAATTTTGGAAATTAAAGAATTTTAGGCTTTGAATGAATTTACGCTACTTTCCTACATTTTAAGTGTCTTCAGTCTAAAAGAGCTTCAAAATTTCTGGTCCTAGTTAAATACTTACCATGATACCACCATTTTGTTTTCTTTGGATTCTTGTTACATGTTCTTACATAAAATGAGTTATCTGGAGGTCGCCTCTGCAACAGAAGAAAAGACCTACAAATAATCAAACAATCCTCATATTGTAAATACATGAACTATTTAATAAGCTTAGGAAAGGTTATCAAGTGAATGCAATGACAATGAGGTAGCAAGCAGGGCTACTGCCCTTGCAAGAAAAATCCAGGTAATGATTCTTACTGGAGATACTCAAGCCAAGATTCCAAGAGAAATTCCACACCACTTGAAGACAGATTGGGGTTGGGAGAGGGGATAATTAAAAAAAAAAAGCACATAAGAAAGGAACAGCTGTATAAATTCCTTTGTGGTTTGGAATCTCATTTTTATATATTAGGTCCAATTCACATCCATAAATCTCAGCTTGGAGTGGGTGAAAAACGAGCTTTGTTTAAGCTGTCATCAAGCAAGTATCTATGTCTCATCAACACTTCATATTCTTCAGTTGTCTTTATAAGTGTCATCAGAAGGCAGAGAATATAATACAAAGCAATCGGGTGGTATTTTTCTACCAAATACACATGACTACAAGTGACAGGAGTGTAACAAATACATATCTGGATATCACTGATATACAAGCTCTGAATAAATTAACTTTCACGGGAATTCCACTCCAAAACAAATGGTCAAGAGCAAAAGAGTAGCCTCCTTTACAAAAGAAGTCTGAGTGCCATTCATTTATGAACAAAAAATATCTTAGACATCTCATTAAATACATTTAAATAGTCACTTTGCACTGCCTTTATAGACAATCAATTTACACAGAATCGTATGAATTTAACTTCACAGTTAGTACAAGTAGAAGGGTTCTATCCATGCTGCTTTTCCAGCAATGATACGAGCAAGTCACCATAAAAAAAGTTTAAAAGTACTTACTGCACTGCAAGTTTGCCGCTCTAGCTTAGTACTTTTTCAATAATAGAAACATAGAGTACATTTGCCTATTTTAGAACTTCAGAAACAAGAATCTTACTTTGCAAAAAAGAAAACCAGTAACTTTCACTTACTCTACTCCACCGGTGCTAAAAAAACCATACCTTTTCTTTGCAGCTGGAAAGCATGCTAATAATGCTAAGACAAACAGATTGCACTGAGAGAGCTGGAGACCAGTCTTCTGTTAGAATGGACAAACAGATATGACCGTTGCTATAAACATGTGGATGAACAGGAATATTGTCACCAGTAAACATGACCTAAAAAAAAGAGAAACATTTGTAATTTATTTTTTGTATTAATTGTTATTTATTGTCCAAGTTTTAAATAAAACTGCATGGCTTTTGGAAAAACAGCAATATCTTATTTAAGAAGTGGATTCTACCATTTTCACTTACAATAAATAATCCAATTTACCACATTAGATTCATTCATTTTTGCAAGCAATTAATTGAAACGTAAAATGAAGTGACAGAATCCTTATTAACTAGTGAAGATGAAGTTGCATAGATGGTTAAATGGCAGATTTTTTTCCTACAAATATGTATACAGAGTAGAAAAATGTAAAGGCAACAGTGTAAAGACATCAAACCAAAATTTTTAAATCTTGTAGCCTCAGTCCTTTATATCCTAAGAAATACAGTTGCATAGCCAAACCCTGGATTTTAATTGAAGCCACAATATTATACACCAAGAAACACAATGAGACTTATAAATGAGTATTTCTATAATCCTGGACACAACAAAGTAAGTTCTGGACAACTCATAAAGAGTTAAATGAACTAACCCAATTAATTATAACTTCTACAACCACAGTACATTGCCACATAGGAAATGTTTTTAGATCATTATTTTAAATAGAACTTGTTTTTATTTAACATGGGTGAACAACAAGAACAGCATTGAGAACCTTAACTCTTCTCTATTGAAAGATAACATCACAGTCAAAAAAAGGTCAGAAAACCAGTTTTAACAATTACTGCTCTTACAGAAGTTTCTGTCAAACACATGGTTAGCTCAGGACCAATGGAAATGGAGTAAAAACGATATCCTCACAGCAGCATTATACTCCTGAGCTCCTTATCCAACATAACCACTGTAATCTTTTATGATTATGAATGGTAGAGATTTGTTATGTCATTGTACAATATCTCGCAGCCTCTTAAGTATTTCATAAGTTCACGTACATGCACACACACACACACCCATCTCATTGTTGCCTACAAGAAGTATCACCTTAATCACATGTGAACTTGAAGGGAGAGAGCTTAACCTGTTTGCCTAATAGCATGGAGTCTTCTATAGCAGTAGAAAAACTGGATGCAGAACGATCTTTCATAGATCTTTAACAGGTATTTCTTAAGCACTGAAGAGCTTACCTTCATAACCTGTAATGTATTTCATTTCTATCTAATGTCTTCGCTTTACAGGAAAACGAGGACTAGGCAAGTAAGTAAAAGCACACATGTTCTGACAGATAACATGTATTTAATGTAGAAAACAACCAACTGATTAAGCAGAGGAAGTGTAAATCGTCAATTCACAGTAAACAGATTTACAGGAGGGAGAATTATAATCCAGAGGTTTGTAATATAAATGAACTCAGCATACAGCAGCATGATGAAAATTCTGGACATTACAACAATCAAATACCCAGTACTTAAATTCTTAATTGCCTTTTGTGCTTAAAAATAAATACATCTGTGTACATGTACTGATCTAGTTTGCCATTTTACAATAAATTGCATAAAGCCACACACACACATTGGGTAATGAGCACAAACAGTACCTACTTGGAACCAAATGAAAGCGATTAATCTCTCATAGGTCACCTACAAGTAGTTCACTGCAAACCTGACAAAATGCAGATGTGCAAGTGCCAGTTTGTTCCTTAAAACCTGAGACTGGAAAGTCAGCATTCCAGTTTTTAACATAATACCTAAAGATACGTATGTTTACAGTTTAAGTGACTCTCATAGCTCCTTGCTTAAGCTTCAATAGCCATGAGAAAAGCATCAGAGATCACTCTTTGAAATTCAAGCTGAAACAAGGCAAGAACTAAGGCACTCTCGCTTTTCTTCTTCCTTTCTGATGAGATCAGAAGTGATAGCCTAACACCTCTTACAAGCCTTTTTTTTTTTTTATTTTTTTTTAAACATTCCTCACAGGTAATGGACAGATAGATGCACAGAGTTCATTCTGCACCCTGGTAGTAATGCTGCAATTAATGTTACCATGAAAGTAATACAGTAGTTTATACCTTAATTCCAACCACTAGATTTGTAGGCCTCTCAAAGAGACCAGGTATTTATGAGAATTCCTACCACAATAACGTTTTTTTTGGCAGCCATATTAACCGTGGCAGCAGAGAAGATGCAAGAGTTTTAAAAATGAACTAGAAAGATGAAGTTAAAGGCAACAGGAAAAAGTATGAAGTAGTTATTTCTTGTTAACTCCTACGCTGCAGTAAAAAGCACCTTCCTACTTTGTGTTGCTCCTTCCTATGACACAAGTACCAAAAAAGCCTCAGGCGTGCGCCATTCTTTCATCTCCTATGAAAACACGTGGATTCCAATGGATACTGTAGTTCACTGCAGACTCATTTCTAAGAGTAAAGGCACCTGCACAATATGTTTAATACAAATTAAAGTAACTAAACTGCATATTAGGATACGTGGACAATATTAATATTCAGCACGTGCCACGCAGCTATAACCTAAAGGTAGAATTAAGCGGAAGACAAAAAAGCAGTTACCTGAGGCGAATCAAAAGGATACCGACTACTGAACTTAAATAGAAGTTGAAATTTCTCCCCTTCATATAGGGTTCCTGGAGCACCTTCCATGTCTACAATCCACCTAAGGAATGAAGAAAAAAATAGTATTATAGACTAATAAATTATAATTTCACTCCTGGAGCACACGACAAATCGAATCAACTACTAATCAGCCAATTTTCTAAACTTTCAATTAGTATCATAAGAGAATAATGCATACAGCCCACATTTAAAAGAAACAAGCTTCGTATTTCACATGCATGCATTGCTATAGCACTACAAATTATACAAGTAATTATGACTTGAACTCATCACAGATCCATCAGTTCCCAATTAAATGACTGTTACATGAGCCAAAGCTGACACAAAAGACTTGTTCCAAAGTTTATTCCTACATAAAATCAGGCTTGGAAGGAAACAAAGTAGTACGCATCTTTTTTCCACGCTGTTTTCATTTTTCTGTCACGGATATCATTGTTACAGTTTACTAAAATAAAATCAACATCCAAGAGGGAATGAGGAATGCTGCTCTTGAACTTACCTCTACAAAAAAGTCAGAAACTAAGTATTACGTAATCTGGCATGTAAGGGAACACTAAAACTGTAAAAGCTAGTAATATAAAAATGAAAAGGTCATAGTAAATTGAAAACAGAAAAAGGATGACTTGCAACTGGAATTAAGATGCAACATATCACAGTATGTTTTTCTTCTGCATCTACTTCTTCCACTGTAACATGAAATTAGTGCTTTTTTAAATCCAGTCAAAATAGATTCTGTATAGTGTTCAAGATGTATAACAACACCATGCTATCTCACTTCTGTCATTTTGGAGTTCTGTTGTTCATTTAATAGAATCCTTTGTAGCATCACTTCCCCATTTTTATCTTTCACCCTTGATCGAGTTTTACACATTTGAGGAATACAATAATGTAAAGATTTATGAAGAGACTACAAATGTCTCAGACAAAAACATGTACATCGTTCCCAAGTGAGGCAGCTGAGTTTTTTTTTAGAACAGCAACGTATTCAGAAAAGCCAATGTCTCCTTCAGCTGGCAGTCCTGATGATCCTATTCTCAATGTCTCTCCACCCTCGTATCATATAGGCTGTCCCTGTATTTAAGCGGTGCATATTTTTCATCTTGTCTTTTTTTTTCCTTTTTTTTAAAAGAAAAATTTCTTCTCCACTGATCTGCTGTTGCACTCTTCAGGAGGAACGTATCTTTAACAGTAGGAGGGTAAAGGAGGGCAATGACTGTCCTGGGGAAGAGTCCTTTGACTGCAGGGCAGGTGGCACTGAATGTAACAGAACTGAACTGAATGGCACTTACAGGTAGCAATGACACTGTTGGGAGCCTCTAGGTAAGGATTAAGGTAAATAAAGTGTTGTTGTTGTAGGAGTCTACCATAGACCATCCAACCAAGCTGACAACACTGTTGAGTATTCTACAAGTAATTAAGGGATATCTCTAGCTCAACTGCCCTTGTCCTTATGGGTGACTTCAATTTCCCAGATGTTAGCTGGGAACATCACACAGCTGATACCAACGGGTCCAAGAAATTCCTGATGCAGACTGAAGATAACTTCTTGGTACAGCTACTAAGGACACTGATTAGGAAGAGTGCCCTCCTAGATTTGTTTTCAAATCTGGAATTTATTGAAAAAAACACTTGAAATAACACAATCACATTTTCATGATGGGAAAGTCCTGCTTAGTAACTTAACTGCCATTTATGAGGAGTTACTCATCTGGTTGACCAAGGGAAGCCAGTAGACGTGATCTTTTTGAATTCCAGTACAGCTTTCAATACTTTCTCTCACAGTATCCTTCTGGAAATACTGTCCAGCATACAGCTAGACGAGTACACGGTATGATGGGTGAACAATTAGTTGAGGGGTCGGGTTCAAAGGCTTATAGTAAACGGGGTTACATTGGGCTGTTAGCCAGTCACTAGTGTGGTTCTGCAGAGCCTCCATTTTAGGGCCGGTTCTGTTCAGTGTTTTTATAAATGACCTGGATGCAGGACTCTAAGATCACCAAGTATATTTATGGATTATGCTAAATTAGGAAGAGCTGTTGATTCTGTCAAGGGTAGAAAGGTAGAAAGGCCTTGCAGAGAGATCTTGATATATTAGAAGGCTGAGCCATCACCAATTATATGAAATTTATACCAAGTGCCCGATTCGGTACCTGGGATGGTGCAACTCTGGCAACACGTACAGACTGGGGAATGAGAGGCTGGAGAGCAGCCCCATGGAAAGGGATATGGGGGTGCTGGTTAATGGCAAGTAGAATATGAGCCAGCAGTGTGCCCTGGCAGCCAGAGGGGCCAACGGTACCCTGGGGGTGCATCAAGCACAGCATTGCTAGATGGTCGAGGGAAGGGACTGTCCCAATCTACTCTGCACTGGTGTGGCCTCAAGTACTGTGTGCAGTTTTGGGTGCCGCAGTATAAAAAGGACATAAAACTATTAGAGTGTCGAAAGGAGGGCTACAAAGATGGTGAAGGGTTTAAAGGGGAAGATATACGAGGAGCAGCTGAGGTCGCTTGGTTTGCTCAGCCCAGAGCAGAGCAGGCTGAGAGGCCTCATGGCGGCCTGCAGCTCCCTCACGAGGGGAGCGGAGGGGCAGGCGCTGAGCTCTGCTCTCTGGGGACAGCGACAGGACCTGAGGGAACGGCATGGAGCTGGGACAGGGGAGGGTCAGGCTGGCTGTTAGGGAAAGGTTCTTCACCAAGAGGGTGGTCGGGCACTGGGACAGGCTCCCCAGGGCAGTAGACACAGCACCGAGCCTGATGGAGTTCAAGAAGCATTTGGACAACGCTCTCAGGGGCAGGGTCTGATTTCTGGGTGGTCCTGTGCAGTGCCAGGAGTTGAACTTGATGGTCCCTGTGGGTACCTTCCAGCTCAGGATATTCTGTTTTGATTTATTCTAGCTGCACTCGAGATGACATATTTTGCTATGCCTTCTGCTTTTACATTTATACACACACTGCACCAACACTATTCAACTTTATTGGTCTTTGTGATCCAGAATCTCCACTTTCAAGTTTTTGAACTAGTTTCATTTATGAAGAAAATTCTGCCCGGACACTGCTCCTTTTATGGTCAAGGAATCACTAGCACCCATCTTTCCTGTGTTTTTTTGTTGTTGTTTTTTTAAGCCATCTCAAACTTCTAATTATTGGGTATTTAAAAAAAAAAGATTGCTTAAAGTTTCAGATGACCTAGTTACATCATATGCTCCAATTAATTTATTCAGCTCCTTTCAAACCCCAGAGTACTGGTACACAAATCCATACTGCACCAACACAAACTTCAATTTGATTAAAAACCTGAGAACATGCTACTTTGCATCAAACACCCTTGAAGGGCAAAACATGATGTTACTATTGTTGGGAAGCTAGTTACAGTGACAATTTGAAAAAAAAAAAGTCCATAAACTGGAAGTTTTTATTTGCATGTATGAAAATTGCACGCAGCAGAAAAAACAATGCAGTAGCACTCTGGTGACAAAGACATCCTAAGAAAAATGGAAATCCATGAACAGAAAAAAAAAAAAAAGATTTCTCCTTGTACATCTCTTCACCTTATGTAAACTTTCCCTTAATTGCTATTTTTGTTTAAGCAAGTGAAAAAGCTCTTGCAAAATTAGATTGGATTTTCTTTGAGAAGCAAAATACTTTTTTTTTCCTGAAAAAAAAAGGAATCTAAGTAAAGCAAGAAACAATTTTCAATCCACCAAATGTACAACGGTTTGCTATTAGTACCAAATTCTGTAAAGTGCTATTTCAACTTGTTTCAGTCATACTCTTCAGCATCAAGTATCACAAAAAACAGCACCATTTAAAAAGCAACAGCAGTATTTAACTTGGTATACAAAAAGCACTGAAGGCTCATAAAACCTCAAGTAGCACGGTCAGAGTGCCAGCACCAGAAATGCAAATGTTAAGCAACATCACAAGTCAGCTCAACTTATGTATTTAAATTGATCCACCGATCAACAGTCCAGAACATGTAGCCTGAAATTCACTCAGATTTTTATATCTGCAAAGATTTTTCTAACATTTCTCTGAATTAATCTAAGAAAAAAAGACAGAAAATTGCCTAAAAAAAAAAGTCAACACAGTCTTTGAATTTCAGTCAATTGAAAAAAATACTAGTTTAACATAGGGAACAACACTTGTCAATTTCAATAAAATGCACAGAATATTTAACCATATTTCTATTTCAGTTTTGCACAGCACAAACTACAGCAAGGTGGAAAGTCTAAAAAAACGAATTTGGACAACTTTGCTCTTTAGGAAGTTCTCTCTGCTTACTTTAGAGAAAGATGATGGAAATTTAGAACTATGAAATACACTCTATATAAATATCATGGTTTTGGCTGGGACAGAGTTAATTTTCTTCTCAGAGGCTTACACTATGCCTGGTTTTGGATTTTTGATTAAAATAGCGGCAGTAAAACACCAATGTTTTAGCTGTTGCAGAGCAGAGACAAGGACTTTTTTTTTAGCTTCTTGTGCTGCCCTGACACCAAGGAGGCTTGGGGTGCGCAAGGAGCTGGGAGGGGACACAGCCAGGACAGTTGACCCAACCTGACCAAAGAGATGTCCCATACCACGTGGCACTGTGCTCAGCAATAAAAGCTGTGGTAAAGAAGAAGGAACGGGGAGACATTCAGAGCGATGGTGTTTGTCTTCCCAAGAAATTATTACACACGATGAGCCCTGCTCTCCTGGAAGTGGCTGAACACCTGCCTGCCGACGGAAAGCAGTGAATGGATTCCTCGTTTGGCTTTGCTTTGGTGTAGCTTTTGCTTTACCTAGCAAACTGTCTTTATCTCAGTCCATGAGTTCTCTCACTTTTACCTTTCCGATTCTCTCCACCATCCCACATGGGGACAATGAGAGCAGCTTTGTGATACTTAGCTGCCTGCCAGGGCTAAACTACAACAATAATGTAGAAAGTCTAAACCAGCTACTCCGTTATTTCATTAAATTTAAAGGAGTTTCACAGGTTAGTAGCTACGAGAGGTTGTTAAACTAAAATATGCAGAAGCTTTTACCAATTAACATTTTCTTAAACAGTAAAATGCCTAATACAAATTTAACGAATTCATTATTTGTGTTCTGAGAGCGTCCAGCACATTACTGCAATACGTCCATTAAAAAAATGTTTCATTCTCTAGATCAAAAACAAAAGTTCAGAACGTTACTTGGAACAAATTGTGAAAGTGGCATGAGGGGACTTTCCACAGCATACTTTTCAGCTTGGTAGCAAAAATTAAACAATATATATATATATATACTTACTGTGTAATTGAATTTTGTACACTCTTTTCGTTTAGAGTCATTCCTGGAGGTGGATCATTTTGCAACGCCAATAGTTCTTTTTGTAATCTTTTCTAGAAAGAAATTATATAAAATAAGTTCAAATATTAAATGAAGCTCAAAAATTAGCATATGCACTAAAGTAAGTTTTTAATCAATTACTAAAAGGTAAAATGAATTTTATTTGAAAAATTAAATCCAAAGTAAAATTGAAAGGGGAGAAGAATAGAATCCTCCCAAAAATATTACACCAAAAATTCACAGGCTTTATTTAAGCTTAGCATTTTTTCATTATAATTTTTGTAACATTTACAATACTACTAAGTGAAGCGCTGTTGCATTATGAAATACACAGGAGCATCAAGGATTTTGTCATGCTATACAGATGTCTATCACAGCTCCATAGTTAGCAGTAATACGTTTCATATTCCCCAGATAGCATTGGATTTACAGTTAGTTCTCCAAGACCTTAACAGAACAACTCTTCCTTCTCTCTGTTATTTAAGATGCTTATATTTGGCACCTGTGCAAGTATTTTCCTTGTTCCAAGTCATCCCAAAGGACAGAAAACAAAACTAAACAGGATTATGTGGCTTTGTAGAGCACAAACTACCTTATAACTACAAAATAACTATTATCTTCAAATCTCCAGATGCGCAATATTTAGAGAATCGTTATACCAGTAGCTCAGGGAATTCTTACTTCTTTTGACAGGGATAAATCAGTGACCGCAACCATTTCTGCAACAACAGAACTGTTGCTTACAATTTATGTCATGAGGGATACACAGCCTGTGTGAAGTGTTACCATTGACAATGCTTTCAAAGAGTATTTTCTCCATAAAAGACGCTAAGGCCTCCATAGCATCTATACAATTCACTAACAGAACAAGAACCAAATTAGATTCCCAGTGTTCATTTTTTTTTTTCTTTTTGCATGAAGTCTGGGAAGACTTCAGACAGATTATATCCAAACCATATTTAACACCACTAACATGAATTAAACCACAAAGTTCCCAAACCATTTTACAAATCCTTGATTTGAATGGCAGGAATGTTTTGAAGTCAGTTCTCTTTCTTGTTACACAAGAACAGCTCAAATATCAGTAGCTCTATTTACTTATACATATAGACCAACTACACAAGTGTCTTTACAAAGGAACCTAAAATCCATCTTAAAATTAAGAACACCCACACTACCGTACTGGTATCTGATCAAACAGTAATTTGAAGAGAGGAAGTTTTGTTTGTTCTACATCCTACAAAAATTGCTGAATTACCATCACTTAAAATATCAATTGAAGTTTCGATCTATGGCTCTTTTCTTCATCACCCTGCTTTTCAGTGTAATCCAGTGTCAGTCATTCTTTTGTTCACCTCATCAGTGCAAAAATGTTTTCTCCACCTGCTTTGCAGCTTTTCAGCTCTCACATGTAATATTCATGGTTCTTTCGAGAAGAACAGTAACCCAAGGGAGCAGAGAGCAGAGAAGAGGAAATAAATGCGTACATAGCCAGCAGAGCACCACTGAAATGTCCTATTCTTCTCATGTTCAACATCTGCTGTTACCTTCAAGGGGGCCTGTCCATTAAAATAATATATACGGACAACGCATTGTCCATCAACTGCAACACAAAAATACAAGATCCAAAAGCGTACCCTAGAGAAATAACGAGAGATACTCATTATTTACCTAACCTATTATTCACCTAACCAGTAAACAAAATTGTTTCTTCTTTGATTGTCTTTAAAAATTCAATCTTCTCCAAGTTAACCAGTCCAAACAAGTATCAACAGAAGTCCAGCCTGATCTCTATTCACAGCTCTCATTAAAAATATCAATAAAAAAAAAAAAGCATGTTCAGGTTGTTACCCTACAAAGACGAAAAGAGCACATTCAATAGAAAACTGACACATTATTTGAACATTCAGCCACAAACTCAGTAAAATATGTTTGCCCAGCAAAGCAAACCTGCAACATTACTAGCACGCAGGAAATGGAAACAAGCTTTAGCAAAGAAACTTACTGCTTTGAAACAAGGGAATCAAAAAAGAAAACCTGACTATCACTACCTATCACCCTGGTGTGTTCTGACTAGCAGGAAGTTCCTAGAAATCGCTCCTCTGGAAAAGCAGGGAGGGAATTAGGGAGGATGTCAAGAAACCCACCACTCTTCTGGACTCGTTCTTCATTCAGAAGAATCTCCCAAACAAGAGCAAGTATCAGCAGAAAGCGCTTTTCCCTGCAACCTTACCACAGCCACGCTAGCGTCTCTCAGTTATCAGCTCTGTTCTCCGTTATACTTTGCCCTTATGTATTTCGTGTATCCCAACAATGATTCACTTGAGGATAAGGTCAGGAGGAAATATAAAAATATAAAAGTGAAGAGTATCTCACAGCAGCAGGAATTCAGAACAGAAGACCAACGACTGCCATCAGATATGGCACAAACTTTTCATTTTTCAGAGATTCTCTATCAAAGAAATTTATGCAACTTCAGCTATACCTACTACCTTGGATAACATCCTTTGAAATTAAAGGAAAAAAATATTATTTTATAATAAATTCTTAGATTTCTCCCATAACGACAAGAACTCTGAGAGCATTTGACAGGCTCAAGGGGAAAAAAGTGCTTTTAGGATTTCGTAAGTGTTACTCTAACCACTACAGTCTAAAGATAGAATCAAGGCAGTTTTTACACAAAGAGAAGGACTTTTACTGGACCAACTGATACGCTTTTAAAATTTGATGCTTTGGGGCACAAAAATCCTTATTTCTTTGTTGTTGTTTTGTTTTCTTCCAACTGGAAAAATAAGATATACTATCTATTTTGTGACTTACTAGTATTCCATCAACCATGCCACGCAAGTCTATCATACCCGTGTATAATTATCAGGTAAGGTATCTTATCAGACTCTCACCACAAGTTCTCAAAATGCGGTTTGTTCTACCAGGCACCAACTCAGTTACCTCTGCAGACTAACAGCTGCCTACAGACCTCTTTCAGAAGACGCTGTCAAGTACTCTCTAGAAACTGGAACAAAAGGGAATCGTGGCCTACTGACCAGAATTCATACAACTACTGACAAACTGTTTCAAGAGGGGGGCTAACCAGTATGTAGAAATTTGTCTTTTAATTGGCCTGTTTCGTCAACTCATTTCAGTGTTGGAAAACCCTCATGGTATGGAACGTTTTCTTTGTATCCTATTAGGACGCCTCACACTTCAATCTGCCTGCCGCCCCTTGTCTTCCTGCTGTGCATCTCAGAGGAGTCACGCTCTGTTTTCCCTGCAGACATCAGCAAGACCTTCCCTTTGCCTTCTCTTGTGAAGGCTGAGCAGCCTCTTGAGCATCGTGCAGCTCAGCCTCATCACCTCAGGAGCCACATGAGGTTCTCCCTCCAGCACACCAGGCCCTTCCTGTAGCGGGGCTCCCAACGGATGGTGCTCCAGACGTGGCCTCCAGTGCCAGGGAGGAGAAGCACTTTCCCCACGCTGCTGCCTACATTCTTGCACATACAGCCTAGGATGCAGCTAACGGCAATCAGAAGATTTTGAGGATACTCTCCAAAGCTACCACGGAGAACTGTTTTTTTTCTTCCCCTCTTACTTACCACAACTTAAAATAAGTTGTCTCACGTAGCATCTCATTAATATCAGGAGTTATATCTAGTTTAAAAAAACAAAAAACATACACACTTAAATGAGGCCCTTGAGGCCCACATTCATACAGCTCAGTTGGGAAACTGAGCTCCTTGTTACCAAAGCAAGTCAGAAAGTTTCCAAAGTTTAAATGCAACAATTTGAAATTGATTCCTCTTCAGTGGTTAGAAGTGTTTGTACTAGCTGACCAAATCATGTTTCAATGAATGTGGATTTCCTCAGAGTAACACCGAGAACACCTAAAGACTACTGTAACATCATGTGTAAGACCAGAAACCTGCCCTGGTAGCATCAAGATAATTCAATATTCATTTAGTTACTTTATTTTGTCATTATTTTGTTGTGTTTAAAAGACTGATATACCAAGTACACACACATTACACCCAAAAGGCACACTGAAACTAAGATTCTGAAATTAAACATCTGGAAAGGGATGGTTTCAGAGGGAGAGATTTCCTTGTGTTTTATAGCCATAAATATAGGAAACTGCTTTTCAGGCACAAAATTCTTGACAATTAGGGGTGGCACACGTAGCAGGACGAAGGACACTGGATGAACACCTTTCCAACAATCTTGGCCATCTCATCTCTAGAAACTTATAAACTTAGCGCTTGCTGATACCTCAGGGAAGTCACCTCTCCATCTTTCTAACATAAGGATGGATCAAAGATTTGTAAAATATCCTTGCAGTTAAAAGCCTTTAACACTTCCCACATCACCGTATCTCTGCCTATCCCACTGCTTTTCCAACTGGAATAGTTTTCTTCACAGTAAGAGATCCAGGTGAGTGAAGTGAATTACGCCAAACCACTTCTTTTATTCTTCACGGAGACAGAATTCTTTGACTTATTTTCAACTTAATTCTGTCCTTGTCCAATCTTCCCTAAACTAAACCTATGTAACTCTCTCAACTTCCTCCCACCCACCTCCAAATCTCATTATCTGTGCATTTCATTTGTGCAGCTGACTCCTTAACTATATACATATATATTTACACACCACACAAATATATACACATACATATGCATATACAGTAACCTGACACTCAAAACCAGCCTCTTCACTTAAGGCTCAAAGTTGCGTGGCTGAGAAGAATGTTTCATCATTATCCTTCTGTGCATATCCCACAGATTTGCTTTTTCTTTGTAGTGGCACAATGCTTTTTACACACTTTCAGTCTGCATTCTGTACTGGTTTGGGCTGGGACAGAGTTCATTTTCTTCAAAGTAGCTCCTGTGGTGCTATGTTTTGGATTTGTGATGAAAAACAGTGCTGATAACACACTGACATTTTAGTTGTCGCAGAGCAGTGCTTGCACGGAGCCAAGGTCTCTTCTGCTTCTCACGCTGCTGTGTAGTGGAGGCCAGAACTGCATGAGCAGCAGGGAGGGGACACAGCCAGGACAGCTGACCACAATGACCAAAGGGATATTCCACACCATCAAATGTCATCAGGGTTAGCAACTAACAACTGGGAGAAAGGGGGGGGATGTTTGGAGTTGTGGCTTTTGTCTTCCCAAGCAATCCCTACACAAGATGAAGCCCCGCTCTCCTAGAAACAGCTAAACACCCACCTGCCAAAGGGAAGTAGCAAATGAATTTCTCACTTGCTTTGCATGCACATGCAGCTTTTGCTTTACCTATTGCCTTGATTTCAATGCACAAGTTCTCGTTTTACCTTTCGCATCACACGATGGAGTGAGTGAGCAGCCGCGTGGGACTGGGCTGCCTGCTGCAGTTAACCCAGTTCAGCATTCGCTGCCACACGAGCACTGGTTAGCCTGCTACTCCTTTATGCTTCTCCCCTCTCCTTCCCCAGTTAAATACACTGCACCTTTCTCTCCTGAAAGCCATTTTGCTGATTTTAATCCTTCTTCAGCTGAAGCTTCTCCATTTGTTGTCACTTTTGTATTTTGTGAGAACGCTTGCACGCAGCTTGGATGACTGGGATGTAAGAAAGCATGAAAGCCTATGCAGACTAGCCCTCAGAAAACCCTTTGGCAGGTCTGCTCAGCCCAAAGGAACAAAACGCCCTTTCTCAGTCAGAATCTCATTTGAAACAGAACAATTTTACAACAACCAAATTACTTCTGTGATACCTTGAGATACCTCTGTAGTTAACAGGACCAAAAAAAAAAAAAAAACACATTAATTTATACCACATTTTTCTTGCTGGCTCATTCAAAGGCCAAAGCAAAAAAAAATATTTGCATCATCAGAAAACATCTACTGCTCTGTTTTCACAGTAGTTACTACACAGCAAAAGAGGAAACCATGGTAGTTCAATACAATTTGCTCTAAAAACATAGCTAAAATGGATTTCCTATCTATGTACAAGTTAATTGTCTACTTATAGCCTGTAGGTATCAGAGACCATTCAGTTCAGCGATTTCCAGAAGCCACTTTTTTCATAGGAAAGCAGAAGAATAAAAATAGTATTTACCATCTGGAAACTCACTCAAAATAACTGCCAAAAAAGCAAATCAGAATCAGTTCCTTAAACATTAAGAACAACAAAAAACACACAAAAAAACAAACAGCTGAATGCTAGTGGCAGACATAATATCCAATACCAAAAAGCCATTAAATCTGTCCCATTTGTTTGCCATGATTTACTGCCTCGTTGTTATTAAGTATCTGTGTCATCTGTTCTTTGCTTTCCTTTTCCATTAATAGATTCATCCTTTTCTTCATCTTTCTTTTAGGTGATTTAAAAAAAAACTTTCTTAATGCTTTTTCAAATCTACTAATTTAAAATAATGAACCATGGGTAGATTTCACCCTTACATGCTTTCCCCTTCCTTTTATATGGAGCTTTAAGAGTGCACAAAACAAAGTGAAAATAAGTTGTCAAAGTCTTTTATTATCTTCTACTCACTAAATAGCTTCTCCTGTAGCCACATTTTTATTACATTTCCTCTATTTTTCCATATTGAGACAACTTGCCACTGTAAAATAGTATTTTCTAGAAACCTGTAGCACAACGCTTATCAGTAGTCCATCTTCATTTACGAATCTCCACCTCTTGAGAACTGCATATCTGAAGTAAATACTGTAATTACTTTTGCTTTTTAATTACCATGAATCAAGAGTGATATTCCTTTCATCACACATTCAAGTTGCCTCCAGCCCCTCAGCCAGCTCCTTCCAGTCAAACTACAAGACAGTACAGCCACTCACTTCCCACAATAGCCTCCACCACTCACTCAGATGATTTCTATACACCTATACGCTCTTCGGATCAGTGCTTGCTGTATGGTTCTTTCCAATATCATAAGACCATCATTCCAATGCTTCTGCTACTCCACCGTGGGATTTCATATAGGCATTCCCTTCCTGCTTGTCCACTTCTGATTTAAGACAACTGAGAAAGAAAAATCAGAGCGCAAACATCAAGTTACACGGGCAATCTTAATTTGAGCTCGTCCTTATTTTTGAGATAGAGGATTTTATGCTAAACATTGTTTTAATATAACTTCTAAATAAACTAAAACTAAAAAGTATGAAATTGGTATCACATTCACTACCTAGATGGAGAGAGATGAAGAGAGCACGAAGATCAGAAACGCAAGACTGGATAACACCACAGTCCTTCAATCAAAAGAATGACCAGCTGCAAGACAAAGAATAACAACACAAGCAGCAGTTCGCACAAGTGTTTTCATAAAGGTGGAAGCCTTTGAAACCACAATTTCTTAATTCACCTACCTCTACAGGAAAGGGTGATTCAGGGATGAAACCAAAGAACACAGCTTAACAATGATCCAAACATCACTTCCAAAGGAAAGCTTACTGCAGCAGTTGAATTGCCTGACATAGCAATGGCTTGTATCCTACAGCTAATTCTGTCAAACAGGATTCGTGCAGCCCGCTCAGATATCCTCCACTGATTTTCTGAAGCGTGAAGCTCGTAAGACTTCTCAAAGAATATGGAGCAAAGAACAAAATTAACCAGGTGTCAGCACAGCACAATTCCTGCCAACTCCCCACAGAGCTCACAACAAACTATCATTTTAATCCAGAAAAATGGCAGCCACTGTCTGGTACAGTTTAGGTTTAAACATCTCCAAAGCCAATAGCTTCTAGCACCTTTGCTAGGCAAAAATATATATTCTTCTTGCTCCAGTGGGGTACGCATCCCTCTTTGCCAGCTCTGGATCTGGTGTGGTAACATCTCAAATGCCACAGCTAAATTTCTCACTTGTATTGATTCCTGGAGAATCACATAAAGCAGCAGAGGCAGGGCATATAAAAAGATGCAATGTAAAAACAGGGACAGGGTAGCAGTTTAGTACAGCAGAAGATTTGGAGGTTGGTAACGTGAATGTTTCAGAATCCATCCCCTAGAATCTGACAGTTTGGTTACTGTGCACCCTTAAGCCAGACGTTATGCTACAAACATCTATTAACAGAATCAAAATTACTTCACTGGTCTCACAAGGGAATAACCTGTACTCCTAAAGCATATATGACAATACCACTGTCATATTTCCCAAGCCAGGGATCTCTGCCAAGGCAGGCAGCCTTTAACTCTAATTTCCCACAAAGAAACAGTGCACTCAAATTCATCCCCCACCTCCTCCCATCATGAAAATTTGAGTAGCTCTTGTAGATATGTGGAAAATACCTTTCTCAACGCCTTTAAAACAGAGCATCACAATATCAGGCGTCTACTTCCAGCTCTAAACTCTTGCAACAGCTTTGCCCTTCCCTTAGAAAACTGGAGCCTAGAAAGAGTTAAAACATAATAAAGCTATATGCAAAAAGTATGTATGCTCGCAGTTAAAAAAGTAAGGTACCCTTAGTTATAAGGGTCACTGCCAACTATGAATATATGTACATATTATTGAGAGCTATTAAGGCAGCCAACAAATACTGTTTTCGTTAAGGCACTGTACTTCATAACTGGAGTGGGCAAAGCACACACACACTGTTACATTGGCCTTGTCAATTAGCAGTAAAATATTGATGCCATAACGCAAACAAATTCGACTGTGTGCCCATAGTCCCAGCTTATTATTTCCTCAGAGTTGAATATACTTCATAAAGGTAAATGATACACAGAAAATAAAATTGAAAAAGAGCTCAGTGCATATATTCAGGCATCTTATCTTTGCAGTTCTTGAATATTCTACTTTTTGGTGTTTCGAAAAATGTTGCGTGAGATATGCAGTGTCTGAAATGGGTAATCTAGGAGCTAAATAATGAGTTATCTTAGTAAAATACTTTACCTATAAGCAACCTTTCAGATGGACTTGAAAATTTAGGAATAGAGAAAAATGCTGAGCTGATTGAACCAAAATGAAATTCAGTACAAGACCAGATATATTATGGGCAGTGATAAGAGCTTGGTAGAAAACAGTTGGTGAGGGGAAAGCAGTTTTTCTCTAGCAATAGAGCAGAAACCAGAGTGGAAAACGTGTAAACAGCTTCCTTCGATTTCTGCTGGAGGAAGCGTTCCACCTTCTCTTCCCATTAATAGACGCTGGGATGGGCAACAAAGCTGCAGTGAGGTAGCCTTTTCACCTGGAGAGAGAGACCCTACCAGTCATGTTCAGTTATGCACTGTCATGAGGACCTGAAAAAACTAAGAGATGGAACAGCAACTTCAAAATATCACGCACTAGGAAAGATGAGTATCCAAAATATCTGTTTGCCAATTTCGTTAGAAACCTATTTCCAAGCACTATTTCCATTCCTTGTCTTTGTTGTGATGATATATGAAAGGAGCAACCTTCCAAGGCCGTGCCTTCCTAAACACTGTGAATTCAACTCTATCTAGTTCGGAGATCTGCACGGAAGAAAAGCTAACTCATAAATAGGAGTTAAAAATTAATCCCACAGGGGCTCCACTCTTGCTGTATGCTAGTCAACGCGCTGCATCCCAGGGAGACCCAACAGCATTTCTTCAGTAACTGCTAGTGACTCTCTTGCACATCCAAAGACTTAAGCGCACCTAGCAAACTGCTAGCACAAAAGCACTGACAGGCCTAGGATGGAGCCTTGGCAAAGAATTTACATTTCACTTATGAGCTACAAGCTGTCACCTCCTCCCCCATTCGAGTTACTAAGCACCTCACAGAAACATCGTTTCCGATTTGGGTAAGTTTTTATATCCGGGAGATATCCATAGAGATATCTCCTTTATGAATGGAGGCAAATGGTAACCTCGTACCAGAGCAGGAGCTGTCACTAGGCTGCAACGCCAGCGCTGTGACAACACCATCACGTTGCTTCCTAAGCATAGCTGTCACAGGCCTGCCACGACAACCTCCCAGCCTGAGAGAGGAAGACCAGGGACAGCTCTATTTTCAGTATTTTCGTTCTTCCCTTCGCACATTTCTTACTGAAAACCATCTCAAATCTCAAGGCATGTGAAATTCTAAACACTGGGTAAATAGCCCTGGTTGTCAGACACACACACACACAAAAAAACAAAACTCTTCTATAGAAAATCCATTATTAGCAGCACAAGTATTGTTGCAACTGATTCCATGTTTCTATTATTTTAGTACTCTATTCCTAAACAGACACCTAAATTTAAACACCAAAAAGCTCTCAAACAGAAGAGAAATAGGTAAAGATTAAAAATGCTGACTTTAAAAAAATATATTATTTACTAAAGTCAAGCAAGCAACAGAAAAGATGAAAGAGAGAGTTCCTGAAGAGCTCAGGAAGTGCTTTGTTTCCTAATAAGCAGGTCATTCAAAAAGCCCCCGCAGAGTATATTGCATTAACCAGGTGAAATCATTCAGCCCAGACTCCCCAGCACACAAGCCATCCAGATCCTTGACTATCGCAGTCCTGGGAGAATTTTTGCTAATCAGTGGAAATTTACTTATAGTAAGTTTTAATCAAGGCCCAGAGGAGGAGGGAAGAGAGATGAATCGGCTGGATGTGCCCAATTAGAGCTTCAGCAGGACACAGCAAAACTGCTTTGCAGAATAATATGCCCATAAAAAATAATGCCAGGATTTGAGCTGGAAGAATTGTTTTTCAGTTTTATCTATTTTTGGCTGAGTATCAGGTTTTCCATCTGTACTCAGAGTGCAGAAGCAGATTAGTATCCTCCTCCTTATTTCTAATAAAACATGTTAACATCTGGCAACCCAGTTCTACAATGTTATTTTCCCAGACCAATCCGCAGTTCAAGTCCCCAGCATCAGGCATTTTGTGTGTTTCTCTCTTTTTCAGGGAGCCTAAAGGCAGTGCAGGAAGCTTTTTAACGAGCTACTTGTAAAGAAGTTCCCACCAATAATGGTTTGTTGTTCTGAACGTTTTAAGGTCTCACTAGGGTTGGGTGGAGGTTGTTGATTTCTCAGTTCACTAACCAGGAGACTCTTCACATGCTCCACCCCAAGATACTCTAAAATAAAGCGAGAAATAGTGCAAGTTGGGGATTTCTCAATATTTGACTGGAAGGTCAAGGCGACGCAGCACTCTTCTAGAGAGAATTGACTTCAGATCACCAAGAGGCGAGAACAACCTGCAAACAGAACTACAACATAATTAAACAGGCACAAATAACCGCACACGCAAATCCACTCCGCACACCACAGCCTGAAACGCTTTTTCCAGCTAATCCCGTTTTTGACACTAAACCTGTCATTTTAAAGCAAATTAAGTGAAATCCACTAACGAAGAATAAAACGAACCCGACAGCTAGTAATCTGCTTTTTCAAGGGATTCTTCAGACATAACAATGGCCAGCACAAGCCTCAGACAGTACTAACAAGTCAAACACGAATAATTCTGTCTTTTAAGGACAAGCGTCTGACATCATTTAAACTGCTTCAGCTAAAGCAAGGACTGCAAGATAACAGCAAGGACTGGCATAACGAGGGCAACCATATGTCTACCAGGGAATTTCTCATCCTCACGAAGAACGTTCCAGAGGCTGAAAATCGAGATAAAATACTGTACGCTGACAAAATACCTTTTGGGAAGAAAAGGGAGTAAAAAAAAAAAAAAGTCAGAAACAGCCAACTGTAACAAGATTTAAATACTCATCTAATCCATACCCCTAGGTATGGCAGGGAGAAAATTTGGGAATCCATTCCGTTTCTTTGTCCCTTCTCCTTATTGGCCACCCATTTCTAATCAAGAAAGAATGTATCTACGTAAATACGTGGCACAAAATTCCATGAAGGGTTTTATTCCAGCAGATTTTAGAGACAGTATTTGCTATACTCCAGTAAACTAAACAAAATGGATTGACATATATAAGGATCTTTTTTTCTTAAAGCTGATCAAGCAGTATTTTTAATTGAGTTGAATATAGAGATGACAACTTTGGTTTTATCACCCAAAAGAGTTATTTTTAAAACTGTGTATGAAAGGACGAATAGCATTCTCAACAACATCATTAATTACCACCACCAAAACAAAAATTTCAGCAATTCCTGCTCTGCCACTGTTACCTTCTTGCCCTTTCTCATCGAACTTTTTAATACTGGTGCCAGGGAGGCAAATGGTGGGTTCCACCTCCTTCTTTTCACGCCCAAGACCGAACCCCGCTCTTAATTTAAGTGCTAAAGGTCAGGGAGGGGACAGACAGACAGGACAACCTGCAAGGACTTGCACAGATTTCAGAAGACTTTTTGAGCCGTCTCATTCTACCATGAGAGGATGCTTAGTGGCTCTTCTTGTTTTAAAAGACTTGAAATGTATTTGCAATTTGCTTTTCATTAATGAAGTTTTACCAGATTTAAATTGTAACATTGCCTCTTACTCCCTTCAAAAGGAAAAAAGAAAACAACCCAAGTTCCCAGCTGTCAGTCCTACTTCAAAACCATGCACAATGCATGAAATTTTTGCCTACAAGTTCAGAGTGAAAGACTTTCATCCTCACCACTACCACACCAGCAAGAACTTCAGCCTCCAAAAGCTTGCAAGCTTCAACTTTGGTTGTTAAACACGGCTACGTCAGATGTGGTCATTCTACCGAGCGCATTTGGGTTTGTTGAACCCAACCATAACAGCTGAGTCCGACAGAAGTTGGGCCTCACCTCTGTCATATTAATAGGGGTAATTTAATCCCATTATCTCCTGCAGTATTCACCAGTAGAGCCTATACCTTTATACTATAGAAGCGAAGATCCCTTAAAGTCTTAGCTTGACAGAATTTGACCAAACAATTGAAGAAAGTGCTTGATCCACTACCTTGTGCACATTATCTGAGTTAAGCTGCTTTAGCTTATTATTTACAAGCCCCCAGAGCTTTCCAAGGGTACAGCTTAACAAGACAGCATTCCCTGGCTTTTGCAAATCTATTGTTTTCTCTTTTCCCCTTCTCAGGGCTTGAATAGCTAAGCCTAAAAGCAGGAACAGGGCATTATCAAGCTGAGCAAGAAATATCTACAATCGACTGGGATAACAGTTGTTTCCAGTAAATAGCTGCCTACTCCTATTTCCCTGATTTAAATCATACAGGTGTGGATCAGATAGCAACATTCAAAATACCAGGCTGAAAGCCTTCGCGGTCTTCCATATTTTAGCCATACAGTTGGCCTATTTGGAAGAAAAATCTGCTGATATCTAGGGTTAGTTTTAGTAAACTAAAGTCTGCCACTGCTTTCTTTCTATGAAGTGAATTCTTCTGTTGTAGCCCCCAAATCCTGCAGCTGCTGCACAGTAAAGCATTTCCCAAAGTATTTTATAAAGGCAGATGCAAAAAGTGAGACTCCTCAGGGCCTAAAGCCACGACTTTTATTTTATTTATCTTCACTGAACTAATAGCTGCAAATTTTAAACTTCACTGGATTTTTTAACTCACTTCAAAAGTTAATTAAAAAAAAAAAAAACAAGATTAAACTCATCTTGGTAAAACAAATATAAATTTTGTATTTATCTCACCTTACTGTAGCATGGCTTATAGCCAAAACTAATACACTGCGTACTGGTACAGACTGATAACTGAAGGTTACACAGAGGACTAATAACCACTTAGTGGACAGGAGAAATGGTATTTCCTCTCCACTCATTCTGGTCTCAATTACAGTACATCCATCTTTCAGTTTTAAAAAATATATATTTTTGTTTTGTTTTTTTAACCTTTCAGTGGTATTTCACCAAAGGAACCAGTAAATGTTTCACATAGTTAGTAACTACCAGTAACCTCATTGTGTTTGTATCCCAGAATTGATTGTGTAGCTACAGTAGCCACTCATTTTCTTTTTAAATATTTAATTCCACATAACACAAATAATATCTTGTACTGTGACCTTCAGCAGCACTAAACGCGTATGCGCCAGCACTGAAGTTCCAGTCAACTGAAAGCTTTACTTGATGAAGTTGTCTTTTTTTTTTTTTTTTAAGTTTTATTATATAGATTTTAAAACTCCTTCATGGCCAAATTATGTCAAAGAGAAAATTATTTCCCAACTACTAAATAAAATTGCTGTCAATACCGAAGAACTATTGAGCAATAAACAACTGTCCTGAGAGCAGCTGGAAAGAGAACTTCCACCGAGACAAGAAGAGCAGGTGAAGAACAGAAACAAGGAAGCTTAGATGAAAGTGGGCGTATTCAGAACATTATATTTTCTTACAATGCAATTATAATGCCATTTTTTCCCTGCGATTTCAGTGACTTGCATACAGTTTCCCCATCCCCTACCCCACTGATTAAAAAAAAAAAAAACACACTAGGGTGAAACTTGTGGGCAGCTTCTGTGTTACCACCAGCTTGTGTTTTGTGATCGAGCTGCTGATGATCTCAACTAATACAAATTCCACGCTGTCATTTGGCACAGTTATTTTGTTAAATGCCTTTTGTTGCAGGTATTTAGAAAAAAAAAAAAATCTGTTGCTGAAACAAGACTTTTAAAGTAGCACTTTTTACTTTGATGTGAGCGTGTGTTTTGATAGTGGCCCAACAGCGGGCATTTTTCAAGGGCAAAAAAAGTCCTGATAACATAAAAGCATGCACAAACACAAGGCTGACATTCTACACTACAATCTTTACTAAAGCTGTTTGTGTCATTAATTACATTACCCCTGAATTTAATCAGATTTAAATATCTGCATGTACAAGCCCCGTGTGCCTAACTTAATGAAAAGACCAGAGGTTATTTTGGTGATAAACACCTAAAACTGTCCCCACAGATGTGTTTGTGAAATCTCCTTAATCTGGTCATAAGTCAGAATTTCAAGAAACTCAGTATTAAGAAGACAGGAAAAGTAAAATAGCAGTAATTCAAATGTCAGCATTATAAAGTGAATCTTTCAAGTTTAGATGCAAGCAGTTGATACCTGTGGGCTTAGGGAAAGGCAGTAACTGAGTATGTAACACTGTACAGAAACGATGCATTTTCAGCTAAACTACCTTGGTTCTGTTCTTTGCCCACTCTTCTATTCTCAATGGAAGTTCTGTGTTCCCAGCTGTTCTGAGAACAACTGCTTATTACTTCGTATTTCTTCAGTATTTGCCACATTTTTATGTTAACTCTAGCTTTAAAACTAAAGATGCCACACCGAATTTTCATAAGAAGTCCATTCTATTTGCTTGTTCTACAGTACTCACAACTTCTCAGAATGTTTCTTCTCCCCTTCACAAAGAAGTTATACAAGCTTGCACTTTTTCTGAGAAAAATCTCGGGGAAAAAAACAAAAACAACATTTGCCTAAGGGCTAAACAAACCCAATGGCGAATCAGTCAACACTCTGTACAACACAGTGGTTAAAAAGCTAAACACAGGATCTCATCAACATGGGCTTCTATTATCTAGAAAGAGTGTTACGGAAAGCCACCGTAACAAGTTCGGTGCAGGCAAAAATCATAATAAACCTAAACTAGGCACACAAAGGCTCATACTCCCAAGTTTTGAGTTACAATACATCAGCTGAACCACAGCAGCTGTTCAGGTTGATCTTCATGGACATTGGCAAAAAGAGTTTGGTTTGATAGAGTTTCAACCCTTTCCTCGCAGGATGACTTAAGAATATGCCAATCAAATAATTTCCCTTTAAGTCAGTCACAGAAATTTCAGTGGATATGTAAAGACAAGGTCTAATCAACTGAGCGCATCACAACGTTGCAGAAATTATGGCATTTGAGTAGCTCAAATAAATTTTAGTCATTTTTTGATGTATCATTCGTATCAGAAATATCAACAAAACTGCCATAATGGTATGGTAATAGACTATTGGTATAGTTACAGACTGCAATGAGTTGCACAAACATTTCAGACACTGGGTATTAAAAAAAAAAAACTGTATATAATCAGAAAAATGGCTTTTTTTTGAGTGAGGCTACTTACATATTAAATGTTAGCAGCAATGACTGAACATGAATGGAAAAATCATTCAAAACTATATACAACAGCTTCCTTTCTAAAATGTTTTCCACGTTGAAGATTTGACCATTCTTCGATAGAAAAGTTCAGAGCTTTGAAATCTTGTTCACCTGTGAAGGTGCCCAATCCTGGGAAACTTACTAATTTTACTGAAGTTAGTTTAGGTTTCCTGCTTATTTACAACAAAGGTTCCTATGCAATTCCTTTTCCATTTCTCTAGTTTTTGAGCACAGCATAAATGAATGTCTAAAACTCAGGAAAAAGTCATTATTTTCAGAACGTTATGCAATTGGTAGGACATAAACAAAAAAAAAACAACTCCATAAAATTCCTCATCAAAAGAAAACAGAACAGAATTTAAAAAAAAAAGAGAGAAAGGAGTATGATCTTACAGCAAGTATTTCTAAAATGGAAGCAATTACAACATGAGAGTCAAATTTTCAGGAAGAGAGTATTACCTCCGCACATAACTGATCTTTTAGACAACATTTGTAATTCCTGTGTCCTAAACAATGATTTTGTAATAATTATTTCCCTTTTACAAAGGGATCAACAGGAATGAGGGTGAGGCAAGCTGCAGAAGGTCATTTAATACGCCAAAGACAGAGCATAGCCTTGGTTTATAAAGCCCCACAGACTGCCTCCTTCAAGTTTCACAGCCGTCACTTCCTTATGTTTTTTACGTAGCTTTATAAAAAGTTTCTACTTAATGAACGACTGTCTCAATTTTGCACTTGTGGAAATCTGAATGTTAAAAAAAGGATTCCAGAAACGCATTCGCCAGACTGAGCTGCTAAATCGAAGACACATCAGCCTGTCTAAACTGCTGCTAAATCAAGAACGTTCTGTACAGCATGTTCAACTACGTTCAAGTTCTCGATCCCGTCTCATTTCAGTAACTCAGAAAGACCTACAAATTTTTTTAATGCTCCTAATCTCTGCCAGCAGCATTTCTACCCCACAAGGCCCGGTGTTTTGACACTTTAACTCTTGTTAGCACTAAATCCAGGCTATCAGAATTAATCTCATTGTTTGTATGCTCCTTCCGGGTCGTCCCATTACTCGTGACAAAAAAATACGAGTTATAGGGGATCAGAACGAAAAGAAGAAAGAGGGATTTGAAGAGGAAAACGAGAAGTAGGGGATCAACCGCATCTAAACGCAAAACGAAAATACAAATAATAAGGAGGTGAAGCGGAGCAGGTGACAGAGGAAAGGCCAGGCCCACAGCCGCAAAGCCCAGCGCTCGTTTGTCCTGGGCACGTCCCGGTAAGTCAGGGCAGAAGCCAGCCACGGTGCCCGAGCAGATCCTGCAGCTGCCATCCCCGGCTCCTCCGGAGAGGTGGACGAAGGCGGCACCCGGCTGGAAATACCTGTCGGGCAGCAGCAGGCTGCCTGCACCCCGCCGGCCCTGCGGCAGCCCGGTTGCAAGCACGCAGAGCCAGGCGCTCTCGGCCCAAAGCTTCCCGGGGGGACACCCCTGGAGGCAGGGCTCGGCCCCGGCCCCTCAGCGCCCCTCAGCGCCCCTCAGCCCGCACCGAGGACCCCGACCCCGCTCCCTTCCCCTCCCCGCCCTCTCCCCTCCGCCTGCCCCCCTCTCAACCTCCCCTCACCCCTCCGGGCACCCCCCCGAGGAGCCGGGCCGGGCTCCCCTCGCTGCCCCTCACCGCCCCGCAGGCCGGGGCGCGGCTGGCGGCCGGCCGCTCACCTGCATGGACGCCATGATGCAGCCGCCTCCTCCTCCCCCCCCGCCCCGCCGCACCGCGCCGCCGGCCCTCGCAGCGCCCGGCTCCGTCCCCGCCCTCGGCCGTCACGT
This sequence comes from Cygnus atratus, assembly GCF_013377495.2. Taxonomy (NCBI): domain Eukaryota; kingdom Metazoa; phylum Chordata; class Aves; order Anseriformes; family Anatidae; genus Cygnus; species Cygnus atratus. The sequence continues at coordinate 127,332,270 of NC_066363.1, forward strand.
GGTGCCGCCGCCGCCGCCGCGCAGGCGCCGCGGAGGGGCGGTGCGGGCGGGCGGGCGCAGGGGGGGCGGTGAGGCGGGCGGGCGGGTTGTGGTTCGGCGGGCCGAGGGGGAGTCGCCTGAGCTGTGCCGTGTGGGAGTCGTGCTTTAGGTGGGAGCGTGTTGGGATTCGGCGTTTTCGTTTCCTGGGATGGAATGCGCTCTGTGCTTTGCACCAGGTGCTTGGGTGGTAGCTCTGTGGGTGAATGAAAACGCCCACCCTACACGCCCAACTACAGTCAGTAAATTAAGCACCTTGCCAAAACACCTCCCGTACAGCAGCTATCCCACCTATAGTATCCGATACCTACCTGATCTTCAACATAAACCTACAAAATACTGGGTTTGAAGACAAATTATAAAGCCCATAATGTCAGCGTGTACATAAAACCAAGGATTTAGTAAGCAGTGATGGCTGGACCAGATGATCTTGGAGGTCTTCTCCAACCCTAATGATTCTATGATCCTGACTTTATAGCTGATTTTAGCTCCATCTCCCCACTGACCTTGCTGTATGTTCCAATAACTAATCTTACAGTAACTGTCTTTCCTTGCTTCTGCACACCAGCACTTCATAATGATGCCAAAGAGTCCGCTTGGATCACCTCTGCTCCTCAGTAACACCTGAATTTTCTTTTGGAGGTGGCCTAACTGATACAGATCCAATCCAATGACCGAACAGTTGTTCTCAGCTTGTATGTGCCTCTGAAATCTGCCACCTTAATTCTAGGCCTGAAGAAGGGTTGTGTATCTGAAAGTTTGCCTGCTTTCTTTAACTGTATTACTTGGTGGGATGCAAGGTGCTGCTCCCTCTTACAAGCTTTACCTTCTGGGATGTATTTTTATATCCTCAGCTTTAAAGATGGCTAAGTGGAGGAAAACAAAAACCCAGCATAATGCGGCATCAGATGCCAACTCGTGTCCGGCATGGGCAATGTTGCTGTTGTTAAAATGAGCATCCAAACTCCTGTGGTTTGCATAAAAGGAGCAGCAGAAGGCAGCAGGAGCATCATTCCTCCGTGAGCGAGCTGCAGGAGGGAACGAACCTACGGGCTCTGGAGGAATTTGCTGATGACAGAACTGAGTATGTGTTGATTTTTGAGTAGGAAATGAGAGTAGCCTACTAAAAGGGTGGAAAAACTTGCAATGTAAGCTGAATCCTATACTTTTTGCCCTCTAAATCCAACCTCAATTCTCAGTCACAAACAATAGGCTCCTGAAGCCGAGCAAGCTGGCATTGCTCTACTGCCTTCATGTAAGTGACATTCAAGTGTCAAGAGTCGTGCCATTGTGTTTTCCCTAGAAGTCAATATTAACATATGATCTCTCAACTCATATTAGGTTGCAGAGGATTTATTGCATTCAGTAGAGGTGGAGGTCTCTTTTTCCTGCCGTTCTTCAGAACTAACTTAGGCAGTTACAGTATTAAGTGGCACTATTACTGTTTTACTAGATGTTGGTTTTTTTGCATGATTCAAACATATGTTTATCCCCAAATACATTTGTGCCATATGCCACAATGATAGCAAGAACATCAAGTTTAAGCAGTGGACATGTGTTCAGCTATAAACATGGACATATTGACTATTCGTTTTGTTGTCATCACAGGGAGATAAAACTGATTTGAGTCCATTGTATTCAGTTTCTTAACCATGTTCTAGAAAACCCTTTTCAAGGTCAGAAGATATGAAAAGGCCTAAGTGTACGAACGCCAGCAAGCTAGTTTTGCATGGAGAGAACAGCTTTGTAGCCTTATGCTAACTGTAACCAATAAAAATACAAGTTCCACTCTGTAATAAAGAAAAATTGTCTCCTGCCAAGAAGCTGCTTTGGAAAACACTCTTAACCTTTTAACTACCCTTAAGTTCCAGAAGTCTTTTTTTTTTTTTTAATTTTATTTTATTACAGTAACTTTTTGATCTTAAAAATAAAGGCACCTACCACATTTTGGACTAGAATATTGTTTACTGAGATAACTTCCTCCAGTTGCAAATTCCATTCCTGAGGATAGCAGACATGAAAAGCAAGGAACAGGGTCTGCCCTTTGCATAAATGATAAAGCACAAATGGACTACTTCCCACCCCGTCTTAACCGAATGTGTAAGAGACTGAACAGTCATTCTGCAGCTGAAACTCATGACCAGAACCCATCCGCCATTCCTAAATTCACTTTGAATAGTTTATTCTTATACCAAATGTATTTTTTCTACTACACATCTTTTTTTTTTTTTTTTTTTTCAGGTGTAATGCAATTCCATAATATATTTGTGCAACATTTTTATTCCTGTGTTTTATTGTTTTTTTCTCCTTCCCCATGTTTCCATCACCTGGATTGCAGGCAGTGCTTTTTAGTAACTGTTTGTACAGTGCATAATGCCACAGGGATTCAATCCCTCATGCACAATAAGGAAACAAATACTATTAGCAGACTCTCAGGAAGAGTTTTTTTATGAATATCAGTATTTTCTTCCTTAAATACTGTTCTGTTCCCGACTTTGTGATGGCTCATAGTATTCTTTGTTCTAAATTACTCAGTAATCTAAACAACAAAAAGCCCCAGATCCCAGAGTGGGAAGATTTCACAATGAGTTGGTTATATTGTAATTTGCTGTTCATTTCAGCATTGATCTTTACCTATACAAAATATGGGAGAAAACACTTGTGCAGTTAACCCTTCCTAATATCTTGCAGGTGTAGAGATAGCCAAAGCAGAAATGAAAAATTCTTGGTGGCTTTTTTTTTTTTTGGGGTGGGGGGGAGTTGGTTGGGTTTTGGTTTTTGTTTGTTTGTTTGTTTTTAATGAAATAAATCTTTAGTATTTGGCCAGTGCGGTCTCATCCTGCACAAGTAAACTTAAGTTTTGCCAGAAGCTTCCAAGTTTGGAGTCCTAGATCCCAAATACTCAAAGCTTTAGAGGTAAGAGGGCTTTAATGTAGTATCTGCATTATTTCAGGAGGTATTTTGTATTGATCTGATCAAATACACGGTTATGACTCATATCTAATATATATATAGTGCAAATCATGAAATTGCAACTGTACCTCCTACTGAAAATGTACCTGAAAACATTCATGAATGTGATCTAAAAACCCATTTCATGGTTTGCATTACCTATATTTACAGAAAAAAATGCAATCAATATTCAGTCTGCATTTATTAGATAATCTTCTGATGTATCTAACCAGTTTCACAAAAGTCAAATATGTTTCTTGATTAGGGTTCTTATAGTTTTATATTCCATTCTCTCCATTATCATTACCAAACATTTTTTTTCTTCTGGTCTCCCTTTTCCTGTATCATTCTTCTATATACCAAACTATCACAACCTGTTTCTTTACAATTTCTGCCACTGTAACACGTGCTTGATTTCTTTTGCCTTTGTACACTGTACTTGTTTGTAGCTTTCCATCTTATCTCTATCTTACACAGAATTTAACTGCACATTGACATTAACCTCCCTTTGTTACTCCAGTGACATAGCAACCATAATCTGCAGTGCCAGGAGACTACGTCTCAGGAACTACATACCTCACAGAGGACTTGAGCCAACTTCTTCCACTGCCAGTTTAAGGGTACTGAGCTTAAAAAGTCTGTGGAACAGAGATCTTCTGATAAACACACGCTTGATGCACCTGCAGAAAGCGGTCTGCATCATGCTAGTAAAAGGTGTGGAATCAAACCAAGACAAAATTGTATCGAGAAGACAAATTAATTGCATACATCACTAAAAATGAAAAATATGCTATGTTTTCATATGTCTTTGACCTGTTGAAATTGTGTTGCTGTTTTATTTCTTACTGATAATGTAGGGTTTTCATCAATGGCTTCTTCCAATTTTGTCTTACTCAGTTCTTAATAGTAACATGCACGTTTATCGCTTCTGTTCCACATCAGTTAAAGTAGTGAATGGAGGCAAAGGGAAAGGTTTCACCTTATTCCCGATACGGGAGAAAACACAGCATGAGTGATCCCATTCTCAGATGTCATGTGCTTCCATTTCTTCTCTTATGCAGGATTTATCAATTTTGCAAGTGATCTGTGGCTTTCAGTTTAGCCACAGGAAGACTGAAACCATTTTGTGGTTTAATCCTGGCAGGCAGCTGAGCACCATACAGCCGCTCGCTCACTCTTCCCCCAGGGGGATGGGGAAGAGAATCAAAAAGGTGGAAGTAAGAAAATTTGTGGATTCAGATGAAGACACTTTAATACATAAAGAAAAAGCTGCGTGCACAAGCCAAGCAAAACAAGGAATTCATTCATTGCTTCCCATTGTCATGCAGATGTTCAGTCACTTCCAGGAGAGCAGGGCTTCATCATGCATAATGGTTACTTACCAAAATGTTTTTCCATCAGATCAGAAAAAATAACCTGGCCTATTCTGTGGACGCACAGTTATAGTTACTGCCAGGGAAGAAGGAGAACACATGGCCATGGCAAGAAGGGGAACTGCCTGTTTTAGTAATATGCTGCAATCACCATTTCGAAGTAACTGTCAAGCCACACCTTTGGCACCAGTACTCCTATAACTCTTAGAAATCCTGTAAAGATAAATACTTATAAAGATAAAAGCTATAAAATTGTAAATAAGGAGGATGGTGTAGGACCCGTAATCAAAGAATAGATAAATAGATTAAAAAGCTTGTGGTTATGTAATTGTGAAAAGTTCTGCCGCATAAAAAGCATCGTTATCCAGAGCCCGTGTAAGCAGGTTGATTATGGCATCTATCAAATACAAGATTCAGACTCTGCTCAGTGATAATAAATACATTTAAGATTCAAATAGCATTGTCGTTTAGGTTGTTTGTTTAATCTTTATAAAGACTCTGAACAGAAAGCTTCTCAGGTAAGCCCAAGGGGTATGTGAATACCTACTAAGTTGGTTATTGGAGATGCACAGAAGTGACTCAGACTCCACAACCAATGTAGAAGATGCTGACAAGAAATTTTCAGATCTGTGTAGCTGTTTAGTCATGCTGGTCTAGAAGCAAGATACATTTGCTGGAGAAAAGACTTCTTGGGTGGCTTACAGAGCCGTACAATAAGCTATCGCAGCTCCAGCACGATGAAAAGCAAATCCTCCAAATGTGCACATCACACTGGGCACTGCCATCACCAGAGACTGCCTGCTATGTACAGAGCTTGCAGAACTTCAGTTTGCAGGCTTGTACACCAAGATGTCACTGATTCAGCCTGTTGGTTAGGCTTTGTTTTTTTTTTAACATCCCTTGGGAAAGACTTCATACAGAGTATGATGTTAAGAAAACAAAAAGGATGAGCAGTTACTTGACTATTTCAGCAAATATTTTCAGGCAGTTCTCTTGTTAAATCATAGTTATTTGTTACAAGTTAAATATTTCTCATAAGTGCTCTATGACAAATCTGAAAGCAGCTTAAATGATAGTGTGATATTGGGATATGATTTACATGTTTCAAGTAATTTGCTACAAATAATTGTGACTCAAATGGAGTCTCACTTCTGGAAAGCATTGTATGTCCAATCTAGTATGGTAATGCAGGAAGCTTTTCCCTGTATGAAAAGATAGATGAAATGCCAAATGCAAATAGATCCTAGACGTTTTTCAGGCTCAGTGATACCAAACAATTTGTGCAAGAGAGAATTAACCTGCCTAACAAGTCCTCTGTTGTTTTACTGAGCAGAATATCAACAATTTGTAGCAACCTAAGACATTAATTATGCATTACTTATGGTTTTGTGTAGTCAGGATTTTGAAGATAACGGTTTGCTCTTATTAGATGCAAATAGGATATCCGTAGTATTTTTTTACATGGGAAGAGAAGCCTAAGCTATGAACTCTCATCTGAAAAAGCAGTTTTAATTAATTAACAATTAATATTGAAAGAATTCACAGTATTTGGCTTTAACTTCAAAAGAATTTGACATTCAAAATATAAGGAGTACCATTAATTTCCCTCCTCAAACTGCCTGTCTTCCCTCAAACTCATTAATTGCATGAAACTATCCTGAAAACCAGTAACTTTACCATTGCACAGTAAGGTTTTAATTTATCTAAAAGCTCTCGGGTTGTTACTTTCACCAATGTAAAGTGCTGAATATATTTTAAGGAGAACTTTAGTTTTCCAAATGCTACCCTGAACAAGTGAGGCTACAAAATACGACATGATGAACGTCTTGAAAATCGTCTGAGTACATAAGTTTAAGAGGAGAAAAAGTTGAAGTAGTCCATTTGTCACAGAGTAATTGTGATCTTACGTCATTATTCTCCTCCCACAGAGTGTGGGAGGAAAATCCTCTACCCTGTAAGCATGAAACATTAACATGGTGATGACTGAACTTTTTTTTTTTTTTTTTTAATCTCAGTGACCTTTCTCCCACAGAAGAGGGATTGCACCATAACCTATGTTTGTAGAAGCATCGCACTCGAAGCTTTATTTCATGACATGCAACACTCGTTAAAACCTGAACTGATAAAGTCAACATTCTTCTCTCTCGGCTGCCCTACTGACGATACTCAAGCAAGCTTTGTAGATGACTAATAATCACAAAATCTATGTGCTCTTTTCTGGATCTTCCCGCTGTTGTGCAACACATTGAGGTCACAGTGTTGATATGTTCCCATAACGTTGCCACCTAGTGAGCTACACTTAAGAAATCCCACTTCAATCCAATTTATTGTTTGTCAAAAAATCCTTCAAAGCCGGACATTTTCCATGGGAAAAAACACCAAATGCCTCATCTGCTAATTACAGAGCTTTGATCCACCTGTATTTTAAGAACAGCATTACAGTTTTATTTCTAGATTCGCTCAATCTTAAAATAAGAGTTCCTGCTATCTTTTTCTCTCCCAGTTGTTGAAACTAAGCTTACAGCCCAGCCTTCACTGTTAGTTTCAGCTAGGAAAATCTGCTATTTCTCATTAGCACCGACACACTGGTGTTGTGATTTTGTTGACTCTGCAGTACTGCTGGTACTGTTAAATTACAATGCAACAATTGAGACCAAAATTAAAAAAAAAAAAGGCAAAACATGGCCTGAAAAGTTACTTCTTCTGTGCCATTAATTCCTTTGTCTACTTCATTATATAAACCAACAGATTTAGGTAGGTTTGGGGATAGTAAAAACTATCCCTTTCAATGGGATTGTAAAAACAAGAAAGGGAGAAAAATCAAATAGCCACTGCTGCTATTTATGACATTGGTGTATATACTGTAATTTGTAAATGCGAACAGAAGCAATAGATTTTCCACATTTAATACCATTACTTCAGAAAAGCCTTTTAAATATTGTGTTCGATGCAGTTGTTGAATATAACGGCCTGGTGAATCTTGATGACAATCTCTCTTCTCTTGAACCTCAAAGCCAAAAGGGAATTTAAAGTCTTGTAAAACAGAGTTCCAGATTGTTCCAGATACACAGTCCATTTCACGTTGGGAAGCCACCAGAGACTTCTTCACCACATTATACTATGAAAAATCATAACACTGCAGGACTTTCCTCGTTGCTTACAATTGGTAAAGACTTGGCAACTTTTTATGGCTGAATCAGAACTTGTTTAAAATGTTAATCATCAGATACGGGACTAGCTTACTAAGCAAAAGGGAGTTCAGTATTACAGGACCCACAAAGTCTTTAAAGGCTGTCTTTAAAGACTCTTCAAGGCTGTTTATGAATACCAGGCATTTTTAGTATGCTGTCACTTCTTTGGAGAACTGACTAGTTGCAATTAGAAGCTGGAAGAGATCTAAGCACTAACTAAATTCATGAATCTCTTCAGAACTATGAAGAAACCTTTTAGTATCATCCATGGTGTTTCACCATCTTTCACCCAAATACTACTTTCAATATTAGCAGTTTGCTCACCACACAATTCACAAGAACTATGATTCTCCAGCAGAACACCCGCTCTAAGAGGTCACAAATCAAATCAACAGAAACACAGTTTTAAAAATTTTCAACTTTGAAATTTATTTAGAACTCAGGGGTTAAGCGTGGCAAGTTTCCAATTGTCTGTTAATAGCATACCCATGTCACTACCAAGTAAATTGCACTAATTCCCTCTGCCCCCCTCCCCCTTAGAAATCTGCAGGTTAGTTTGCTTAACAGCCAGTGGTTTTGCAAATAGTGTATTCTAGGACACTACTGCATTTCCTGAGTGTTCAAAGCTTCTGTATGATACATTAAGCTGAAGAAAAAAAAACAATGATATTATCATTCAGAAATAAAACAGCTATTTTAACTTACTGCTGAAGTATGGAATCATAAAACGCGATGCATTTTGACAGGAAATTGTTTTGGGTTACTTAAAAAAATTATTTTATGACATCCTTTTTACTTCCATTTTAAACTAAACAGTTTTGAGCTTCAACTCATTAATCTCAAGACTATTAAAAATGGCTGGCGAACTTATGATTCGGTCAGACATAAATGTAGTTGGGACTAAAATATCCATGTCAGTACCCCTTTAACTTTTAGGGTATAGTCCTAGTGGCTCTAACAAAAGCAGCATAACAGGGTATTTCTGGTTTTGTGTTCATTTTTTTTTAGTGCTCTTGAAAATGAGTTACTAATAGCACTGACCAGAGTGCTCAAACATAGGATTTCAGACAATCGCTTTGCAGTACACTTCAGCTTTATCATGCAAAACCAATCTAGTTATAAACATCCCCACACTAAACACGATAAATTGTGCCAAAGTATGTGATGTGAATAAACGTCAGCTAGTCTATCAACACATTGACATATGTCAGCTTGTCTATCAAGCATTGCTCAAGTCCAGAGTAAGATTTCATTTGTCAGAACTGAACTCCTCCATGGGCAGACTGCATAGTCTATGTATAAAGTTACCAGTTTTTGTATGGAAAACCTCAAAGGTTGTACTTATGTTGGCAATAAGGTTTAGAGAAGAGTTTTAACCCTCTAAATTCACAATCAGTTAATACATCAATGAAGAGGTCCCACCATCTGTCAGTAGGACTTTTCCATAAAAGACCACAATCATTTCTTAATCAAAAATCTGAAGCAGAGACAGCCGATGGAAATGCTAACTACATTGTTCTTGCATCATTTTTCACAATACATTCTCATTTACAGATGACTTTGGCAGAAGGGTTCTTCAGGCTGTGACTGAACAAAAAGCAACTTCTTGTCTCAGTTTAAGCTCTTCTTTTTTTCTTTAAATGGAAATTTGTTTTAAACAAAGAATTGATAGTATAGGCAATTACCAACAGGAATTACCAAGAGGTGATGTGTTTCACTCTAGTATTATGTGAGTGGCTTGCCAATCCTTTTCCTCTAAAATATTTGTAAAAACATTGGAAATAACTATTAAGTTTATTTTTAAAAAAAGCTCTATAAACATCTGCTTAATGCCCTTTCTTTCAAATACAAGACCTCCACATTTCAGGGTCTTTTTTTTTTTTTTGTGGATTTAAGGGAGAGGTCAGGGAAGAGGTAAAAGATAGGATAACTGCTATCTTTTCAGTTGTTATGATAGAAAATTTGAATGACTACTGCTCTAAAGATTAAATACAGACTTCACATAATCCATCACAACAGCGGAAATAAAACATAACTGAAACCATATAAAATCCATATCAGGTCAAATGACGGTACATTAAGAATAACCTTACATGTTATACAGAAGGTAATGCAGACAGATTAAAAGCCACTGTCAGTACGATCATAGTCTTACTGTACAGACAAGTGACTCAAGTATTTCTAATTACTAAAGGGGAAAAATTAGGTTATAAAAGAAAAATGCAAACACACTTTCTTCAAATGTCTATACTATGATTTAAATTAAAAGCCTTAAACATTCTCCTACATACTCCACTTCCAACTTAAATGGAATATTGCTGTCAATATACAAACCTTAGAGGGCACTTCTAATCTAGTTAGTATAACTATGCTAAAGGACAGCTATCTTACAAAGGAGATTAAGTTCAGATGTTTAGAAACTTTAACAGTAAGAGAAAGTTAGAAACTCTAAACAGCTACTTGTGTTTAACTATAATTACCTTTTAGAGAACATTAGACTAAACTCCAGTATTTTATACGGTCATTGTATTAAAAGAAACTTCTACCACACCTAAAGGATAAGGCATAGCCATCTACTAATTGGCATATTTGTTTATTTGTCTTGGTTGTGAAAATGTCCTTATTTGTGTAAGCAGCAAAACAAATTTCAACTGAATGATTGCTATATGCAAAAGGACTGAAGGCAATTGCCTCTGCAGTGAACTTTACAGTTCTCAACAGCACACACGCAACATGCTATCTGAAAAAAGTTACTAACTGAACTACATGTATTAAATACTGAAAAAAGTTTTACATTTTTATTATAATTTATTTTATTTAACAATCTAAGAAGTTTGCAGCCATCAGAAGTTCCAGTGCAATTTCAGGTGCAATTGGGAATTCAGGAATCTCCGTAGAGCTGTTAGTATAGCGGACCTTGTAGGTGAAATACATGCATACTTTGGATAGGACATGGGATGGGATCTCTCTAAAATTCACCTCATTTGTTTCGTTTTCTGCAAACTGTCCTGTAGAAGAAAAAAACAACAAACCAAAAATCAGAATCTCAATTCACTGCAAAAATGAAACACTTCACTATACGCTAATACAAGGCATTCCAAATAGACTTGCTAGGTCCCATGTTCCTGGGTATTACACTCTTCAATGCAGAGCAGGATGTGCCACATTCACAGCCCTCAGGAATATGAGGATCCCTTGTACTTAAAAATCTTTGTTCATTTTGGCTGGAAAATATTAATAATATTCTGAAAAACCACACCAGAAATTTAGGTTTAATTCTGATGCTTGCTTTTGATAGGTGCTCTAAAGCTGTAGCACATTCCACGCTGAAGCCCACACTAACAACATTTACAAATACAGGTATCAATCCAAATTTTTAGCTAGCTTTCTCAAGAAAACAAAATTGTTTCATATATATTCCATATTCGCATAGGCACACTTATCAGTTTTGTTCCCTTTGTCATCCCACTATCTTTGAATTTCTTGGACAGTTTCAGTTGAAACGTCAAAAGTTACATTAACTTGCTGAGCTGTGAGAACAGGCAGACAGGCGGGAAAGGAAAACCCAAGTATGGTACGAAAGGTTCCATATAACAGGGCTTTAGCCCTATTAGATTTGAAGAATTTATCCAAAGATCAAAACTCAAGTATATTTGAACCTTTCGTTTGTGCCCTCTAAGGATGAAATTTAGAAGATATGACATCATCCCATTGTTAGTCCCACTGCCATCCTACTGTTATCTTTGTAACCATTTTCCTCATCTCTCAGTTTTAAATTCATTAAGCTGACAAACAACACAAAGCCTACTAACATGCACTCCATACTTGTGGGAGACCTAGCAACATGTGGTTACCACTACCTCTATAGGAATCCCTTTCATAGTAACTACAAAACAGAGTTATTTACTAATGTCTACACGTATTTGTGTAGAAGTATCTGCACATATGTACTGAAGTCAATCTGGCTTGAATTCTATTACAGGAACAGTAGGAAGCAACACAAATGTTAGCATATTGAAAATGTCACAATACTGAAGTAGAGAACACACAACCATCAGTGAAATGATGACCTATTTAAGTGGACAGCAAAAATGGGTTTGCAAGGAAAATTATTCATCTTGCAAGTATGTATACAACATGTGCTTAAAAGCTGACTCCTTTACAGAGTCCATTTTCTAGCCCTCTAAACAGGATACTTTGCCTTTTACTTCTTCACATTGTTACAGACCATGGAACAAATTCAGAGCAGATCTTGTAACTACTCCTCCTCTTACACACCTGGGAGGCTGACACAGACTGGATCAGACACAATAGATCTGCTACGTATTTTCAAGCACAACCATTACAATGACATTTAGCAGACTATTAAATTGAGAACTTTAATTGCTCAATTTACGCAACTTTGCCCAACTGTTGAGTAATTTCAAAGTATAGTCAGCAAATAGATCCTTCCAGCAATCAGAGGCCCACATAGCCTACTGTCCGCCATTCAAGCGACCAAGGATAAATATATGGCATGAGGATAAGGAAGAGGGAAGGCACAAATGTTAACTTCTCCCCACTCTCTCCTCCACCATTCAGGCTTTGACAATTAGTTCAGACACTTCTTAAACAGGAGGTAGTCTCATGCATCTAGCAAAACGTGAAGGCTTTCCCTTCTCTAAATTTATCTCCCTCCTTCAAACTTAAGCTAATTTTTGCCATTAAGCTCAGGAACTCCTTGCTATAAGATTCCTTGAATACTCAAAGTTCCACCACAGAGGAGGAACTTTGAAGAGCTACCAACTCTTGTTTGTATTGAATTTGACAGCTGCAACTTTCACACAATGCCCTCAAGTTCTCATAACAGGGAAAACTAGTAGCAAGAACATCGTAAGATTGCTAGCTGTCCAGAAACAGAGTCCAATTATATGGTATACAATACTCCACAGAGGTAGACTGTTCCAGTGGAAACAGAACTGTCAGCTTTTGATCAAGTTATTATTTGTTCCAGCTTTCACTCACTACATGATATACATTTAAACAGTCCAACAGATAAAAAGGGTATGACGGTATTAAATCTTTTGTACCTACCTGGTCCACTCAACATAGCTTTTATTGTTCCTGATGTTAACGCATGCTCTCTTTTTACAATGAACTCATGGCCATCAGAAGATATTAACTTCACGTACATAGCATCTGGGCCCTCACACCCACCGTATGTTTTCTCTTCTCCATCTATGGTGGAAAACATTAACACTTTCAGAACACCGTAACTGATTCACATTACTAAAAACGCAAGCTGCAGTTTTTCCTGTGACTACATTTGCAGAAGAACCACTGACTACCACCAAAAATAAGACAGAAGAATTTAGATATTTGAAGACTTCTCTGAAGAGTTCAGCAACCTATTTAAGAGAAGGAATTATTAGAAAAATGTAGGATTTTTGATTAATATCTCCCCTCTCTCCTCTGTTCATCTCCAAATTCTGACATTTAAAAAATCTATGTAGGAAAGAAATTTCCTTTAGACAAATTCTCAAGTGAAAAGTATGTACTTATTTTAAGAATGTGCTACTTCTTCCATTCACAAAGCTATTGCCATGTCTGCACGCTAGTACTTAATAGAAATTATATAAATACATCTAAATATTTAAAAATACAGACTGCAAGAAAAAAAGAGCTTTTTGAAGAATAGAAGGAATAAAAGCAGTCTAACAAGGTATTTTTGTACTAGAGAAATGAAATAAGATTCATTCCTTCCCCGCTGCCCAGTCACATCAAGAGCATTAGTGCACACCTGTATCGTGACCTTCGGTGAAAAAGCACCAAAACCAGGGAAATTTGGAAAGCCTCCCATCACCAGTTTGACTATGCTTTTTCTGTTTCCCTTCTCTACCTCACTATGTACCTGCTCCCTGCTTTCACTATAAACCCTAATCTTCCTTCCCTTTTTGTTCATTCATTTATTCTCTCCTAAGTAACAGCACTACCTTTAAGTTGAAAAAACGGTGTTATCGTTGCCACCATTGCGCTGCTCACTCCGTACACTCACACTTTCCCCTTCTTGCACTTGCCCTGCCAGTTGAGGCAGCGTGCTCTGGGGCAGGAACCACTGACTACTTTCTGCCCACATTGCGCTTAGCACTGTAGGACCCCGTAGCACCAAGATGACTGCACCTGTACTTGGTCTTCATACAGTGCTGTAAAAATGTAAAATGCTGAGTAATGAAGACCATAGTAGTTTTAAAACTTAAAAAAAAAAAAAAACAAAAAAAAAAACAACTTTTTAAGTGCAAAAACACCCACCAACCCAGTAAATCTACCATTTCTATCATATTCAGACTGGACAGTTAATGCCTTATTTCAAAGACTGTATTTTCTAAGGGAGTCAAGAACCGACATAAGTATAGCTTCAGTTCTATTAAAAATTAATACTTGAACTTAACACTGCACATAAGACTTAATTTTCAGAACAGTATTAATTTTGGCAGAGAGGTAAAAATGGAAGTTATGAAAGTTCTTACAGCTTCAAAAAGTGTAACAGAAGAGATCTGTACACTTCTAAAAAAGTAATTTCAATATTTCATGATCGCACGTAGAAGTACAGAAGATAAACCAGAGACTACAAACTTGATGTTTGACTGTTAGTGTTGTTTCTCCTTCTGACAAAATAAAAATAGAAATTACATTAATTATAATATATTGCCTTTCATTGTATATAGTGCTATAGCAAATACAATATTCCCCCCAGTCAATTAAGTTGGTTTGTGAATTACAAGTTAAAATAGAATTACCGTAGAGTTATTGCCAATTTTAAGAAAGTATTGTCAAGTGCCAAAGAAGCTAAAATATTTTCAGGAAAAGCGTAGCTAAATCCAGAATCTGTCCAACTTTGTTTCATTAACCATCATTTGTAGTGAGACAGATAATGACAGTTTCAGACAATTAGTCAAGTCTCACACACACGGTAATTTATCAGTCAGTGCTTATTATGATCTCTCAGCCAGAATTAGACAGGCTGACCTTAGTAAGCAAAGAATATTTAAGTCAATATATAGTGAAATTTTCTTGTCCTCTATCTAAAAGTCTTTTGCTATAAAACCTAAAGCTATCCTATTTTAGTATATATATTTTCATCAATAAACATGTTAAGCTCAGTGAAATTTACTGTTTGATAGATACGCTCTGAACAAATTGTTCAATGAACAAATATTCACTTGAGAAATTCCTCTTAAAAAGAAAAAAAGATCTGTAGGAAATTCCACTGAGGTTTCAAACTACAAGAAAAGTTAGTGACAGGATCAACATTTAAAGTCTTATAATTCACCTTCTCTACCAGAGTAGGAGAGAAAATGTTTCACATAGGGAACAACAACAACGAGTCTAAGAAAAATCAACTTACCCATTCTCTTCTTATAAAAAAATTATTTCTTTTCAACAGCAGCTTTTGCAATAGGAGCGTCTGAAAAACACAAACGGCAATATTTGCAGTCAGTAGTCCAATTTCTTACGTCAGCATTAGTTACAAGCTTTTATATTATTATAAACACTATTAAATAAAAGAACAACGATATACAACATGCAATTTCACGAACACTTAAAGTTTACTTTTTTTTGTTTTGTTTTGCTTTTGTTTGTTTGATTTTTGCTATCCAGATATCCCTACCCGCTCGCCACATTCTAGAATCTCTAAACTGTAGCTTTTGGAAGAAAATGTTCCCTTTTTTTAAAAGGTTTTTAAAGTTTTAAAAGGTTTTTAAGGTTTTTAAAAGCCTTTGACTTTACAGACAGTTACTTCAGGAGCTTATTACTTTTATTACTATGGACACCACCCGTGCAATGGTAGCGGGGAGGTAAAGAAGGCAAGTTCTACCACAATACAGAAGGCACTTAAGAGACTGACCAGTCCACAGGAAAAGAGATGCCAGAGAACAGCTCAGTATGATGTGAACAGAGGAGGTAGATTTATCATATAGGCGTCCCGGTATTCAGGAGAGACCTCGACAAGCTGGGGAAAGGGGCCAGCAGGAATCTCATGAAGTTCAACAAAGGAAAAGGCACCTGTGGAAGAACTGCAAAGTAGCACATGCAACAGCACTGCCTGGGGGCTGACCGGTAGGACAGCAGCTTTGCAGGAAGAGACCTGAGGGTGCTGGCAGACACCGTGTTGAACACGTGCCAGCAACGTGCCCTTGCAGCAAAGAAGGTCGACAAAACCAGGCTGCTTGAGGAGGCGTGCTGCTGGCAGGCTGAGGGAGGGCATCCTCCCCTTCTGCTCAGCGCCAGTGGGACACATCTGGAGTCTGGGTCCTTGTACAAGAGGGACTGAAGGGCGTCCTGCAACCGACCTCAAAGATGAGCAAAGGATTGGAGCGCCTGTCACCTAAGGAGAGGCTGAGAGAGCTGGGACTGTTGAGGCTGGAGAAGAGAAGGCTCAGGGAGCAAGCTAATCAGTGTGCACTAAACACCTGGCCTTCCAACCTGTCCTTCCTAGAAGACTGACGGTTCCCGACACAGACACCAATGTCACCTAGATAATCTACTCCGGATATTTAATGCAGGTGTTTGCGTCGTATGGAGCCAGGAGCTCCATACCTTACAAGCTGACACACAGCCTGCTGCAGACATTTTTTGCCACGGAAATGAATCTGAAGGGTGACAGAAACAGAACGCTTATTTGCGTAACAAATCCAGTATTTTCAGACGCAACATACATTTCTTTACACCAAACTGCATCTCTGCTGAGGAAAAGAAAGCTTTGGAAGAGAAATTCCACCCACCTGCTGTCCTAAAATTCCTTTCATGTCTGCAGCTCTCTCCAAACATTAACCCAGCACAAATCAATGACATCCTGTTGTGTGCCCACAGGTCCAGGAAAACACGACCAGCGATTCTGGTTGGTTTCCCAGCTGACACCTGGGATCAGGGGCAGCACAGAGACCGGTAAGGATTCTGGTAATTCATTTCACTGCTTCAAAAAGCAATGAGCAACAGCAGAAGCATGAACTGCAATTACAGTGAAGGACCCCAGAGCAGGAAGGTGTGAAAAAACAGAATAGAGACTGCTTCCCACGTCTCCTCCCTCCTATAGCTGTGGTAAAAGCTTAGCAAAAAAAACGTAAGCAAGTTGAGGAGGGAGCTGAAAGATCTGGAGGAAGTTTTACAGAGAGTCCTCAGCAAAGTCAAAAAGAATTACACCTTTAGGAGATGCAGCCCCTTGCTATTGCAGATCGCTTCACTTCTCAAGAGTACTTTGGTGCTGAGTGTGCTGATTTGTTCCAGCTCTCTTTTTCACAACTACTCTGTGCAAGCAAGTACGAAAACAAGTATGAAATAATCTGAACGGGTCCTCAAGCTTTCACGAGAAGGCACTTTGTTAAGTATACCTCATCAACCTACACATGCATTACCAGATTAAATAATGGTTTTTAGGTATCTGTGGAACACTGAGCAAAAAGCATCCTCTGTCTACACCGCTGCTGTCTTTGAAAATTATCCCAACTTGACCAAAATATCTCCAAATATTTTATTTTCCCCTTGGTATAATGCGTATCTTCTACCAGGTGAGAAGTTCCTGTACATAAGGCACACTCCAGAATACCCTTTGAGAGTCAATTTGTGTAGACTGTCACACCCCAATATCGAACGTTAAATGCCCTTGTCATTTTCAAAAATTCCAGTAACTCCTGCAAGGAAATTACATTTGGATGCTGGAACTGTGGCAGCACAAAAGCTGATGACATCTTTCACCTGTTTCAGCAGGTTCTGTAAATGGAAATCAAGCATCCTGAAGGGTATCTGTTACTCAGGAACAGAAGGGATACCTTACATCGTTACTCCTGTTTCACAGAAGAGAGCATCACTTCTGCTACCGCTTTCTCTAGCCACAAAACCCTTCCGTACGCTCCAAGAGAGTAGTGAAACTGCTTGTTTTTATGAATAAGCATAAGTGATGCCATCCATACCAGTGGATGTACTGCTGAAAATAAAGCGTGCCTCGGTTTCCAATACGAATAATGCCACTAAATATAGGCATAAGGTCAGGCTAGTTTGTGGGAACGCAATTACATTAACACTTCCCAAGGTGAGAGCATGATTTGAGGGGCACATTAAATCTTGGGAAACGAAACAATGTCTACACCAAAATATTAGAGCTATGGCAAAAAACGCAGCGATCATTTTAATAACATCAAATGAAATGTGCTATCATATGATTAGAGAGAAAAAAACACAGGTATTAACTCCTAAGGGGGGAAGAAAACACGATCAGGCTTAGTGGTCAATTGTATGAAATATAAAGGAAAACAGGATACAAGTTGGCATGCTGGACTAGCTAATACCTAAAGCCCAAACCAGTCATCTCCCTGAAAACAGGAAAGGAGGGCTAATTAGATGCAATCTGGACTAAGCAAATCATCTGGGGTTAAATAAATGCGGTAAGAGGATAATCTTAAAAGGAGAAAAACTGTCCAACAATACCGTGTGATGTTGCGAACGTGGAACATTTGGACTGCAGAAGAACTACTATTTTCTCCAAAAATGATACGAAACTTGTTATTTTAACAATGTTGCCAGAAAAAAAAAAAAAAGACAGGCTAAGATGAGACAGAAGTGGAAGGCACTGCAGCAGAAGGGGAACAGAGCGTCACACCAAGTGACTGGTCTTGAAAAATGGCACACTAGAAGCTACATGAAATGAAACTATGAAATGCAAGAGCCCTGCACATAAGGATTGACTTCTTTTACATAGCCACGACTCATCGTTTGGAAGTGTTGGTCTTTCTGTGGTCAGCTATAAGCTGATGCAGCTCTGAAGTATTTAAAAAAAAAAAAAAAGGAAGGGGGGGAGGGTGGAAGCAAATGCAAATCAAGGAACTTTTTGCAACAGAGACAGGGAAATATTAATGCTGCTGTACCACACATGGGTGACAACTTGTCTGGAGTATCACATGCAATTCTGATTACCTGTTTTCAAGAAAAAAGTTCAAACTGGAAAAACTACAGAAAGGAGATACTGACATGACCAAAGAGGCTGTAAAAGAAAGAGAAATTGAAAGTCTTGCTTGCTCAGCTTAGCAAAACAAAACTGGAATTAAGATAAATATAACAATTCATTAAAAGGATAAACAAAGAGGGAAAGGCATTTCCAAGATTATTCCTCAGTCTAAGTCTAACAAATGAGCATAAACTAACGAAGAATAAAGTTTCTATCACAGCTCCACAATCCAAGTTTGGTTCTGAATACAGAACAAAAATAACATTGCATTGCTAAAAGCAGAAGACGCAGAAATCCTACCTACTTACAAGAAAAAAAAGATCATACATTCCACTGTATGACACATTCAACTTGCAAGCAAGGGACAGAGCTTGGTTTCACTCTAGTTCTTGCTATCACAGAATCAATAAGGTTGGAAAAGACCTCCAAGATCACCTGGTCCAACCATCCCTCTACCACCTACGTCACTCACTAAACCATGTCCCTAAGCACTATGTCCAAAATTTTCCTAAACACCCCCAGGGACGGTGACTCCACCACCTCCCTGGGCAACCCGTCCCAATGCCCGACTGCTCCTTCTGAGAAGAAATGTCTCCTCATTTCCAACCTGAACCTCCCCTGGCACAACTTGAGGCCATTCTCTCTTGTTCTGTCACTAGTCAACCTGACACAATATACCACTTCTGAAAAATATAATTGTGGATGTTAGGAGTATAGGTTTACTTCTGACAAAATATGGTAAGCAAAGAGCATGGAAGGATCATAGCGTCAATGCAAAAAGAGAGCAGGAGAACAGAGAAAGAAAGGAAAACAAGAAACCCGGGAAAGCTAAAAAAGCAGTAACAAACTGTTAGCATCTATTGGTTCCTCTTCCGGATTAAGAAGCGTTCAATGTGTCAGGACACATTGTGAAGATCTGAACATACTGCTGCTTGAAATGATTTTGTGAAAACCATCTTCTTTCCAACAACTACACCCAAGTTATCTGAGACGGTACTAACGTGATCCCACGCACGCCACAGCCTGTTTTCTTCAATTAACGCAGTGTTTCATAAGCTTACAGAAAAGTTTGTGGGAACAGCAGATGATTTACACCTTGGGGTAGAATATAGCTAAGTATCATAAACCACGATAACTAAACAACACAAGGCAAGTGTTCTCGTTAGCATGTTTAAATATGTTCTTGTCCTCCTCATAACCCTAAGCAGAAACAGTGCGGGACAGCGCATTTGGTTTGACTTCTCTCTCCTGTTTCTCTTGAAGCATCGAGTGGAAGAAAAACAAACAAAAAAAAATATGTCCACGACCCTCCTAGCTTACTGCCAAAGCTGCACGCTCGTCTCCCAGGCTTCCCACCATTTTCAGAGTACCTATACAAGTATACCCTGTATGTCTACAAGACCGGAATGCACTTGGTGAGCACACCCTAATTCAACTGAACACGTGCAAAAAGAGATTCCAGAACCCCAACATTTTAATTCAGTTAGCATAAGAAGCTTAAATGGACACAAACACTTGCAAGCACTCAGATTCTTTGTTCCCACAGAAAACTCTCTAAAACTCAGACTCTGGTGCAGGTTAACTCAAATGGCTTCCAATTCTGTGCTGTGTAATGCAGACACACACAGGGCTTTTGTACGCTTCAGTTGGTGACATTTCTGCATTCTACGTGATCAACTTTTTGGAAAGTGTGGGGCAAATAACACAAATGCCTTTACAACTCCTGGGTTAGTTGAGAAGTCAAATGTGAAATTTTCTGGGTGTCATTTGTGTATCAGGAAGAGTTATTCAGTAAACAAAGGCTCTTGTGTGCTAGAACAGTAGTCTCTTACTGTTTAATCCTAAACTCTAGTTCTATTCTAGATCCCATACACTATTCCGTTTAAAAATACCACTCTTCAGTTTAGCATTCGTTGTTCAGGACACACCAAAAAAATCATTAATGTAAATAAGGATTGAAGCATACTTAGAAAAACCATGAAAGAAAATTGGTACATGACGATTTCCCAAGCAGCTGGTTCACCGTCCCATGCTTGTGCACTACAGTTCCAACATTCAGGGACAAACTGTCAGGAAGGTGCACTAAAGGTGAACGCTAGTTCAGACAAGCAGGAGATGAGCCAGGACGCTGCCTGTGCATGGAGTATCAAAGACCTCGCTTTATTTAAGATACACTTTTTCAAAGAAAGCTTTCCTTTCCAGTAATTCCCAAGAAAGAAAAAAAGGGGTTATTGTTTTCTTCCTAACATACAATAAAAGTCCTGATTACTGTATACCTCTTCCTACTGGGGGGAAAAACAAGCTGATAACATATTCCATTTTTTTTCTTTATATGGCACAGATTTCTGCCCTCTCATTATAAGCATTCATCAAAACCTACTGTTATGCAAACTACCCTACAACAAAGATGACTAAATACTGAAACCTTCCAGATAAAAGAAAACTTGTCCTACATCCAAATTCCTTTATTTTAGAATTACAAAAACGTGTCATCTGAAGCTAAGTAAGCTTTCCAAAGATATGAATTTGTCCCCACACAAACCATAAGGGACATAAGCATGAAGACAAATATATCAGAAGAATAAACACAAAGGTGGGAGACAGAAGAAGAGAATTAGAGAATCATCTGGATCTCCTCACTGTACCAACACTAAGTCTTTAAATTCAGACTAGAAGAAAGTAGCTAAACGTGTTCATCACCCATTCTAGTATGAAAAAAATAAAATCTCAAATGACTTTTCTCTGATACAACAAGAAAAAACTGCCAAAAGTGCTTACAGTTTCTAAAGGTTATCTATCCTAAGCCTCCCAGTGTTGATAGGAAATCTTAGGGAAAAAATGATTTACACTGCTTCAAAACACTGGATAGCTGATCTCCAGATGTATTATGGAAAAATTAGCACTTATTCTCCCCGAAGTAACTCTTGATTTAATGAACGGTGTTTCGCTCCCAGCAGTGTTTTTGTCTGTAGTATGGCAAAAAGAGGAACCTTGCGTACAGAAAGGAATATTCACGAACACGGGCACAAAGTTGCTCTTGCTCTGAAGGTACCTCAGCTGTCTGCTACTTGCATTTTCCTGGCCTCCTTCCAAACTGAACTTTTGCGAGCGACCCGCCGCAAAGCCGAGTAAACAGAAGGAAAGCCCACGACTATTTAGGCGTCCCTATTGCGCAGGGCTTGCTTATACCGCGATCTACAACACCAAACACCTTTACTGAGGCCCCTCCGGACAGCACTGCGCGTTATAGGATAACGCCGGCCGTCGGAGGTGCCTGCTGGTGTCACACCGTCCCCCCCCACGCGTGTGCCCACAGCCAGCGATATCTCACCGGCGTGACAAGCCCTCCCGGAGGCGCAGGCTCTCCTCAGCGGCGCGACTTCCCTCCTACCCCCGGGCGCTGAGGGAAGCCGGGGAGCGGCCACCTACAACCGGGCCCCCCTCCCGGCGGCGGCGTCGACACCTCCGGGAGGCTCCCACCCGCCTCCAGCCCCCGCCTCCCCCCACCCCAGCACCGGGAGGGACCTGCCGGAGGCCGAAGCCCTGTCCCCGAGCTCCGGGAGGGCTCCGGGAGGGCCCCGAGGGCTCCCCCGGGCTCCCCCCGGCCCGGCCCGGCCCCGCCGCCCCCTCACCCGTCGGCGCCGCTCCCTCCGCCCCGCTCGCAGGGCCCCCGCCGCTTCGGGCCGAGCGCTTCCGCCAGGGCACGGCGCAACTTCCGCTCCCCCGCGCCCTGCCCTTGGAAGGGAGCGAGGCCGCCCGGCTCCCGCCATGCCGCGCGGCGGCGCGCAAGGCACGCTGGGGGATGTAGTTTTCCGCGGGTGGGGGGGGGGCGGCCGCCATGTTAGGAGCGGGGCGGCGTTGCGCGGTGCGCGGGGAGCTCTGCGCGGGTCCCGGGCGGTGCCTGCCTGCCGGGGGAGCCTGAGCGCGGGGCTGCGCCGCCGGGGAGGCGGCCCGCCGACATGCTGCTGCTCCGAGCTGCCGCCTGCTGCCGCCGGGCCGCCTCCGGCCCCGCCTGGCTGCGGAGGGCCGCCGCGCACCGAGGGCCACCCGCCGCCTGCCGCCGCCGGGACAGCGCGGGGGGGCGGCAGGTATTGGGGGGGGAGAGGTCTGCCGGGGGTGGTGGGCCTCGGCCTCACGGCGTACTCCTTTCTGAAAAGAACGGGGAAAATACAGGAAGAGAGGTGTTGGCGGAGACACGTGGGGTAAACCGGGGAGGCGCTGGGGATCGCCGGGCAGCGAGGCTGGGGCGGCTGGGTTTCCCTCTGCAGTCTCGCTTAGTGCGAAACGTGTGCTGTAGAGTCGTGGGCTTGCACCGGGATTTTAAGAGTTGCGGGTTTGAGAGGCCTTCCTGCAAGCCGTGTATAAAAGGAATGCGAGTTTAACGTTTGTACATCGCTTTGTCGATGTTTAATGCTGCTTTGAAATAACTAGTTGGAATATCATAAAAATAACGAATCAATGTATTATTTGAAATCTCTGTATGCCTCATAGTATGTACCCTAACTTTAATTCCTAATTGAGGATGCTGGGAGTAGCTTCAGGACAAGGAGACACCTTTGTGAAGTGCAGATTGGTACTGATGTTTGTTGCTTGCTCTTGTCTTCCAGGTTACGTCTTTTCAAGCGCTGGCTGTTCGCAGCCTCAGCACATCCGCCCCTCCTGACCACCCGGAACATGGAAGATTAGTTTATAAAGGAAACTTGGCAAAGGCGGTGTTTGGTATGTGACTTGAAGAGATTTGCTCTTCTTTTTTTGTGTTTTGTTTTTGTTTGTTTGTTTAAAAACTTTTAAATGCAACATTATAAAACTGAATGTTATTCTTTCTATCTCTGTTAAAACCCAAATCCTCTGTTCAGCAAAAAAAAAATAATCTTGTTGTCATGCTTGACTGTATGCTTCTCCACCATGTAATGGTTAATGTTAAAAATTTTTCTATATTTCAGTTAATTTTAGGTCTGCAGGGAGTTTTGATAGTACAGTGCAACTCTGTAATCCCTCAGCCTGCTTCTTTTTCTCTTGCAGCCTGTGGAGTGCATTTCTCAACCCAGGAGACAACAGAGACTAGCTGTAACTGATATTCACGTTCTGTATGCTTTTGAACGTTACTGACATGTCTCTGAAGTAGGCACATATTATGATGAAAAGCGCTGTCTGTATTAAGACTTCTGTTAATCTTCTTTGACCAGCTAATGTTCCAAAGACCTAGTGAAAAGTAGTCCATTGAGTGGATTCTGTTAGGTGTTTTTGAAATGAAGGAAAAAGTATGCTTTGACATACTTAATTTCCACAGCATTCTTAGACTACTGGTTCTTACGGTGGCTCAAGGACTGGGGGTGTTCCACAGCAGTGGTTACTGTCTTCCAAGTTGTATGCGAAGATGGCTGTGGAGTACTTGTTAGTATTGATTAAGCTAGATTTTTCAACTTTCAGCACACTGGGGGACCAAGCAAACTTTTCTTTGTAAAGCACATTGAATGTCTACTTCGGCTGTTGGGGAAGGGAGAGATGCCTGGCCGTATCTGTGGTGATTACTCCTGTCTGTGAGGTGAAAACTTCATACTTGTGCATAATTGCATAATAGCTGAGTTCATCATAGAAATAGAGCTAGCTGCTAGCTTTGGTAAACCCAGTGTGAATATATAAACAAACCATAACAGTAGAAGGAAGAGAGTACTGAGTTTCCTGGTTCTTGTTAATGGCTTCTTGTATTGGAGAGTTTTTTAAAAAGTGGATTTTCAATAACTTTATCAGTTCAACTAATGACATAAATTTATAGTAGCAGACCATGTGCAATTATAGAGATGATTTTACTCCTAAGTATTAACCTTGGTTTTCTCTTCTTGTTTTATGTAGGTGTGAGGTTTTTCTCTTACTCCACCAGCGTATTCAACCTGTTCATGGTGCCCTACATCATGCTCAAAACTGGCATTGGATTTGATAGTCTGCTTATACAAGCTGCATTTTATGGGTTGATAGGGTTTTTTACATTTGTAACGCCAGTCACTTTGCATATCCTTACAAAAGGCTATGTGATTCGACTCTATTACAAAGAGGAAATGGACACCTATACAGCTATTACGTACAATGCAATCTTGACAGAAAAAGTGACTGTCTTCCATCAGAAAGATGTGAAGATTCCAGACATCACCAAGATGTTTACAACGTTTTATGCTAAAACTAAATCAATGCTTGTTAATCCGCTGCTTTTCCAGAATCCTGAGGATTTTAACCGTCTCATGGGCTATGACAAATCCTTATATTTTGATTTTGAGGAGGAAAAGGAAAACAGTGAAAGTAAATAACTTGCAGATCAGGAATGTCACTTATTGTTTATGGTGCAGAGCTATATATGTAAAAGCATGTTATGTTCTATTACATTTTCTTAAGTATCAGGTAACATTTGAGTTCCCCAAATGTGTTTTGGAATGTACTGAAAAAAAAGGTTCTAAACAATGTGCAGTCTTTCTTCAAAGTTAATGACACAAAACATACTAAAAAATGCTTATGTCTGTCTTGTGCTTGCTGTTCTTGATTTAACTTTTATTATTAACTGTCCAGGAGAATGGTAAAATTCATGGGCTGTGCTTCAAACTCACAATCTCTGTTGTAAAATTCATATTAAAAAAATGATCAGCATTCATTACCTGTCAGGTTTTTAAGATTAGAGAGAAATTGCATTTAATGCAAAAAGATAGGGCTCTTTTTTTTTTTTTTTTTTTTCCCTCCTGATGCTGCTCTTCATACCCAGAGTGGTATTGGCTTTTACTTAGCCAGGAAGAGTCTTCAGAAAGCAGACAGGTATTGTTACTAGTTCCTTTTAGAGGTCTGGGGGCGTCTGGAGAAGTTAGAAAGAACAGCTTAGTCACAGCAAGGTATAGTCACAGGTACTAAATGGTGTGTTAAGGTAGAGTCCCATTCCCAAGGAACACTGCTCCCAGATACAGAAAACAAGTAGCCTGTCTTTTCTGTGTGTACTTAGGGGAGCGTGTTAGTATAAGAACTGTGCTGTGAAAATCCTGTCAAAGCATGCTGTATTTGGACCTACTTAAAATACTAGCAGCTGCTGGTTAAAATGGACTCATTTACCATTTGTGACAGTGGGGGATGCAAAAGGAAATCTCTGATAGAATACTGTTTAGAGCTTGTGCCTTAAAAAGTATACCTCTTGATTTTTAGGTCTGCAAAGAAAGACATCTTTAATTCAAGTAAAGAGCATTAGATCTTTTCATGTGACTGGATTGCTTAAATTAGTTTTGCACTCTGAATAAGTGAAAATTGGATTTAAATGTTTTTAATCCAAGGAGAAGTTTGACACGCAAACTGACAAGTACTTGTATAAAAATAATGAAAGTCCTAAATATTTTCAGACTTAAAAAATTGCTGAATCAGACAAGAATACATACAGAATTCAAACTGATCCTTTCATATTGGCAGTTTACTTTGTAAATCTGATGCTTGCTACTAATTCCTGATTAGTCATCCTGATCCTGTGAATAAAGAAAAAATAATTAGGAAACATCCGTACAGGTGGTTATAAGTTCTAGCCAAGGAAAAGATGTATTTAAAAGTCTAAATGTATTCTAAAACTATGATTCCAATTCCTTCTTGCAGGTTGACACTGTAGATAATTCTAAAATACATGTGTTTTTAAATATTGTTCTTACTGTTGAAACCACTCTTGATATAATGGCTAATTAAAAAGCAAATCAGTCCATTGAGTTATTTCTGAGGCACATTTGTGTTGGAACAGCTTTCATTTGAAAAGCCTGATCTAACCCCGTAAAGCCAGTATCACTCGGTAGGTAAGCGTTAATATACAAAAATGTGTTCAATGCGTCATACTGAAGACAGGAGGCCAGTAACAAGCAATTCTGATCACTTGGTTGTAGTACTTGTTCTCAATGAAGTGATGTTTTACACCTAATTAAAAAATTGTTCATTCTTTCCATGTCTGTGCCCATTCTCTTCTTTTTGTGCTCACTTATGATGTTCATCATCTTTAAATGCCAAGTAGAGAGGGAACAGGAACTCTTAAGTAATATCAAAATTCTCAGACTTTTCTTCTGACTGGTAAGAATTTTCACTGTTGAAATTTGGTATCTTGCTGAGTCAGATTTAAGCAGCAATAATAAGAGTTTTCCATCCCAGTGGTTAAGTTTCTCAAAAAAAAAAAGTAGAGGCAGTAAACATCATCTCTTCTACCTGTTTGTCTCTTGACAGTGAAATGCAAGGTCACTGAGTAAGTGGCTTTTGAAAGATAGATGATTTAAAATAAATACATATGCAGGTTTTTACCAGCAGGTAGATGACAATTCTGGCCACTTGCAGTCTCAGAAGAATATGTTATACTACCAAATGTGCACCTTGAAAATAGTGGTAATTCCATAGCTTTCTATTATAAGTACTTTTATATTAAAATGTGATCTTACTAAAATTTGAAAAGAGTTTTTGCTTTCCAGCATTGGCAAAGGTCAAATTTACTAGAGATGCACAGTATTCCACTGGGTCTACAATTTATTTGCTGCTAACTTGGCAAACTCTGAATTCAGGAAGCAAACTGTAAATCTTTGAATCATATTTCTTTTTATGGTCACCAAATAAATATGCCTTTGACCTGTTAGCATTTGACTGTCCTTGTGTATAATTCCAGGATTCTCAGACTTAGCTGTTTTTGCAATTTTTACTTGCAGTGTGTACTTGAACATATGTAACTGGTTTAGATCCCTTGTGGAACTTGCTGAGACCAGAAAAGACTAGTACTCAAGCAACAGTAGCTCATTCTTCACATTAGCAACAAAAGGAAGAAATGGAAATGTAATCCAAAAACACTTCTTGATGCATTTCTATTTTACTTTGGATACTGAATAGCCTGTCTTGATGCAGATATTTCAGTTTAGATTGCTGTTACACTCCACTTGCAGAACCGATCCTTCTATCGTACTATGCAATCTCAAGGTACTGAAGTTCAGATGCATTCCATAATGCACTGAGTGCATTTCCAAGTGGGAAACTGAAATTTTTGGTGTCCTTCTAAGCTAAGAAATGTGTGTAAAGCAAAACAGGCCATCCTGCTACTAACAAATTCTGCAAGAGAATTGATTATAGTGTGAGCATTTCAGTAAACTGAGATTGCTTTCAAGTTATTCCTACTGCCAGATTTTTTTTTTTATTGTTTAAGTGTCGGCTCCATATTCTTCACAGTTCTATTTTGTGAACTACCATTTTCTTTATTCAGTTTTATATATTTGGTGAAAAACAGTTCTAATTGCAAAGGTTTTCCTACTTGTTAATGTTTTCATCCCTGGTAATTACTGGTGTTTTTTCTGGTGCAGGTAACTCATGTACAACATGGAAGAAAAGTAATTTGTAAAACCTGGTGCTTATACACGTGGGTAGAGATTCTGAAGGAAATACTGATGTAGAAGCCCAGTCTTCTAAAATAGATGCTCTACAAGCTGTCATATTTGCAAAGCTGCACCTACCCTGGAAGTTGCCAGCTCCTGCAACCTTTCAGTGCTAACCCATCACTTGGTACTAGCAGCTGGGTCTCACATCTTACTCAAGCTAGTACTAGTTTTTCTCAATCTGGTGTGAATAGCAGGAACACATGCAATGACTCAAGCCTTCTTCCTAGACACTCGCTTCCTATCTGCTTCCAGCCTTAAGAGCTTCCACAGAAGGTCGTAGATGACTGCTGTTTTCCCTAGGAAAGGGAAAGTGCAGATTTTTCTTTAGAGTCTCTGACTACATGGTGTTCTCTTGCCATTTCTCTTTTTCTCAAGTTTTTGGCTTTGTCGAAAATACTACTCTTTAGTACCTATCTGTTCTTAATTATAAAGTACTATGCTTCTCGTCTTTCTTTTATTTTTTGTAAATTAAATTATCCTACAATCTTCGGCTTTTTCTTGCACGTGTAAAATGTTCTGATCAGAAAATTATCCCCTTCTGATACTGCAAAGAGAAACCTTTAAAGCCCTGAGGTACTTCACACTCTTAACCACACTCCCTGAAATTAAAAGGTAGCTAGTTTCACCGGAGCATGCTTTAATACAAACCAAAGTCATTGCATGGGCAAAGATGAAGAAAAGCCGCGTAGTCTTTTTGCACTGTACTGTGAGAGCCTAATTAAGGTGATGGAAATTTAATGTAATTGTGCCATAAAAATTAAGAGCACACGAATTATTACAACTTAATTATAACTTAATAGGTGGAAACTTGGTAAACTGTTTTAATTTTATTGCCCTGGAGTTCCATGGTCATACTACAAATTTCTTCGTTACCCCATGTACAGCATAGCCTGCAACAATTCAGCCTCGCTAAGAAATGGGACAAGTGAGCTAGCTAAGAGTTGGATCCACAGTAATAAGATTATACCACAGCTATACAGGCCTCAGCGAGCAGCTCAAAATAAGCTCAAATGAGCAGCTATTTTAAGCAGAGAACAAGAGCAAACAGCCAGAAAACATGTCCAGCTGTCTCCATTTCTGGAATACCAGGGTAGATAGTGTTGCTGTGGTATGCTTTCTGTCTATCAGCTGCAGGTAGGACACAACACTTTCTTCCCCCTTTACCCTCTGCTTTCTCTTCTTCCTGCCAAGTTAATCGTTTAATGTATACTTTAGAGTGTAACTACAAGTTTTGATCCTAAACTTGGCTTAGAGAGAATAAACTTTAAGCCTACTGGCAGCAGGCAGAGAGTTATTTCCAACATAAATGTTTCTACAGTGTAATGCCTAGTCTGCTTCACTTTTAACAGCCTCTGATGGCTTAACATGATATATTCAAATCAAACCACTAAGCCAAAGTGCATACAGCATTTTACAATATATATTCAGTATAATACACATCGCTTCTTTTCTTTCTTTCCACAACAATTTTAAAATTACTCAAAAGACATGGACTTAGCAGTGGTGCACTGTTCTGGGATCAGTCTCTCCTTGGCACTCTCAAAGTGCTCCATCAGGTTTGTGTAGAGGACCTGAATCCTCTTGCTGTTTCTAATCTACCTGGTCATGACTTTCCATTTCCACTGCAATCATTGTCAAAGATGGGATTAGAGGATTTGTAAAGAGAAACTTACCCATGAATTGCTACAATTTTCTGCTCTTCATGTTGATTGCCAAGTGGGTTTTTGTTTTGTGAATAACCACCTTCTGCCTTACACCTTATATATAGTCCCTTTATACTGGAGTGTCTTCAGAAGCAATCCTAAAACCGTGATCAGAAGCAGTAATGATGTCGTATTCCAGGTGCCCAGAGTTTTTTCTTCAAAAGATTCTACTTAATCTACTTTGCAGATGACATGGAAGTTGGGGGGTGGCTGACTCACCAGAGGGCCATGCTGCCATCCAGAGGGACCTCGACAGTCTGGAGAAATGGGCTGACAGGAACCTCACAAAGTTCAACAAGAAGTGCACAGTCCTGCACCTGGGGAAGGACAACTCAAAGCATCAGTATATGCTGGGAGCCACCCAGCTGGAAAGCAGCTTGAAAGTGAAGGCCCTGGGGGTCCTGGAGGACACCAAGTTGAACAGCATGCCCTTGCCACAAAGTAGTAGTATTCGTGGCTGCATTAGGCAAAAGTATAACTAGCAGGTCAAAAGAGGTGATCCTTCCCCTCTGCTCGGCGTTGGTGAGGCTGCACCTGTAGTACTACAAGAGAGACGTGGAGCTACTGGAGAGAGGCCAGCAGAGAGCCACCAAAATTATTAAGGGACTGGAGCACCTTTCCTGTGAGGAAAGGCTAAGAGAGAGCTGGGACCATTCAGCCTGGAGAAGAGAAGGCTCGGGGGGGATCTTATCAATGTCTGTAATACTTGAAGGGAGAGTGCAGAGAGGACAGAGCCAGGCTCTTTTCAGTGGTGCCCGGTGCCAGGACGAAAGGCAGTGGGTACAAACAGGAACACAGGAGGTTCCCTCTGAACACGAAGAAGCACTTCTTCACTGTGCGGGTGATGGAGCCCTGGCATGGCTTGCCCAGAAATGCTGAGGTGTTTCTCTCCTTGGAGATCTTCAAAAGCCACCTGGACATGGTCCTGGGCAACCTGCTCTGGGTGGCCCTGCTTGAGCAGAGGGGTTGGACCAGACAGCCTGCAGAGGTCCCTTCCAGCCTCAACCATGCTATGATTCTGTGAAAAACTGTTACAAATGGTCCTATGAGGAAAATTAGATGAATTTTCCCCTTTCTTTATTGAATGTGTTTAACATCTTAAAATAATTTTCCAACAGGATGAGGTTTTGGGAACTCTCTTGGTACATGCCAAGAACTAGGACATAGCATTTAATTCTGTCTGACTAACACTTTGGAACAGAGTGCTCTCTTCTGCTGTCCTGGAATACTGTTAATTTTTATTTTATTTTATTTTTTCTGTGATGGGATACTGTGATAATATATACTATAAATCTTTCCTGAGAGAAATTTCAGTGACTTATAAGTGCTCACTTGGCCAGAGTATTCATCTGCAGCCAACAATCCAAACGCAAAGTGATTTTTTTTCAAAAAGCATTCTTATGTAATCTAAGCACTTTTTGGATGTGTTGAGAAAGAAGATAGTCTCATAAATTAGTTTGAGGGTTTTAAATGCAAGTCAGCCACGAGATTTAGAGTTAAATTTTACTTACATGTAGACAAACTGAAAATTCATAGGCATGAAACCCTAAATTCTCTGGACTTGAAATTATGTTATGTTTCATTAACTGGACATGCCAGCCAGTATCTACTAGATGTAGTTATGAAGGATTTCAAAATGAAAGTAAATTGCCACAATGCTCCAGTAAAATAACACCATTATATAGCTCTCACCGCTGCTCTTTCTCTCCTTCTTACCTTCCTCCTGGATAAGAGTATAAATATATATATATAGTAAAGAAAGAGTATCTAGTAAAAATAAAATATGTACAAGTTTATGTACTTCCTCACCAGTGTCCTTCATACTGACTTGAAAGAGGCAAAGCAGGCTCCTCATGCCTACAATACACTAGATTAGGGCTTTTGTCAGTGAGTATCACAGGAGATCAATTCTGTGAATGCCATTGATACAGGCATTTGAAGACACATGCATCTAAAACTGAATCTGCCAAAAAGATTTTAAAATGGCTGAGGTTATTTTGATTTAAGGACAGTTTGACCAGACACAACAGTAAAGGTTGAAGTCTTTATAATCATCAGCGTAAGTGGTATTTTAGCTCTGATGCCAGTAGAACTTGCTCAGTTTCTTTCATTAGCCAGTCAGATCCTTTTTAAAAGGGAGTCTAGTTAGTTTATTTTTATTTTTTTTAATTTTTATTTTATTATTATTATTATTATTAAAGCATTGAAATAGTCTGGTGCAGAAGAACTGCAGTAGGGAATAGCAGAAGATGCAGAGGTTTCCCCATGTGTCTGTACAAGCCACCAGGGGGGACTCCTTCCTCATATATTTCATTTACTGCAGCAAGTATGAAAGAAAACACCTAGCCTTGAACTAAGTCTGGAAAGTCACAGGGTTCAGCAGACAGCTTATCTTCATTTTAGGTGAAAGAGCTTTTATATAAGATCTTGTAAATCTGCTGTGCTCTTTTCAGTGGGTCCATCAATTATCCAGTGTGCTGTGCAGCAAAGCAAGTCCCAGCCTAGCAGCAGTGGGACATGCTTTCAGCTAGGTCATCTTGTGTCAACACAGTGCAGCCAGTGCGGCCTTATGCCTACTTAAAACTGACCTCTGGCTTTTTTTTTTTCTAAATCTATTGGACTAACAACAGACTCTGCAGAGCCTGCCTTCTCTCTTGCTCCAGATCAATGGCCAGAGTTTTGTGATTAAAAGAAATGTGTTTTTTTTTTTTTTTTTGTGTGTGTGTTTTTTTTTGTTGTTTGGTTTGTTTGTTGGTTTGTTTGTTTTTTGACACGAGCTAGCTACTCTTCTGTGGCTGTTTCATTACTCCCTAGTGGCTGTTTCTTTACTCCATTTTTCTTTCTACCAACTACAGTCTCCTGATTTATTTTAATTTCATTACACACTGATATTTTTAAGCAAAATGTGGCCATTTTGAAACATAACTATTACTGCTATAATTGCAAAAGATTTGTATGTTTTATGGTGTCCTATTAAACAACAGCTAAAATCTGTGTGTGGTGTATGTACTCTGGATGTCACGGAAGTTGTATAATTCTGAATTCACACTTAAAAAACAAACATTAGAACTTTTTTTCAGTCTTGAACTCTATCAGGCCAGTGAGACTCTTCTTGTGGTCTGTACAAAGATTTGGGAATACTGAAGAGAATTCTCTAACCCTGTTACATTTTGAAAAAAAAAAATCTCCTTTGTGAATTATTACGTATGTTTATTCATTTGGGGCACTTTCAGGTACTTTCAGTAGAATTCTTCCTCCTACAGCAGAATTCCTTACCTAGCCTGTGCCTTTGCCCCACCTTCTGGGCACAATCTGTTGTCCATTACTAAATTATCATGTTCGGTGTTATATGTTTGGACTTCTGGAAACCAATTTCTCAACCTTTTGCTACTTCACCTTTACAATGTATAAAATATTGCACTGGTGTACATGCAAGTTTTGAGACTAAAAGCTTTTAAACATTGCCAGGGAGTGGAGAGAGTCAGGACAATCAATTAAGTTATATTTGTTGTACGTAATTCTTATTGTTTCCTGCTTAGCAAAAAAACCAAATACCTGTCTGTTGCATGTACGGTTTCTTGTTCATAACAAATGCAATTTCTGGTCTAAGAGGAGTCTGCAGACATACATACCAATCAAGAAGGTAATTCATCAAAAATAAATTGATCAAAAATAATTTAAGTTCTGTAAGTCATTATTCCATATCTTCATAAGTCTTCATAAGTAATTTATTATATTCAGAAAACAAATGTAACTATTCCCTATCAGTTAGATGGTGATTGTACTTTCTGGAATGAGGTATTATCTTTCTGTAGTTGGGACTAGCAATATTGATGTTTTTTGTGTAGTAAAAGTTAACTGTCTTTAGTCCACAAAACTGATAGAGCAGATAAATGCAAAATATGTTACTCTTTGTGTATGGCACTGACAGAAATGTGTATGTGTGTGTTTGAAATCAAAAGTGCTTGAAATTTGTTTGTTTTAGTGTTTTAAACATAAGCACCAAAATCTGCAAGCTAGGCTGCTTTTCAATCACAGAATCACAGAATTGTCCAGGTTGGAAGAGACCTCCAAGATCATCTAGTCCAACTTCTGTCCTAACACTAACAAGTCCTTCACTAAACCATATCACTAAGGACTACATCTAAACGTCTTTTAAAGACCTCCAGGGATGGTGACTCCACCACCTCCCTGGGCAGCCCATTCCAATGCCTAACAACCCTTTCAGTAAAGAAGTTCTTCCTAATATCCAACCTAAACCTCCCCTGGCACAACTTGAGCCCATTCCCCCTCGTCCTGTCACCAGGCACGTGGGAGAATAGACCAACCCCCACCTCTCTACAGCCTCCTTTAAGGTACCTATAGAGAGCGATGAGGTCTCCCCTGAGCCTCCTCTTCTCCAGGCTAAACAACCCCAGCTCCCTCAGCCGCTCTTTGTAAGACTTGTTCTCCAGACCCCACACCAGCTTCGTTGCCCTTCTCTGGACTCTCTCGAGCACCTCCATGTCCTTCTTGTAGCAAGGGGCCCAAAACTGAACACAGTACTCGAGGTGCAGCCTCACCAGAGCCGAGTACAGGGGGACAATCACCTCCCTAGACCTGCTGGCCACACTGCTTCTTATACAAGCCAGGATGCTGTTGGCCTTCTTGGCCACCAGAGCACACTGCTGGCTCATATTCAGCTGCCTATCAACCAGTATTCCCAGGTCCTTCTCGGCCAGGCAGCTTTCCAGCCACTCATCTCCCAGCCTGTAGTGCTGCTTGGGGTTGTTGCGCCCCAGATGCAGGACCCGGCACTTGGCCTTGTTGAACTTCATACAGTTGACCTCAGCCCATCGGTCCAGCCTATCCAGATCCTCCTGCAGAGCCTTCCTTCCCTCGAGCAGATCGACACACGCACCTAACTTGGTGTCATCTGCAAACTTACTGAGGGTGCACTCGATCCCCTCATCCAGGTCATCGATAAAGATATTAAAGAGGACTGGCCCCAGCACTGAGCCCTGGGGGACTCCACTAGTAACCGGCCTCCAACTGGATTTGGCTCCATTCACCACAACTCTTTGGGCCCGGCCATCCAGCCAGTTTTTAACCCAACGAAGCATATGCCAGTCCAAGCCACGAGCAGCCAGTTTCTTGAGGAGAATGTTGTGGGAAACGGTGTCAAAAGCCTTACTGAAGTCAAGGTAGATCACATCCACAGCCTTCCCCTCATCCACCAAGTGCGTCACTTGGTCATAGAAGGAGATCAGGTTCGTCAAGCAGGACCTACCTTTCATAAACCAATGCTGACTGGGCCTGATCGCCTGGTTGCCCTTCAAGTGCCGCGTGACGACATTCAAGATAATCTGCTCCATGAGCTTCCCTGGCACTGATGTCAAACTAACAGGCCTATAGTTCCCCGGGTCTACCCTCCGGCCCTTCTTGTAGATGGGCATCACATTTGCTAGCCACCAGTCGACTGGGACCTCTCCTGATAGCCCTGATAGCCAGGACTGCCAATAAATGATGGAAAGCGGCTTGGCCAGCTCCTCTGCCAGTTCTCTCAGTACCCTTGGGTGGATCCCATCCGGCCCCATCGACTTGCGTACATCCAAGTGCTGTAGCAGGTCGCCAACCATTTCCTCGTGGATAGTGAGGGCCACATTCTGCTCCCCATCCCCTTCTACCAGCTCAGGGTACCGGGTATCCAGAGAACAACTGGTCTTGCTGCTAAAGACTGAGGCAAAGAAGGCATTGAGTACCTCAGCCTTTTCCTCATCTTTTGTAACTAAGTTTCCCCCCGCATCCAATAAAGGATGGAGATTCTCCTTAATCCTCCTTTTTGTGTTGATGTATTTGTAAAAACGTTTTTTGTTATCTTTAACAGCAGTAGCCAGATTGAGTTCCAGATGAGCTTTGGCCTTTCTAATTTTGTCCCTGCACAGCCTCGCAACATCCTTATAGTCCTCTTGAGTAGCCTGCCCTCTTTTCCAAAGATTATAAACCCTCCTTTTTCTCCTAAGCTCAAGCCACAACTCTCTGTTCAGCCAGGCCGGTCTAGTTCCGCGCCAGCTCATCTTTGGGCACGTGGGGACAGACCGCTCCTGAGCCATTAAGATTTCTTTCTTGAAGAGTGCCCAGCCTTCCTGGACTCCTCTGCCCTTCAGAACCTCCTCCCAAGGGACTCTGCCAACCAGAGTCCTGAACAGCTCAAAGTCAGCCCTCCGGAAGTCCAAGACAGCGGTTTTACTGGTCCCCTTCCTGACTTCGCCAAGAATAGAGAACTGAACCATTTCGTGGTCACTCTGCCCAAGACAGCTCTCGACCACCACATCTCGCACCAGTCTGTCACTGTTTGTGAACAGAACGTCTAGCGGGGCACCTCTCCTGGTAGGCTCACTAACCAGCTGCATCAGGAAGCTATCTTCCACGCTCTCCAGAAACCTCTTAGACTGCTTTCTCTGGGCTGTGTTGTGCTTCCAGGATATGTCTGGGAAGTTGAAGTCCCCCACAAGAACAAGCGCTGATGATTTCGTGGCTTCTGCCAGCTGCCTGTAGAACTCCTCATCTATCTCCTCATCCTGGTTCGGTGGTCTATAACAGATCCCCACCAGGATGCTTGCCTTGTTGGCCTTCCCTCTGATCCTAACCCATAGGGACTCAACCTTATCATTCCCAGCCTCAAGTTCCTCAACATCAAAACACTCTCTAATATAGAGAGCCACACCACCACCCCTTCTGTGCTGCCTGTCCCTTCTGAAGAGCCTATAGCCAGACATTGCAGCACTCCAGTCATGAGAGTGGTCCCACCACGTTTCCGTGATGGCAACCAAGTCATAGCCTTCCCGCTGCACGATGGCTTCCAGCTCCTCTTGTTTGTTACCCATGCTGCATGCATTAGTGTAGATGCACTTCAGTTGGGCCTTCTTCCCCGGCTTTGCCATTGTTCCCCCTGGTACAGCTCCAACAAGCCTAATTTCAGCCCCATCTCCCTTCTTTCCTAGTTTAAAGCCCTCTCAACGAGCCCTGCCAGCTCCTGGGCTAGGATCCATTTTCCCCCTGGAGTTAGGGACCCGTCTGTGGTCACCAGGCCGGGTGCCGAGTAAAGCGCCCCATGGTCAAAAAACCCAAAATTTCTGTGTTGGCACCAGAATGTCCCAGGTTAAAGTCAGGCTTGAAATCTATTTTCAGTTATGACAGGTAGATTCTGTTTTCTTGCAGAAACATCTCAATCTAAATTTGACAGCACTGGTTGTTATTTTCCTCATGTTCAGTATCCTTCTGTATGCATGGCTTTGCACTGCACTGTCAAAATATTCAGTGTTTGGACTTGGTGCTCCTGTACAAATCAGGTGGTGCAGCTTCTCTGCTAGAGAAGAGAAGGTCAAAGAGGTAGGAGGGGGACATGGAACTCAACAGTACCAATTTTATGGATTTTTAAGATAGTTTTCACTAAGAAGTATAACTGCAATAGATACAGCTTTGAAGTGAGTAGCTGACACAGTGCAGAACATCAGTGGCTCTGGTTGATAACGTGTTAGATGGTTGCATTCAGCTCCATCCTTACTGACATTTGGAAATATGTCATCTGATTAAACTTATCCATAATGTCTGAGTGCACTTAAGGTATGATGAGCTTTGTAAGAAATTCATTCTGAAAATGCATGAGAATTCTTGACTAACCCATCGGTAAGAGTGCACTAGTTTTTTTTTTTTTTTTTTGTCATTTGAATATAGCTTTTCCCTTCTTTATTATCTACAGGAAACCTTGTGACCATTTGAAATTATGCCTTAGTAAATGTTACGTCTGTTGAGTTAACTCAACTTGCCTTTTACACTCTTCTGGTAATCATAATTTTAGCTTTTCTCACTTCCCTATTTCACACAGTTTTCTCTTTCATTTTTCAGTTGTGGCTTGAGCTACATTGTCTGGGGAAGACGTAACAACGAAGGCAGAAATTTTATTCGCAAAATATATTATGATGATAACTGATAGTGCTGCAATAGGATTAATTAAGATTGCAGAGAACTTGACAAAATAACTGAATATTCCCTGAAGACATGTGACTGAGGATGACTATGCTGAATTTTTGTTCCTCTTTCCCCCAAACAAAGCTTTCTGGCCAATACCGATCAAAATAAGTAACAATGTTTGGGCTTGTTTTTTTCATTTTGTTCACCCCTGGAGTCAGTGGATTTTTTTGTACGTCGTCAGATCTAGAAATGTCATATACTTTTTGTGGTAAGTAAAAAATAGTTTATTATTTTCTTACTGGCTTGTACACAATAATTATGGCAGTCTAAAGAAATGTGAGCTTTATTTTTTCTGATTTGTTTTTTTGATGAATATAGGAAAATATAGATAAGAATTTCAGCTGATGTATATTTCTGTTATTAATCACCCTATTATGAGAATTATGCTGCATAGGTGTAAATATTACCACAATGATGGCTACAGCAGCTAAGAGAGAAGTTGTTTGCTGCTAAGTAAAGCAGACATGTTTTGATTCAGGAAAAAATGAAAGATAAAAGATTTAAACTTGTTTTGCAAGTGGTGTATTGTATAAAATATCTGCATTTATTTAACCAATAACGTACATTCAAAAGCTTTAACTTTATTGAAAAAAAAAGGCAGAAGATTGCATTGGGCTGGGGGATCAGAGAAGCTCTGTGTCAACAAAGCTTCTCTCTTCCTCACTTGCCGTCTCTGAGATATAGGCCACTGGATCTGCATAGTTTACTGCTTTTTTTTCATTGATTCTGCAACAACTAGGCACCTCACAGCTGCGAGTGCTAGGCAGGCTCAGTATTCCCATATGAACTCACCGGTAGAAAGGTGGGATTTTTAGGAGATATTTCACAAGGAGAGGACCTTTTGAAAATCTGTGTGCATTACTAATGTGTATTACCCATAAAATAGCTATATAAACCAAGGCACAAGAGGGAATGTTTATTCTGGGTACTTTGCTTGATGTTAACACACATTTTAAAAATGTAGCAAGTGTAAAAGTGGCTATACCTAAGCTTGCAAATCGAGCCTTTGGGGCCAGGGTGTGTTTTGTTTGACCTTTTTTCTATCATAATTTCCTGTATGTAGTTATGATAAGAACATGAGTGCCAATTACCAGCAGTCAGACAGTTTCCCTTGGCACATCCCTTGCTTTAATCCCCAAAACAGAAGACAGAACTCACTGTAATCATGATGAAATAAATCAGTGTTGCTACCTGAGGCCTTCAGCTAGCCTCAGGCAACATGCAAGCTTATAGTTTCAATGGTTAGTATGAGTTGGCATATTTTCATCAGAGGTCCATGTTGGCATAATGCTAATAAAAAGTGTGTAACTTCAAAGTAGAAGTAAGCATAGTTTTGCCTCTGATTGTTGGAGTACAAAATGTAAATGACCCCTAAACTGTTTCTTCTTACTACTTAATCTCAAAGTAAAGTGATACTACTTTTGTCTTCTAAGCATGAAAATAATCAGAAATATCACTTTAAGATATATTTAAAGTGTACTATGGATAATTAGATAACATAACTTTATAATATATACCTTATATTAAATATATTTTTATTGAGTTTGTGTTTAATATAAGTGTATACATATGCATGTTTTTATCATTTCACTGGAGAAGACTGTTCACACTAATAACATGAAATAATTTTATCCTGTAGATTCTACAGCTCATGATTTCATGTTTAATGTAACACCTTGCACCATGCTGAACG
Organism: Cygnus atratus; assembly: GCF_013377495.2. NCBI lineage: Eukaryota > Metazoa > Chordata > Aves > Anseriformes > Anatidae > Cygnus > Cygnus atratus. The sequence continues at coordinate 127,371,616 of NC_066363.1, forward strand.
CATCCATCTGGCATGCTGCTCTTACCTGGGTTCCAAGTGAGTCACTCGTGCCTAGAGAATTATATTCTCCAAATGAAAAAAAAAAAAAAAAAAAAGGAGCGAGAGAGTGCAGGCAGAAGGATTATACTTTACACTATATGTCAAATTATTTAGGAGATAAGTTTCTGTGATTAACAACGGAATAGATGAAGTACAGTGATGGACAGAAATTATGATTTCTAAACCATTTGTGGGAATAAGTGTGTTTGAATTTGACTTGTTTGAGCAGTTTCCAGAGCTCAGCGCACTGACTGGTATTGTATATGCAAATTTGAGACAGTTCAGGTACTTCTGGAGAAAATAGACAATATTTTGCAGCACATAAGCTCTTCTGGTCTGAAAAAGATACAAGCCATTTTAAGGAGAGATAAAATGCAAGCATGGCAGGAATTCTGCTAAGAATATGCATACTCCAGAAGCTAGAAATGTGATAATGGATTGTGTGTGCAGACCCAGCTTTAAACTACTCTTTAAACACAGCTTTAAGCCAGTAAATTGTGTTAGTTAAGAAACAGCTGTATCATAAATTTCACATCCTCAGTAAAAGCTCTGGAGGTGTGCTAAGATTGCTTCCATAGAAAGATCTTTACAATGGCTACAAGCAATCAGCACAGATTGTTTGTAATACTTGCTCACAGCTACAGGTGTGGGACCTCCAGAGTTCTCATGTGGGGATTTATTTGGACGAGCTGTGGAGCTGAGTGAACTCTATTGTCTTTGCTAAATAAATTAGAACAGATTGTGAAATTTGTCACTCAAATATTTCTTAAGACTGGTGCTTTTTGATAAGAAAACAACTTTTTTTCCCCCCCCCCCCCCCCCTGGAAATTGCAGTTTTCAAGATATAAATTTTTGTTAATTTTGGGAAACTCTAAAAAATTCATATTTCAGAGAAAAATAGTGTTTATTTAAATAGTGTTTGTCTGTGCATGTGCTTTTCCTACCTGACAGTTACCTTTTTCTTACTTGCAATGTCTCAACTAGAAAGTGACATCGCCTTTTTGAAGGTAGTCTTCACTGTCTGGTATGATGGTGCTAAAGCGTTACACTGGAAAGAAATTGTTTGCAGTGGGGCCGACGATGAGTACTATGTGTGTGAAACGCTGAAAGGAGGTCAGTATGAAAAATACACCTTTCCCTTGCCTTGCAGGTTGCCCCCTCAACAGGGGCATAACCTGCTCCCTTTTAAGTACTTACTACTAATAAGATTTTTTAAAAGACTAATTGATCAACCCAAGCAGATAGATAAAATGGAGTTTCCAACTGCTGTTCTTTAGTGTCTTCATGTGGTGGTTTCCATCTCTGTAAATTGGGTTTAATAATATCATTTATCACATTATGACACTTTTATTGTTAACAACTCTAAAATGACATGGAAAGACCACATGTGATTGGACTGCACACAAAACTTGAGAGGATCTAGGGACACTACTAGATTACAGACAACAGCTTATTCAGGTGAATGTATGGATGGTGTTTTAGAGATACTCTCTTCACATACATGTAATGTTTTTTTATTAGAGAAGAGTCAATCCTGTTTCAGGAGCTAACTAATATTAACATGCCAAAGGCTCTGATGCAGAGAATTCAGGATATCATTATAAAAGCCAAAAAGACCAGGACAGAGCTCAAAATATACTGTTCACGTTTTCCTTTCTTTGTAAGTGAATATCAGATCTCTTCAGTTATCATTTGTCTGAACTACTATTACAAGCTAAATTGTTGGATTTATCACAGTAGGGTGGGATGGTAGAAGATGTTGCAGTGGCTTTCTGATTATTTTCTATTTTCTAACATGTGGTTTAGATAAATAGGCAGAGTTCTAGAAGAATAAAGAGGTGAAGGCTTTATGCCTGGAAGAGTAAATGGCATTGGTAGTGCTGCTGAGAGATGCGCTATGTTGAAGTTATTCAGAAAGTTTCATTGATGGCTTAATGATTAAATAACCATTTATATTGTAATTCTCTCTGTTTTGCAGAAACAATTACAACAACATTTGACATTAAAGGAAAAAGAACAAGATTTCCAAAGGTACTTTTCCATATTGCATATAAATAGTGATAACATACTTCATAGAATCATAGAATCATAGAATCACAGAATGGTTTGGGTTGGAAGGGACCATTAAGGATAATCTTGTTCCAACGCCCTGCCATGGGCAGGGACACCTCCCACCAGACCAGGTTGCCCAAAGCCCCATCCAGCCTGGCCTTGAACACCTCCAGGGATGGGGTATCCACAGCTTCTCTGGGCAGCCTGTGCCAGTGCCTCACCACCCTCACAGTAAAAAATTTCTTCCTAACATCTAATCTAAATCTCCCCTCATTTAGTTTAAAGCCATTACCCCTTGCCCTATCACTACACCCTCTGAAAAAGAGTCCCCCCCTTCAGCTTTCCTGATGGCCCCCTTTAGGCACTGGAAGGCTGCTGTAAGGTCTCTCCAGGGCCTTCTCTTCTCCAGGCTGAACAGCCCCAGCTCTCTCAGCGTGTCTTCATATGAGAGGTGCTCCAGCCTCTGATCATCCTCATGGCCCTCCTCTGGACCCACTCTAACAAGTCCATGTCTTACATTCATATATTTGGTAGAAAGATAAGTTCACCCAAACTGTAGCAACTGTCAGAAAGCTTTCTTATACTTGAAAGGATGAGTCCAGATTAATAGTATCTCTGAAATTTTAAATGTTTTCAGGTTATTACTCCTCTATCATTCCTCCTTTATTTTATAAAATAAAAGATCAAAGATGTAAGTTAATGTCACCTTTATTGTTCCATTTCATTTGGTAAGCTATTTCTGTTTCCCTTTTGAATAAATCTGTCCATATTCTTTCTGCCCATTATGCTTTCTCTTAGTTTCTTTTCACATGCTGATCTCTTCCTCCCTGAAATCCTTTTCAAAGATTTGAAGAGGGATAACAATATCCAAAAGTAAAAGCAATGTTCCAGTGTTAAAACAGGAGCAGCAATTGTCCTTGAGTTAGCCTGACACCTTCCTCATCAACTTGAGCCTTCCCAAGAACCTAACGTCCACTTTAGCAACAATATTTATCCCCACAAATGTCACTAAAGAATCCCAACTGAAAGAAAATCTTCGGTCTTCCCTTAACACAAAGTTCATGGGCTCTTAGAGGGATTGAACCACACCTGAGAAACTCTTCCAGCCTTAGAGCTGGTAGTAGACAGTAATTGTCTCTGCCATAAGCAGTCCTCTTAGATGAGGTGCTTATAGCACATCTGACACTTCCTGATGGGACTCTGCCCATCACAGCCTTTACTGGAAACTCTGACAAGCCTCCCAGTCTTTAGTCCTATGAGCCCTTCAGCTCCCAGGTGCTCATCACCAGTTTGTCGTATCCAAAGAGGAAGATGGCATGTGTCAAAGGAGGTATGGTAAGACCTGAGTTCAGTAGGACCCACCAAGATATCTTTTGTCCTTATGCCTATTAAGTCTGTCTGTGCAAGGGTGTGAAGACAGACAACAGATAAACCTAGGATTATGCTGCTTTTCAAGTCAGACTGCTGGATGTAGATGAGCAGAACTGTAGGTCTGGAAGGAAAGCCAAGCTGACAACAAGCTGGTGTTGCTTACAGTAGTGATCACTGCAAGAAAGTGTGGATGAGTTAGAGCTGGGCTTAAGGCTAAGGTCTGGGCAGGATCCTGCGAGTCCTGGAGCTCTGTGAGGGGAGGTGAGCTGGCAGCTGCTGGGGACCACTGGGCCACCAGTGCTGGCACCAGCAGGGCACTGTCACTCAGTGCCCAGTCAAGGCAAGAGATGCAGGGCCAATGACTGTGACCAGAGGGCACTGAAGGCCCTGGCATTGTGGTTTATGCTAAAGCCAAAAGGTCACTAGGCAGCTTGAGACCTCGGGTAGCCACTTGGCCAAGAATGGGCAGCATTATGCACTAATTTCCTTGTTTTCTTGTTGGATTTTAGGGAGATTATAGTATTATTATAGAAGCATTCTCTGATGATTCTGAGAAGAATATGGTCGTGTGCTTGAATTACACCATGATAGTGAAACAAGATCCTTTCTGAACGTGACAGACATTTCAAATAAATCCGGGACACAGAGGCTGCTTCTGCAAGCAACTGGAATCCAATCTAGGAAATATGAAACACTCTAATTTTCCTGAGGTAAAACACATAGTGTTCTGTGTGGAAAGCTACGAGATGGAGAGTCTTAACCACTCATAGCATGGCTGCAATCGGATCCTCAGCCAGTGCACACAAAATCTCTTGGAATCAGGCATCCTGATGATCCCACAGAATAACTCCATGTGGATGTCAGAGAGCCACGTTTCAGTGTGGTGCCTTGAGTTATGAAAAAGCCAAGTACTTCAGGTTACGCTAGACAAACATAAGAATTTTTGAAGCCTTGAAGTGCAAGAACTAGAAGTTTGCCAGTACTCAACTTGAAATATAACAGCATTTGAATCTGGAAACACTGCGGGTTTTTTGTTTTGTCTTTCTTTTTTTTATTATTAATATTTTTTATTTCTTTTAACCATAAAATTTGTTAGTACAATCAGCTTGTGAAAATGCTTTTATTCTTGGTCCTCTTCTGATGATTTTTAGAGGTTTCCTAATGTTCCACTCCATCTGCATGGAGATGAAGAAGAGGAGCAACAATCTGTTACATGGCTGATGTTAATAAAATCCAGAGTGAAGTGTGTCCAGTTGCACTCATCCAGTACAGCTGAGTTCAGCCAACCAGAGCTATAACCACCACCACACAGGCTCTTAGCCTGTTTTTATGTCTTGTTAAGCAAAAATCTGAAAATCTGCTGGGCAGAGAACCCCCAGGCTGTCTCCTTCAGAAGCAGGAGGGTGGTCCTTGCTCTACAGGCTGAACTTTTTCTCAGTTACCAAAATCAAGTTGAAAGGTCTTACTGTGGCTTCTGCCTCTTGGGTAGCTCAGTGCACACCTTCCTTCCCTGCTGCACCTCCATGCTCGAGGCCTTTCATAAGGCTTTGATGGAGGGCAAGGTTTGGCCCTTAGGAAAAGAACCGTAACTCCTTCGGGTCTCATGGCCCTTTGGTGTCATGCACGGAGAAGGACAGCAGACTGGTGCAGACAGGTACCAGACAGTACCAGACAGGTACTGGTTTCAGACAGGTACCGTACGTACAGCATTAGGATGCTGCGTCCTCTTCTCACACTCAACTTTTAGGCTTAGTGAATTAAGGCACTTTTTCCCACTACACGTCCCCGTGTTGATGCTGTGCGTTGTGCTGGCCGCTAGGTCGTGCTGTGTCTGGCGGATTGCTTCAAAACGTCAGAAAACGTGAAAGCAGGAACCAGCTACCACTCTCTCAGTCTGCTGAACAGCAAACGTGAAAATTAGCAGAAGCAAAGCTTTTCATCCCACTTTAGAATATTTCAAGTTGGGCATCAGGAAAAAAATATATATATATATAAACACATGCACAAAAATATATTTAGTCCATTTAAAATAGTTTTAAAATAGCTAGTTTGGCAATCCAAGGCAAAGTCACCAGGAATCAATAAAAATATAAGAGCTAGAACTGCATTATGGCTGGAGACAAGAAGTCACAATGACATCCAAGTGGCAGTGAAAACCATCTGTGATACAGTCGTGTATCACAGACCATGATAGGAGCAGCCCATCACTGTATTAATGCTTATGTTTGAATGAAATTTCCAGCGTTTTAAACCATTTCCTCTTAATCTAAAATAGCAGCCAGAAAGACTGATAACCAAGTTCTACTTTTCTTCTTCTATTTTGCCTGTTAGTATTACCTGCTTAGGGAACAGTTTTACTTACTCTGATGATCTCTTGTACTTATTTCACAAAATTGTCCAACCAGATGAAATCTCAAAAGAGTTTTTAGTGACAGTGTTCTGAGATTGTTTTTGTCCTGAATTATTTTGGAGGTTAGATGAAATGTTTTATTTATTAAGTAGCAGGTGCCACAGGTAGGAGAAACTAACAGCTACTGGGAATCAAATATATTAATGTGCCCCATGTTTTTTTCATAAACATGCATTTTAATGCCTTATAAATATTACAGACATTTACAGTATATGCTGAGGTAGAATTAGAATTTCTGTATCTAAATAAGGATGTTTACAGATAACATATTCATTCAGCAGCTTACACTGCAGACTTTTATAGCGTAGCTCCAGCTTAAGGGCTATGGTTACACATGCCAGCAGCTAGGATTGCGAGGCGGAGAGCAGGAGCCACAACTTTATAAAGCCAAGACCTTTCAAAGGCCTCCAGCCCCTCTCCTGCACATGATCGAAGGTTTCCACTCACTGCAGTATTGTTGGCTGTCGTTCTGTGTTCCCTTGTGTGCAAGAGACAGAATTTCTGCAGGGTGCGAGATCGTGCAGGCAGCTTGCCGTGACATTGCCCAGGTACTGCAGTGTGCACGGAGCAGTGGAAGGCAGAGCTTTGCTCTGTGTATCTTGCTCTCTAGGCAGTGCTGCTACAGTGCTTTTCTTTCTTCTCTTCTTGCCTGTAGTTGACAAAAGTTGTCGTTTAACTTGCTTCCTTTCCAAATTTTTCTGAGCCCACACCCAGGACTCTCCAACAAAGAGGAGTCTATTTAGGACGAGGGGGATTGCTTGGGCTCAGTAAAGACTGGTCTGAATTTTTCTTTTCTTCCACTTATTGGATCAGCAAACATCGATCCATTTTTTCCCTTCTTCATCTCCTGGCTCTGTCCTCACTCATTCAGAATTTGAATGGTGTGAATGCTGTGAAGTAAGCCATTCACTAAATACTTCTGGCTTAAAACAGTCAATGAGAAATACAGGTTCTGATATATCTGTATTTTGCCAAGAGTTCCAGTGAGCTGTGCAAACCCCCATCCCCCCAGCTATAAACCTAAACAAATCGAGGAAGGCCTGGTGTGCAGCTATAGCATGAAACTAATATCTAAAACCTTCACAAATCTCTCTTTTTCTCTGTCTCATTACCGTTGTTTTTAAGCGGCTGTCAGGATTTGCTGCAGATGGGAAAATAGCTTTTCTTCACCCCCTCACCCTCTGTCGCCAAATATGTAATTATCTGAAGAAGCAGTTCCTGTAAAATGTGTTTTTCAATAAGAGCACACACTTTCTGAGCTGTGTTATTATGGTTTCATTTGATAAAAACAGTAAAGCACACATAATTTTACACAGGAGAAGTCCTGCTGACCGGAGTAATGTACACATTTGCTGGCTTAAGTTGTAAATCATTTGGGATGGAGGCAGAAAGAAAATTCCAGATAACTGAGGTTTTACAAAAGCATATCTTGCTTCTAGGGGTGTTTGGAAAGATGAAAGCCATCACTCAGTCACCAATTGGCTTGGCTGGTAAAAAGCACACATAGTTCTCCCGAGAGAATAAACTATATGGTGCCTGCAGCAAGAAGGAGTTGGACTTCATGATGCAGGAGATAGGTCCTGCATCACTACAGGCATCAAAAGAGAAACATAGCAGCATTAATCCCTTTTGAACATTTTTTTTTTCTCTGTGGTAAATGCTAGTAATTGCCTTTGAAGTGTCAGTGTAGCGCAGGGTGCTGAGTAACCTCAGCTGCTGCATTCTGCCCGCGTGAGCCTGCCAGCACAGCGAGTTCAGGGGCAGCAGATGGGGATATGACATTTACAATGGGAAGAGATGGGAAGGGAGGGCTGACATGCCTGGAGAGCTCAGGGAAGAGAGGACAGAAGAAAGGAACTGTGGAAACTCTCTTTGCTTGCATTAGAAATGAGTGGATTTGGCAATCCCAGAAAATAGTCACCGTGCACGTGCACTGAGTCTTGTGGATCCTAGACACGGGCCTTGCTGCATGCTTCCTGTACATAGGTATGTCCGTGGCCTCTTTTTCTTGACATACATTTCATACTGGCAAAGAGAGGCCTTATATATGTTTGTATACATATATAAAATATATATATATAACGAATATGCATATATATACATATATATACTTGGCCCAACAATTTGTAACAGTTTCCCAAAGCTTCTGCCTGCAAAAGAACTTTTTTCTATCTTGGGCTTTAGTCTAAATACCTGTTAAAGGTGCTGTGTTTTTAAAATTAAATTTCTTTCTGCTATAACTAAGAAAGCAAAACTTTCAATAGCAAACCTGTCTCTTTGCTCACAAGGACGGAACAGTCACTCTTTCTGAATATTGAGGTCTTCTGAGTATTGAGGTCTGCCCATGTTTTCCTGTTGTGCACAAGATCTTCATGTACAACAGAGCAGTTTTTCCTAAACTATAACTTCTGTTAGCCAGGCACATCTGCTATGTTTTGAGTTCTCCATGACATTTGACATCTCTCCTGAAGAAATACCTCCATCCTAATTTTGAATTGATTAATTCTCATATGCATTCTGTTCAAACAGAATCAATTTAGACATTTCACTGTATTATCTCTCTCTATATATATTTGTATTTTTAATATAGTTATGTACTTTACATTTTCATTAATGGAAATTAAAAAAAAAACACAACTTCAATAAGTAAAGTTAAATATAGAAAACATGGCAAAATTTCAGTGTTGGTCCTCTGAAAGTAATAGAATTGAAAAACCTGCCTTTCACTTACAAAATACATTAAAAATACAAATAATCAGACAAAACATAATACATACAAGAGTGAGCTGCTGTTCACTTTGACCCTAAATTAACTCTGTTTTAGAATGGCTTGATTTTATTTCACATCTGAATATCAGCTGAACACACTGGTAGCTATCTTTTATGATCACACGTGGCACTGAAGAAATCTGTCCTATTTGTGTGGACATTTCATATAGTGCAATTTGCCTTATATCTTTAAAGCTTTAAAAATAGATCAACAAACATCATTAATGAAATTTTCACATATGACTGTCAGAAAAACAGACTGTCAGCAGCAATACGCCTTACTGATTCTCCAAGCTGCATATCATACTCTGACTGCTAGATATACAGTTTCTCTAATCTGTAAAAGTTATGGAGATTTTAATGTTCTAATTATGGAAGAAAGGATTTCCTAAAAAAGAAAAAATCTAAAGAAATTGCTTATCTACAGCGAATCAAACTATTGAAATAAAGAAAAATGATTCAGAAATTACTAACAAGGAAAAAATGGTTGGGGGAAATAAATAATTTTGATAACTTCATAATGTTGTTTATTTATTTTGACCAAATAACTTAAAAATAGTGGGCTGCAGCTCACTTAAATATAGAGGGGTCAACTTGTGGTAGTTGTACTCATACTAACATCTACTTGACAATCTGAGTTGTCTGACAGGGTGCAGATGCATAGCCCAGCTTATGTGCTTGTATGACTACATGCTGCCTTCTGGAATTGGTATGTAAAGGGTAATATGAAGACTTTACAAAATACAGCAGGAAGCAAGGTGACTGGGGGAGCAGACCAAATCAGAGTTTTTGAATTTTAGCATTTGGGGGTTTTTAGCAAGAAAATGTTATAACAAATCTAACTGACCTATACAACTCCTGCTTTTGTACCAGCATTTAATCTACTTGTTGCCTCTCTGCATAGAGAGAGGAAACCACAGACCTCACAGGGTTTGCTCTGGGCTGAAGCTAAAAGCTGGTGCAAGTCTTTAAGAAGTGATATTCAAAAGCCTGTGAATGAATCACCTGAGCATGAATAGCAATTCACTGCCATGACTGGCACCAGGATTTTAGTGAAATCCTGTACCTGGCTTGCCAACTTCTGATAAGCCATGCCAGAGGTGTTGAGCATCTCCAAATCTTATTGGAGATACTCAGCAGCATACATGTTCATATGTACCAATCTTAGCACAGTCCTGCAAGTATAAATGAGAAGTCTGTGATAAAATAAAAAAATGATATTTCCTTCCAGGATGGTATTGGTTCTACTACAAAGTTACTCTACTACAAAGTTACACAAGTTTGGCTCTGTATTCCTGTGTAGGAGAAAGGGAAGCAACAGGAGGGAATGCTTACTTCTGGCCTCTATGAATGGAAACTGATCAGTAAAATTCACCATCACAGCCACTGTTGTGAAGGGAGCAGAAACACAGCTGCTTCATTCTTAACTGCTTCTCCACCAACAGTCACAATCTTTGTAGTGTTCCACTCCTTCACAAATAATCACAGTGTTCTGGGGGAGAAAATGTGGAATAAAATGATGAACGTTGTTTCAGCTTTGAAAGTATGGAAGAATACATGGAAAAAGTATAGGTGGGGTAAACAGTTACATAAAATAGATAATCAAATGCAGCAAGATGTTTAAAATATTTATAGATCACAGTATCATTGAGTCAGGCAGTAATATTAGATTCATTTGAAAGAGAAGATTTTCTTCAAACATTCTGTCAATACAACAAGGATGACTAAGATGCCATAATTCTGTGAGAAGAGATAAAATTCACCATAAGGTCAAGGTATTCAGCAACTACAATTATAATTATTTGTTTGCTTGCTTGTTTGTTTTTAACATTTGTATTGCATTGGTGCCTTCTGTAAGTAGCTTGTAATCAGGATTGTTGCTTCCCTGCTGGTTACTGTATAAATATTTATGAAATTAGTGAAATAATATTTTAAGGCTTCTTTGAAATGTGATTCATGGCCAGATCCAAAGCATATACTATGCATCAAGCCCCAAGAAAGTGATCCCAAAATCCCTTGATTTTGTAATGGGCAGTGAGATTGTTTGACATCTCCAAAGAGCAACCCAGAATTTAACCGAATGACTGTGACAAGATCTGAAGGTAGAGAAACTAATGTAAGAAAAAAGCAATGTATTTTGAGGCACATTGCTCACTTTAATCAGAAGGAAACCTTTTTGACTACTGTCTCTTATGGGCACTTCATAGTTTTCCAGTTTCACAGAGGTCATTCACAGGAACTGCTGTAACTGGTGGACAAGAGGAAAAGCAGCATCGCTCCCCAGTGGACCTGAGTGTCTACTTTCAGCCAACACCCAGCACCATCTACTCTGCAGGGTGGTGAGCTTTCACCATGGTATGGGTCTGAAGTAGTCTGACCTTATAAATTAGCCTGAATTGCCTAAAATCACAGTAATAAAGGGGGAGTGTAATTAGGTATAATTTCCCTATATATTGCAAGAGTGACCTTGGAGGGAGTAAATGATTGGCACTGACAAGATGAAATTGTCTTGTCTCCTAGTCTGTTTGACTTTTACTTAAAGATAATTAGAGTCAGGCTCATTAATTACATAACAAGGTATTACATAACAAGGTATTATTTACATTTCGGCTAGTTACACACTATCAAATATGAATGCATCCGGTCCCAAAGTTCAAGATACTGGAAACAATAAAAATGAAGGTAATTTATACCAGGGTAAGTGTCTTGTTGTGTGCGTAATAACGTAGAGAGAACATAACAATTACATGGTCACCTGAACAATCTACACATGCCATGTTTTTCTGCCAAGAAGAAATAAATATCAAAAGGTTAAAACAACAACAACAGCAACAACAAAAACACCAATCTGATGGTTATCTTGCATTTCCAAATTTTCCAAGTTCTTGATCTTGAATTCCATGCATGAGTTTGTGAGTGCTCCCATTTCCTCCCTTCCCTCACACCATTTTAAATCTGTGAAGCAATTTGTGCACTTTTAGTTGAAGCAAAGGCCTCCTCGAGGGGTGAGGCTTTTGCCCCATTCCTTGGGGGGTGTCAGTTACAGCAGAACAGCAGGGATTTTCACACAAACCAGCAACTGCTACTTTATATGCTTGGTAATAGAACTTATCATATTCTACAGGGTACATTTTTTGAGTTATCAAGACAGCATTATTCCCTTCAGGAGATCTTGTTGCTCATGAAAGCAAACTGCACAATGTTGACTGAACACTTTATATACTTTACTCTATTCATTTCTGTTGAAAAAAAGGGAAGCAATATTTGACTATTTAAACTGGTAAGATAAATACTAAATTGTTCAAGAAAGAAATGGAATTTGCTTTGTTTAGGCTTTTAAATTCTTAATAACTCTTCCAAAGTTGGTACGAAGCCCAGAATAAAAGTGGGAGGTTGGCTGTAAGTTAGTGCCTCACTTTGCAAAATCAACAACTGCTCTATGAATTGGAGTGTTAGGAGAGCTTATTCTCGCTGAAGATTGACAGGTTATTATCTTGCTGAATAAAAAATGAGCAATCAAATGTGAAAGGAAGCTCTGTACTTGGAATCAAATTCTACGCATCCTCAAGCATGACACAAACTTGCTTAAGTCAATGAAGCCATTTTTTTAGACAGACTTTTACGTCTTGGACCTTGATAAGTGCCTACACATAATATGCACTTGTCACTAAGCTCCTAAATGGCTCAGAAAAGTAGTAACACGGCAGAAAGCTGTTCACCTGTAGACTGTCAGTCTGAATCTGTCAAACAACCAAAAGTCCCCGCTGCAAGAAATTTTATGCAAAAAATCGAAACAGTACTGAGAATTTTAAGGCTGCATAGTTATATACTCAGATCAGGAAGCGTTGTCACTCATTTTTAATGTGCTCCTTTCTGCTACAGCCTTGCTATTCAGTCTTTAATAACCCAATCACATATCACATTTTAGGGAGTGCAGTGCAGGCATTTTCCCAAAATCTGCAGATATATTTGCTTTGATGAAGAGAAGTCTTTATGCAGTTTCTGAACACCTTGTAAGCTTATTACAGTCTAAGAGAAGGCACTTAAAAATAAGCACACATTTGAATAGCACAGCACATCACAAGCCCTGCCTCATGATCAAAGTTTAGCTGTACTGGAAATGTCTTTACTGACAATTGAGTCAGTTAAAATACCAAAGCTGAAAGGAGGAATACCTGTTTAAATTGTGTGGAAATCAGTCCTTTATATAGTCAGGAATGTTAGAGTTCAGGAGGCATAGATTGAATAGTTTTTGCCTCATGGGATTTCATTGACTATCACCAAATTAAATGCCTAGGTGCTAGTATCCAGACCTAGATGCTTCTTTAGCATTTTCAATGGCAAATACAACTTATTTGAGCATTACAGATAAAGGAAAATCTCTCCTAAAGTCATATTGCCTTATTATTTTTCCAAGAATCTCCCCCTTTACAGGTCTCCTGTTTTCCTGAATATTTCTCTGTATTAGCAAATTTCCTCACTTCCCTTTAGCACATGAACTATGGCATAAAAATCTCCTACAACATGGTGAGGTTTTTTGTTTGTCAAATAAGTCAGGGTCACTCATCTCCATGAACAAGTTAAAGTTTTGAAGAAGGCTTTGTTTTAACATTGCCCACTGGCTGAATCATCACCTTTATATGCTCACTATCAAAAGAAACCGAAATGGAAATTCACGTAGTGATCATGTATATTTCTCCTGAGACAGAGCTGGAAATTATAATTTGTTGGGAGTCTGATACCTGGTCAACACTTTAAAAGGATTTGCTATCAGGTCAAGCTTTTCAAGAGTTGTTGGGTTGAAGGCAAAGCTCAGATTTAGTCATACAGCTCTGAAATGAAAAGAACTATTATTTTTTTTCTTAAAAATGAGGTGTTAATTATCCTACTAATTAGAACCAAACTAATTAACTTGGAGAGTGATTGAGATCATACAAGAAAAGATTTAAGGAAAAGCAGTAACAGTGATGCTAAGCCACCGAGGAAACCTGCAGCAGAGCATAGTCAAGAATCCCTTACCCACAGAAGGGTACTTGGTTTGTGCTCTGTTTGTGACTAAAACTGCTCATGATTGCTCAAGCACCTCCAGAGCTTGATGATGAGGCCTGTGGAGATCTGACTGACTTGGCTGCAATGGTGTGAGTGTCTTGTCACCGAGGTCAGGAGGCCTCCTGTGCTGCATGTCCACCAACACCTGTGCTGCTTCTGTGGGCACCAGCCTAGGTCTGGGCTCACTCTTCTCTCTTTTTTCTACTTCCTCTTTGCTCTGAAGAAGGAATAGGAGACTATCTCATCCATCCGAGTCTAAATGGAGAGTCACCTGGATATAGAGACAGCTGGAGCACCTCTGCCCATAATTCAGCATCAGCCTGAAAGCCAGGCTGGGAAATAAAGGACTTGAACAGGTTCTGTTGCCTTGGAGCTATTGTTTCACTCTCTAGCAGGGCTGCTTTTAATATTAAAGAAACTAATAGCAATTCAAATTAAAAAGAGTGATTAACAGTATGTACCAGCCTAGCATGTTTACACTCTAAGAAAGCAAGAGACAATAGAGAACTGTCCAAAGCCTGCCTTGCAAAGGTGAAAAAGTTAAGTGGTACAGTAGCTGCTGTAATAATGGTACTTTATACTGCAACGTGACCCCTGTGTTGGTATTTCACATAAAGCCAAATTCTGGAGAAAACAGAAAGTATGTTTTCTTTAATTTTTAATTTTAATTTAACTAGAAGCACATTTTCTTTGATTTTTGTGGGTTTTTGTTGTTGTTTTGGTTTAATTTGTTTGTTTGTTTGTTTCCCTGGGACACTACTGTGAATATATCCTGCAATGTCATGTCCATTAATATTATTTTCAGATGCAGTTTTGCCATTCTCTTTTACAGGCTTAGGATTAATTTTAATTGGTTTTGCTTCTGCTATTATCTTCAGTTTCCAACCCCATGCCAGCCATACGCCCTTACACATTCTTTCAGTTTTTCTTTTCAAGACAAGCCCTAGCTATTCTATGTCCTCTTTAAATTTCGTTTTATTTAAAATCTCTATAATAAATTTGTTCTGTTTGCAGCTTTTGAATATGATACGTATGGCTAAAAATTATTGTTCTTTTAATCAGCATATGCTACAGGTATTTATTCATAAAGACAAACAGAAATAAACATAATAGTTTGTTAAAGAAATTATGTGTGTTACATCATATATTTGTATACATAAAAGCTTTAGCAGCAGACATACCAAAGGGGTGGAAGCTGCTTTTTAGCACTAGCTGATGTAGTTCAAGCTCCTGTACTGTCTGATGTAGTCACAGGTTCCCCTCACTCTTCCTATTTGGATGAGGCTGCAACTACCCTTACTGCATGAATATCTTGAGTTCGTTAGGGTGGAAGCCATATCAGGGTAAAAGAAAATCAATAGACCTCTGCATTTCCCCTCTGTACAGATGTGGATCTCATCCATAAAGTAAAAAGGTGACCTTAACATTTTCTAAATTTCAATAAACAAACAAATAATAAACAAAAACAGACAAAAACCCAAACCCTCTGACCTGGGGAAAACCAGCAAGAAGTTATTTCTCTGTGTAGGCTGTACCTTGTGTTAAGAGGTGTTAAGCAGCCACAGCTTAGAGTATTACAATATCAAGGGTGATGAAGAATCCTGTGATAATATGAAGCCAGCCCATTTGAACACACATGTTAGGGATTTTCAGAAATGGCTCCTGTGGTTGGTTTTACTCATCACAGTCTGTTCAAAACAGAAACAAGCACAACTTTTTCTATTCTTTTACATCTATTGGGTAAATTCCATGTGCTGAGAGCTGATACAGACCTATTAACTTTATTTAGAGCTGGAAAGTCTTTGTCTTTCTTCTGGTGAGCTAATGTGACACACTGCAGTTTGGATAGGACTTTTTTTTGCCTCTACAAAAACGTTAACAATTAATCTGAACTAATTCTGCTGCAGAAATTATTCTAATAGAAGTCCTACACCTATAGGACTTCTCATAGCTTTGAAATACTACACTCACCTACTTGCTCATAGGCTATGTTTTTGATAATAAGCAGGTATGGGACCACAGGGATACTCCATTTAGAACTGTAGAGTATCTGTTAGTCCCATGAAATGAGAAGGAAACTTCACCATATGTTTCACTGAAGTGCTAAGAATAGTTAAATGTCTATCTGTAGAAAGAAGATTTGTAAAACTCTAACAGTGATTTTCCGAAGTTAATATCTTCAGTATTGGGACAATCACTTTCTTGCTGCTGCTGCTGTCAGTTGTGACGGGGAGTGGTCCTTCAGATTTGCTGGTAGAGGCACCCTGTGCTACTGCTAGGTTGCAGGGAGTTGGTTGCTAAGCATAAACCCACTTTTGCTCATGGTATGCTGGATCTGAGCCATCCAAAAATGAGAAATTCTTGTTAGGCTTCTGGTCATGCTGTCCAGAAATAGGTTTCACTAAAAACCTTGCTACTTAGGATGGCCAGGCACAGAGAATTACAGAGCGTGGAGATCCTGAATTTGTTCCCTCAGCAAGGGCACCAGCGATCTCAAGCAATTTGGCAGAGCAGAAAGCTGGGAGCACGCTCTGACCACACTGGACTGGGCACAAAACCAAAACTCTGTCCCTAACTGGTTGGGTGAAAACACATGTAACTGAGCCTCCTCATAACAACAGACTAACAAGTAACCCAATGGGACTGGATATATATTTAAAGGCAGAGACTTCACTGCCTTATAGTCTTGTTGGACTTGTATGTGTTCCTTCTCTAAAGGATTTGCTGGGCAGCTTTCTTGTAACTGAGGCTTTATATCTCCATGGGCTGCTGTTAAAATTGAATGCAATATTTATTCTGACCTGTTTGCTAAGAAATTACAGGCCTGTGGGCTGCATGTGGCTTTGAGTTTGGAGACTGTTCAGCAAATAGGGAATCCTTACTCTTTGAAATGTAAAGCAACCTTTTCACTGGGTTCAGAAAATACTGTACAACAGTGTTAGTGACAAACAGTTAAGTGTTTAAAGATGAAGGTGTTGATGTTGGCAAAGTGAAATGAAGAGAGGAGGTAGTTCATTACACTTTCCAAGTTAGCACTTCATTTACTGAGCTTTGCCTTACCTGTTTAATAGCCAGCAGTGATGAGACTTTTCATTTAAGTTTCATACCTTACTGAAGTGTTTTACTTTTTTTCTGGCTACTCTGTGGAATGTGAATTTAACTCTAACCTGAAGAAAGAGGTTCCACACAATATTCTGCCACAATAATGTTTTTAGGTTTATACATACACAGGAGAAGGAAAGCCTTTTGATTTGAGTGGAATATTGGCTGATTTATGAAGGACTAAGGAAAAAGGAGAATTCAGCATAATCTACAGCCTTAGAGTCGGCTAGAGTCCAGATTTCTTTGCCTACTCCTTACCTGCTAGAACAGCTTTGCAGTTCACTCTGGAGACCCTAAGCTACTTCTGTAGGAAAGGTCATTGGTATTCCCAGTGACTACACCATTGATATTTCAGGTTGGAAATTAGGAGAAAATTATTCTCAGAAAGAGCAGTCAGGCTTTGGAACGGGTTGCCTAGGGAGGTGGTGGCGTCACCGTCCCTGGGGGTGTTTAAGGAAAGTTTTGAGGTGGTACTTAGGGTCATGGTTTAGTGGGTGATATTTGTGGTAAGGAGATGATCTTGAAGGTCTTTTCCAACATTAATGATTCTCTAATACTGGTTGAAAATGGACTTACAACTTGGACCGTATCCTTAGGCTCAATATGTGACACTGTATTCTCAAAATGAAGAACTTGAAACTTTAATCACCAAACATGAAAAGGCTATTATTTGCCAAAAACAGGTGGCCATTGCTATCAAACATGATGCTGGCTGGATTGTCAGAATTGCAACAGAAATAGAACAAACTGCTGGACATCATTGGTATGACGTTTTTATGAGATAGGCACCATCTGCAAATGGCATATTGCATCTTGTGTTACATCGTATGATCATTGTATTATTGTGTTGTATTTTATTAGTTTTGCTATTAATATGTTTTTATTTCCATGTTTATCACTTATCTCATTGTGTTGAAAGCATGTATCACCAACTCTTACCGGATAACCAACTGCCAAGCTAGACTTGAGTGCTCAGATTTTTCTTATGTCTTCATCAAGGCAAGAAGAACAATTGTACCTACGCTGTCTGAGATGTTGGGTTTGCTAGATATTTGGTCCACAGCAAGGGGTGCGTGTGAGTGCACCAGCTGCTGGTCATGCCAAAGCCTGGTGTACACTGGGAGCACTGCCATTAAGTCACAGCAAGAGCAACATGCAGGCAGGACACAGGGCAGGAAGAGCTAAGGGGCACTCTGCTGCCATTGTCACCTGAGCCTCCTGTCCCCTGCAGCTCTCCTCTCCTGTAAATTTGTACAGGAGCTGTCTGGCAGTCTTCAAAACCCACTAAACTATGGAAATGTGTAGACCAGCCATCCAAGCTGGAAGTATAACCATGTCAGCTTACCCCAAAAAAAGCCTCTGGGGTGGATCCATCAGCTGAGGCTCTCATGCTCACTGGTGTGACACAAGGGATGACTGCACTGTGAGGGAGGAATATGTGAATTAGTGAAGTGATGAATTGGAGAACTCACATTAGACTCATCTGTACAAAGGGGATTGAGCCCACATTTAATTTTCTTTATAACCTAATGACCTCCTGATATAAAGTTTAGTTTTCTGAGTATATTGTCCTATAAATTGGAGAGACCCAAATGGGCGGTGACATTTTGACATGTGACGGAGGTAACAAAACAGCAGAGAAAGGGAAAGCTGGCATATTCATTCCTTAAATTAATGAGTATCTCCGACTGCAAAAGCCCACTATTCAGTGTAGATATGAGATTGATATACCATACATGGCTTAAGACAGTTGTAAATGATTGTGGATATAGGGTAATGATTTTATTTATTTATTTATTTATTTTTCTTAAATAGAGAGAACAATGCTCTGGCTTTTTGGGAGAAAAATCTTTGCCGGACACCAGATCACCAAAGCCTTTCAGATAAGATTTAGCCTTTTTTTTTTTTTTTTTTTTTCTCTCTCTGTCGCTGTTTCTGTAGGTGTTAGAAGACCTGGCTCAAGACATGCCTTGATCTCAAAAGACCAGGGGTGAAGTAAGGTTACTTGCATTTGTGCTTGTGGGGTGTACTTCAGGTACAATTATTTAATTCAGGTGCTTAAATGTTCACTTCTTTCCTTGTTTTAGCTTAAGAAAATTACCCCTAAAAGATCAGATCCTCACACATGCCTTAGCTTTCTCTGAAGTCCTCTGCTGCTGTAAGATTTTTCAGTTGGTTCCTCCTTTTCTTTCCGAGCTTTGTCCTTATCTAGGGAATTTTCCTCTCCCAAAGGAGACTACAAAGCTTGCTGCATACCATGCATATCTTACATGCTGTCCTGGGAGTCAGCTGCAGAGTCACCCTTTCTGTCTGTTGTCCGGTCAATGAAAATAGATTCTCAGTCCCACAATTACGAATCATAACACAGTTCCTGGCTGTGTCAGCTTACTTTGCTTGCTTCACAAAAACAAAAAGGAAAATGGCAGGGGCAAAGTTTTCAAAGAAAAAGGCTGTGCCACTAGCTAGTTAGTGAGTCAGATAAGCTCATTACAAATCTGCTCAGTAGATTTCAGTGAAAAATTTCCCTTCCCTTCTAAAAAGATGCTCAACTCTACAACCCCTTGGTGTTTAGCAGGAAAGCTGGCTGGCTGGAGGCGGTCTGGAAAAGCTTCATCCCAGCTCTCTAACAGGAAGTATTTTTTCATTAGTAGGTGTCGCTTCTCCAGCACTGTCTGTCAGTGGCTTTGATTGCTGGGGATTTCTAGAAAAAAAAACGACAAATGTTTCCCTTCCCCTTATGCTGCTGAGAAAAGTGGCAATTACCAAAATGCTATGTTTAAGGCTCTTGGCTTCTGTGTGTGAGGTCAATTGTCGCTCTCTGAGATTGAGACCAGTTCACTTAGATACA